>NC_134422.1:17529000-17846353 GCF_030867145.1 Opisthocomus hoazin | reverse complement strand
TGTGTTGGAGAGGCAGCAGGGATCTGGCTGCATCAGGGCCAGGGCTGCATATGGAAGTTATTTCATCTTGGGCTTTCCCTGTCTTTTTCCCTGTTCTCTCTCTGATACATCTGTGGGGTGAAATGTGTTTAAAGCACAATCCTGATAATACCTCTAGATCTTCTTCTCCCCTATTTGCATCTTTCAGGGGTCATCTGTGTTATAGTGTTTCCCACTTATGCTCTAGAAAAAAGAGACCTCACTGGTTTTCTCAAAGGCTGCATGAAATAGTGGAGATTTCTCCTTACGCTGGACATGTCCACAAGCTGAAATCTTTCTTTGTAAAAAAGACTGTTACCTCCAGGAAGCAAGCTTATCCTGAGCAGGAACAAAGTGTGTTGAGGATTACCCTAGTCCCCGTCTTTCATGCTTGATTTAGAAGTGGAATTGCAAAGTGAAATCACTCTCCATTCTACCCATTCATGGACTGGTACTATCAGTTGCTGCATATATTCGCTTTCTGATATAAGGACGCAAAGCCATCGTGAGACCTAGTGAAATCAGCACTTGAATAGGTTAGAGGGGCAACTTTCTTATCAACCAGTGTTCGAACTCTAACCCTTGGGGGGGGTTAAATACAATTAAATACATATATTCCTTCATTAAATATGTATTGCTTTAAGGGCCATTGCTGGACCCAAATGTTTAAAGTTCATTGGTTCATGTTACATCCACTCTACTGAGAAGACAAAGGTCTGGGCCAGAAAATAAGAAAGTACTAAGTAACTGACCACATTAAAAATAACAAAACAGAACAGAACCGAAAAAGAAAAAGATGATCTCAATAATTTAAAGTCCTTTTATTGGCCTGGAAAGGATGGAGGAAGCAGGAGGACAGGAAGGGCAGGAAGTGATCTCTTTACTCCACAAGGGTTCTGGGAGTCTGGCTGCCTTTGGGGGACTGGGAAAAATAGGAAAATAAAATAAAAACATGTTCAAAATGCCAAAAATGATAGGCAATGGTTATCAGCTTGAAAAGTTCCTCCAAGGGTTATTAATAGCTAACAGCAAGGAAATCATGACTCACTGGGCAGATAAGTATATCCCAGCCCCTAAAATGTGAATTGGTTCAAAGTTGCTTAACCCTGATTATTCTATCATAAGACATACAGGGAAGGGCTATCACCAAAGTATCACCACGTGTGTAAACCCATCTCTGTCTTGCAAAGTGCTTAAACATGTGCGTAAGCCCTCTTACTTTTCATGAGCTATAAGCACATAAAAGAGTGTTAAATCTGGACAAAATTCAGCACTGGATTTTGACTGCATTGCGAAAAGAATTGAGATATTGGTCTTTTTCAGGCTTTTAGAGTATTTTGCATATAACTGGCTAACTGGTGATTGTTCTCTCTTGGACCATGAAATAACAAATGATCCTACAATTTCACCTCACCACTTGAATCATACGCATTCTTATTTTCTGAGATGTGTAGGGAAACTGAGGCATAAAGACATTATGGGCCACTCTTTCAGACTCTGGCTGCAGAGATGTAGGTGCCAATAGTCCATTTTCAGCATCAACAAAGGTCTGTTTGCTCAGGGGCATACATGTGGGTTTAACTACTGATCTGTAGACACAGGAGTAGCAGATTTTTGACCTAACAGACATTCCTAAAAAACACCGAGCAAGTCTGAGGTCTGGGAGAAAGTTGGGCTAGAGGAATGGTCAAATGGACAACAGCGTTGCAATGGAATGTGAGAACAGGCAGTCAGATCCAGAGCCCTGTTGCCTGCTGCTGCCTGTTGGCATCGTGAAGAAAAATCCCGGTGCTGATAGTTAAGCTAGGTAGAGGTTGGGGGTAGTGCAGCAGTGGAACCACATTTTGAAGATCAAGTAGCAAAGCAAGCAGTGAGCAAATGGGTAGAGTGGGCCAAGATCACCTGAATTTTGGCCAAATGCATAAGCCTTAAAATTATCTTTCCTCTCGGTTGGAGTGGTTATTTCCTTTCACATCCAGTAGCTTTTCTGCATGGTGTCTGGTCTGGCTGCAACAGGATTCACAACATGTGTACCCTAAAACCAAGGCTGTGAAAATGGCTTTCTGCATATTAAGCTGCCAAAGATATTCGCCTGAAGTAGCAATCATTGCCTTTTGATAATCAACAAATCACTTAATGGGCCAGAGAGAGAAGAGGCTTAAGTGATATCACAGCCAATTCCCCTGTGTGTCACTTCCTCTGCTAGGTGTGCCTCTGTCTGGCGTGTGAAACCTTCAACAAAAGGGGTGCCCCAAACCCAAAGGTAGTCTGCCTGTGAGGGTTGATATCCTGCCCCTTTCAAGTTTTCCGAATGTCTAGCTTATACCTCCTCTGTGGTAATATAACTCCTGACTTTTCTCCTGTTGCCAGTAGACACAGAGAACACATTGCTGTCTTCTTCTGATACTGCCTTCTCCACGTCTGCAGTTGGTCCTCCTCTCTCTCCTCACATTGTATAGCACCGCAAGCATAAGAACACAGGGAATTTTTTCAGTGCCTTACACAATGGGAAATCATCCTGATTGGCCTGCTAGAAAAGAGAAGAAAGGGAAGCTAATAAATCTTTTCCCTCTCTCAGTCCTATGGTTTTCTATTTTTGCATTGGAATGGAACATAATATTCTAAGGCCTTCAGCACAACAATATACCAGGCAATTGGTAGCAATACACTGGGCTTTTGGGTGGAGGATGGTCTTTTGTGGCATCTGAGTGAAGGATGATTTTCATCAAACAGTTTTATGGCTTCAGTGGAATATTTGTAAAGTGGCTTCTGCAAATGTGACTGATTGTCTGGTTTCATTCTATTTTTTGTTTTCATTGGGTTATGTAAATCACTGGGTAGTATGTATACTCTACATTTACTAATTTCAAAACAGTAATTGAAGAATATGTGTACCGAGGTAAATGCATGGTGTCTGTGAAATTCTTGTTTGCTATAAATAAAATCTTGTTTACCCATATATGCCAATGAACAAGAACATAAAATGTGTTAGGAATAAACAAATATTTTTCTTTATTTCTTTCATGAATATACAAGTATATTTATTTATTACATGCACTCAGCCTAAGCAAAGGGAAAATTTTTGTTCATTTTTTCATTTGCCATGTATTTCATGAAATGTATTGCAGAGACATTTAGAATATATCAGACAATATGGAACATATTACAGCCTATAGCATCTGTCATGATATTTCAAATGTATTACATGGAATGACATAAAATATTTTCAACATATTCTTATAATTTTAACATATATTGTGTGGTGTCCCATATTTTAAGCAGCAGAACAATGGGCCAATTCTTTTTTTTTTCTTCTTTTAAAAATTGCATTTTATATATTGTCAGATATATTTTTACCATGTGTGCAATAAATTATATGAAACACATAACACACATATGGAAAAGGTATGACTTTTTTGAGAGGCAGGACGTTGTGGATTGCTTACAAGGAACTTAAATCCTTTGTGCATTGTTTAAGCAATGGTCAGTATCTCTGGTCTGGTCTGCAGGCAGTGAGGTTTATAAAACAAGTATTCGTGATTTCTAGCAAGTGAGACATTTTCTGGTGAAGTTAAGATGGTAACATAGAGTCAGTCACGAAAATCTGTAGCCTGGAACAAGCATCAGGGACAGCTGTCACAGGGCAATCCATTCTTTGTAGATCATGAGCAAGTCGTGAACACATGGCCCTCTTCTGCACCAGGCCCTGGAAAGGAGACGTAGCACTTGAAGCAGCTAGTCTGTGCTAGGTGATTGCAGCCAGCGATGGCAGGGTTGTCTATGCCACAAACGCAACCCAGCTTCTGAGAGGGTTTGTGCTGTGTCCTTGCCTTCTCCCTGAAGGTGATGGGAAACTCAGAGTAATTTCATTAAGCTAGCTGAGCCTTAGAGAAGCCAATGTCTGTTTAGAGACAGTAACCAGAGTTTTAGCCTGTCAGGTTATAGTGCACTGGGAATTGTAGTGTGCAGAAATCTTACAAAAATAATTTTAAGTGAATCACAAATACAGTTTTTCTGTCCTAATGGATTTCAGATGCCTATTGGTCACATTTTCAAGAAATATGTTAAAATCTGGAGTAGTCTGAAGGTGATGTGGTCAAAATAGCTGTTCTGGTCTGCGCTCTGTCCTGTGCAATGCTGTCGTGCTGCTGAATGAGTCCCCTCTCCCGTGTGCTGGTTTTGGTGGGCAGCATTCCTCTCTCTCCACACTGCAGCTGCTCAGATCTGAACAAAGTCTCCAAACCCAAGCAAGATGAAATCCAAACCTTAACTCTTAGTGTAGATGATACTTTCATTTGTGACTTCGGGAGGGGAGGTAAGTCAGTCAAGAATGCACCTTCTCTGTGCCCTACTGGACTGTTACACCTTTTCTTAAATGCCTGCAGATGGTGGGTTGCAAGATTCTTATCTCACCACTAGAAGTACAGAGGGCTCAAAACATGCGCTTCTGAGGGAGGTTTTAGGCCAAGGGATATAATACAATGCAGGATTCCAGTAGTGAGTATGGATTTTATAAATATAGATCAGTGCTCTGAAAGAGTTACACGAGCTGTTTAATAACGGCTTAATTCATCCACTAGGACCAAATTTTTTATTTCTAGTAAGCCTAGAAAAGCTAAGATTTTACTACTTGAGGCAAGCAGGAACTAGAGCCTGAGGGAACTGTCTTTTAGGCTTTGCATTTAGACAAATGACGCTCCTCATTCTATATCAGCGTATCAGCTATAGTGAGGGGTCTTTAAGGTTCACCACTTGACATCTGAGGAGTGGACAGCCAGCTTCAGGCGTTCTTTTATGGACTTGCCTTACAGCATGGTCTTTTGTAGCGTGATCCTTGCCGTCTGGTGCATCATGCTTGCACACAGAGAATAGCTCAATATCGGGTTTATCCTTATTCTTTCTCACTTCATTGGTCATTATTAACTGTATGCCATCCAAACCCTCTCTTACTTGCTGCATGTTTTTTTCCCTGCAACAGCTGCATTTGAGTGGTGGTGGTCTTCCAGGAATGGCTTACTGAGTCTGTGCTCCCTGTTACCACAGCACATGTGCAGGTCAGCTATGGACAAGGAGTGTGTGGGAGGGAGGTGAAACATACCACTAACTGATGGGGATAGTATGTGAAAAGCAGTCATCCTAGGAGCTGTGAGAGACCTGAGCTTAGGGAGAAATGACTCTGTGGAGATTTTAGGTGATAAAATTCAAGAAATATTGACAGAGTCTTCATAAAGTCCACATTTTCTTTTAAAATAATGTGGTAAATTTGAGTGGATGTTCACAGGTATAAAAAATGACACAGCTGTTTGTTGACACAACAGTCATCTCTGCTTCTACGTGAGGCCTTTCAAAAGAACAACTGCCATTTTCTCTTTGACACTAAAGTTGTCAATGATACGGTGTTATGCATTAGGTCCTTTCTGTCATTAGCTGTTGCCAGTAGTGCCTTTAATCATTTTAAGGGAGACTCTTTGAATAGCTTAGTGTAAGTCATGTAACTCAGAAAAAATGACATGTTGCAAATCAATGCTGAGGGTAAGGATTTAGCCCACCAAGTCCCTGTCCTGCAAGTAAGTATGATGTTTTGGCCAACACATGAACGTATATATGTATAAATAAGCATTTACATATGTGGACATATACACGCTTATATAGGTAATAAGCCTGAGGCAAGACATCCACTGGGAATTACAACACCAATGATGAAAACTTGGCGAAGTTGCAAGCAGATTTCCACAGTGGGGAGTGCTAAGCAACCTTCCTGATGTCCGCAGGCCTCTTCAGGATCAGTCACACAGACAGACAGTGGGGCAGACACTCTGTCATGACTTACTCCTCCCTGAATCACCTTGACCACATTTTCTGTACACTGAATTTACACCCAAAACAATCCTCAGTCCTCCTGCCTGCGTGATTTCCACACCGCCACTGTTGGGGCTGCAGCAGTGGAAGAACCGAGGCATGTGTCAGAGCCATTGTGTTAGCTCTCCCATGCTAGAGATGTGCAAGGAGGAGGCAGAATCTGCTGAAGGAAGCAGGTATATGTGTGCCTCTCTATGCGGGACACATTTGCATATCAAATGGTAAGATGAGGAGAAAGCCCCCTCTTGTGCACTTGAAGAAATAGCGGTGACTGTGTCCCTTAGGGAGCAACCTCATAGGCTAAGCAGCTCTGACATAGATTGTATCAGGCAGTTAAAAGTGTTGTAGAAGCAGGAGAAGAGAGAATGGCTCCAGATTGTCCCAATTTCCTGACAGGATTAAGAGAAGGGGGTGGGGGGAAGAAATATAGATACTTATGAGCTAGAAATGCAATTTTTTTTTTCTTTTTATTTGCTTTCTGGCTTTTGAGCCTGCACCATGCATTTGGATCACATAAAATAATAACTTGTTTCCTCTTTTTTCCATGCCTTTAGAAATATCAGTCTTTCATTTTCATGATATCATCCCTTTCCTGTCCCTGAGTTGTAATTTTGGGTGGACTGCTGGAAGAAGAAAAGCCTGTATATCTTCTCCTCATCACATGAGTTTTCCATTCTGCTTTGTAATACACCTAGGGCCAAGAGAGCACAGGAAGCACAAAGAAAAGGATCTCCTAGTGAAAAGTGCATTAAAGAAGAACAGCTCAGTGAAGGGGTGACTGTGTGGCCTTCGCCTCTTTATGTGGCTCCTCAGGAGCAATGTGAACTAGGTCATGATCCTTGTGTAGTGCTCCTCCTGTTCATAGCCCTGAGGTTTTAAGTGTTGTCACTAGTTAAGAAAATGGGTGTTGTGTGCCCAAGCTCTTGGAGTAATGAGAGACTGTGCTATCAGTTCATGGGTATAAAGAGACTTCTCATTTTTGTGGCCATGACTGGTCACTGTTCTCCTCTCACGTTATTACTCACATATTATTTGATATATATCACTGAGTTCTCTGAGTTAATTCTCATTTGTACTAAATAACTTCACCGAGGAAAAAAAAAAGAAAGAAAAATAAAAAGAGTTCATTCTTGATGAGATTTTTCCACTGATGGAGATAACATCACAGTCTTTAGTCATCACAAGTCAATGGCAGGTCACTAAGAAAAATGAAGCGCTATACTAGGCTATAGAGAGAGGATTATTACCTTCAAAATGAGTGGAATAAAAATTCTGTTCTACTTAAGTTGTAAAGCCACACAGAGGTCTTTGTCTCCTCTGAGGCATTACACTTCAAAGAAGTGAATAATATTTAGAGAGTCCAGAGATGAGTGCTGAGAGCTGTCAGAGTCTTCAAAAACAAGACTTATGGGGAAAAGAATGAGAAAATTGGGGTTTTTAGTCTAGAGAAGAGAAGTCTGAGGAGAGGCTGCATAACTGTCTTTACACCATGATTTCTTGTCTTGCCTTAGTGAATAAATAGCACAGATGATTTCCTGCTTCACTGCAGTTGCCTTTTATGTACTAATATTGCAATATGATAGATGCAAGGTTTTTAAGAGCAGACTATACAGCATCTGTCAGAAGTGACATGGCTGTTGTTGATCCCACAGTGGGCAGGGAACAGATGAAGATGTCTCTGAAGGATCATGCCACCTCTTCGATGGGATTCTGGAAGTCTCTTTATGTGCTAATCTTAATTAATTCCTTCTGAGGAATGTTTTCCGACAATGTAACTAATCAAGCAGCTCTACCATTAACCCTCTGCAAACTGTCTATATGCTGCCTGAATGCTAGATATGAACCCTGCACTTCAGCAGTGGTCACACCAATGACAAATACACTTGTCTATTACCTCTTGTATTTCTTTTCAGAATATGCTTTTTATATTTCTAGAAATCACATTTTCCCTTCTTGATGCTGTGTCCACAGAGGCCTTCAAATTATTATAAAAACTACAGCTGCTCTGTGTGAAGTCCTTTATCCTATACATAAACTCTATTACACTTTTGGGGCCTAGATGGATGGCTTTGCAGTTGGATGCATCTAACCTGTGTTGCATTGTGTTTTCTTTCATTGAGCTTGCTGGCTAACCCAAGGCAATCTATACCAATGACCAACCTTCACAGTTTACTGTCCTTTGTCTCCCCAGCCCATTTGTCTTCTTATTAAGACTTTGTACACTGTGAGAGCTTCATAGCTATTGGTATTCCTCCCAGGTTGCTGAGATCATTGAAAAGCAGCAGGACAGGAATGGATGCCAGCTGGGCCTTTCCACAAATGCTTTTTCGTTGTGAGTTGTCTCTTTTACAGTTCCATTTGAGTTCCACAAGTCAGCCATTTCTGAGCTGTTGAATGAAGGCCAAATGCATTTTGTATCTTTCTAGTTTCTTAATTAAAACATCCTGCAAGACAAAAAGTCAGCTGCTTTACAGAAGTCTGTTACATGAACAAGATTATCTTTAGCCACCAAACTGGTAATTCTATCAAATGAAGATATCAAGTCAGTTTGACAGGATCTGTTTCCCATAAAATCCTGTTGATTGGCCTAATTTATATTTCCTAACGTAATTGTTTATTGGCTGAGCCCATGTCATGTCATGATTTCTCTTGGGATGTATGTCAAGCTGTGAGACTTACAGCTATAGTGGGAAATCACAGAATCACTGAATTTTGTTTGGAAGGGAACTCTGGACATCACCTTTTCCAATACCCACAACTCAAAGGAGGGACAACTTCAAAGTCTGCTAAGGGCTTTGTCCAGTCCAACTTTGAGGCTCTATGAGGACAGAGATTCCACAGCGTCTCCGGGAACTGCTCCCAGTGCTTTAACACAGACGTTGTACAGATTGTGTTCTTGATTTGTAATATGAAATTCTCAAGAGGCATACCAGGCCCATTGCTTCTCATCCTTTTGCTGCGCATCTCTGAGAGTTTTCTAGATCCATCTTCTCTGTAAGACTCCATTAGACAGCTGAAGACAGAAATATGTTCCCTCCTTTGCCTTCCCCTCTCTGGGATGAGCAAATCCATCTTGCTCTTCTTCCCACTGCACATCATGTTCTCCAGCCCCTGAAAGCTCACTGAGGCACCAACCTCGCTGAAAATGGCAACAGTAAAAATTGTTGTTTGTTCTGTCACATACTTCGGTACTTCAACAACTGGGGATGCATCCCAGGTTACATCTCCTATACTCCCTACTGTAAATGAAGATTGACAAACAGCTTTGAGGGAGGCTTATTCACCTACCTTTGGATGGGATAAATCACCTTAGCTGTACAACTCTTTGCCACAGAGAGAGTCTCAAAGACTGGTGTAAACAAGAATCCTAACTTCTGGATATCTGAAAAGAGGTGAGAATAATTCCACCAAAAGAATGCATGCCCTGGCTAGCTCCTTCAAATCTTATGTGTGTATGATGTCTAATCAGAGTATCTATCCTTTACCCTTGCTATTTCGTATCCTTCTCATTCTTACTAGAATGTAGCGTATAGACCACATAAATACAGTTTTTTCTCAAGTACAGGAGAGAGCTATTTTCCTTTTATTATTTGCTTTTTCCTACCCTGAAATGTCACATCTTACCTGGTACCAGATCCTTTGTTTGTTTTGCTTTGCTGTTTCCTATTTTAAAAAAAACTATCTGTATTGACCACAGTGCTCATTGCTGCGTGTTTCTCTTCGCAGCTTTCTACTCCCCTTCCTCATAGCTTCTGACGTATGTCAATTGCTGTTAGCTTCTCCATTCTTTTATTTGCTTTATCTAGCATAGACATCTTGGTGTGTAGGCATGTGTGTCTGTAAGTGACTGTATGAGACCTTCAAAGTCCCTGCTAAGCCAGTATGGTTTTGTAACCAGCATGTCCTTTTTCTAGAATTACATCATTTCAGTTTTGGGGGGAAATTTAACAAGATTTCTTTTAGAAGTTCCTGATTACAATTCATATTTTTGCCACTCTCTTAAACTCTCCATTTCTACTGTCTTGACTAATAAATAGTTTTGGCTTGGTGGAACTGGCCCATTTGAAACATCGGATACATAAAATATAGGTTTATATAATCACACATATACTGCCTCTATATGTATGAACACATAACCACACACACACGTGCACACACGCACACAGACACAATCTTACTGTAGACTTCTACATGTCAGAGTAACCCAGTCACACTTAGCCTGTTATTGGCAATTCTGCTCACTCTGCCCAGGATCTCTTTCCCCCTTAGCATTATGGAAAAGCAAGATAACCAAGAAACCTTCCTGGAGTCACAAGTTAAGAATCCTTGGAGCTTATAATGGTTACACCCTGCCTTAAAAACTATGAACTTTGTAATTCCATTGTAACCAAACAAAGGTCCATGCAATGCGGAAAGAGGCGCAGGCCACTTGGGAAGAGTACAGGAATGTGGTCAGAGCGTGCAGGGATGCGACGAGGAAGGCCAAAGCCCACCTGGAATTGAAGCTGGCAAGGGATGTCAAAAACAACAAGAAGGGCTTCTTCAACTACATCAGCAGTAAAAGAAAGGCTACGGACAATGTGGGGCCGCTGCTGAATAAGGCGGGTGTCCTGGTGACGGAGGATGCAGAGAAGGTAGAGCTACTGAATGCCTTCTTTGCTTCAGTCTTCAGTGCCAAGGCAGGCCCTCAGGAATCCCAGGCCCTGGAGGCAAGGGAGGAAGCCTACAGAGAGGATGACTTTCCCTTGGTCGAGGAGGACTGTGTGAGGGATCGCTTAAGTGATCTGGACGTCCACAAATCCATGGGCCCCGATGGAATGCACCCACGAGTGCTGAGGGAGCTGGTGGATGTCATTGCTGAGCCACTCTCCATCATCTTTGAGAGGTCCTGGAGGACAGGAGAGGTGCCCGAGGACTGGAGAAAGGCCAATGTCATTCCAATCTTCAAAAAGGGCAAGAAGGAGGACCCAGGGAACTACAGGCCGGTCAGCCTCACCTCCATCCCGGGAAAGGTGATGGAGCAGCTTATCCTGGAGGCCATCATCAAGCAAGTGGAGCAAAAGAAGGTTATCAGGAGTAGTCAGCATGGATTCACCAAGGGGAAATCGTGCCTGACCAATCTGATAGCTTTCTACGATGATAATAACTGGCTGGGTAGACGAAGGGAGAGCTGTGGATGTTGTCTACCTAGACTTCAGCACGGCTTTCGACACTGTCTCCCATGATATCCTCCTAGGGAGGCTCAGGAAGTGTGGGCTGGATGAGTGGTCGGTGAGGTGGATTGAGAACTGGCTGAATGGCAGAACTCAGAGGGTTGTCATCAGCGGCGCTGAGTCTAGTTGGAGGCTGGTAACTAGTGGTGTCCCTCAGGGGTCAGTACTGGTCCCAGTCTTGTTTAACTTCTTCATCAACGACCTGGATGAAGAGTTAGAATGTACTCTCAGCAAGTTTGCTGACGACACCAAACTGGGAGGAGTGGTAGATACACCAGAAGGCTGTGCTGCCATTCAGCGTGACCTGGACAGGCTGGAAAGTTGGGCAGAGAGGAACCTGATGAGGTTCAAGAAAGGCAAATGCAGGGTCCTGCAGCTGGGGAGGAACAACCCCATGCATCAGCACAGGCTTGGGGCGGACCTGCTGGAGAGCAGCTCTGCGGAGAGGGACCTGGGTGTCCTGGTGGATGACAGGTTGACCATGAGCCAGCAGTGTGCTCTGGCTGCCAAGAAAGGCCAATGGGATCCTGGGATGCATTAGGAGGAGTGTGTCCAGCAGGTCGAGGGAGGTTCTCCTTCCCCTCTACACTGCCCTAGTGGGGCCTCATCTAGAGTACTGTGTCCAGTTCTGGGCTCCCCAGTTCAAGAAAGATGAAGAGCTACTGGCGAGAGTCCAGTGGAGGGCTACAAGGATGGTGAGGGGACTGGAGCATCTCTCCTACGAGGAGAGGCTGAGGGAGCTGGGCTTGTTCAGCCTGAAGAAGAGAAGGCTACGAGGGGACCTAATATATACTTACAAATATCTGAAGGGTGGGTGTCAGGAGGATGGGGCCAAGCTCTTTTCAGTAGTGCCCAGCGACATGACAAGGGGCAATGGGCACAAACTGAAGCAGAGGAAGTTTCGTCTGAACATGAGGAAGAACTTCTTCCCTCTGAGGGTGACGGAGCACTGGAACAGGCTGCCCAGGGAGGCTGTGGAGTCTCCTTCTCTGGAGATATTCAAGACCCGCCTGGACAAGGTCCTGTGCAGCCTGCTATAGTTAACCCTTCTTCAGCAGGGGTGTTGGTCTAGATGACCCACAGAAGTCCCTTCCAACCCCTACCATTCTATGATTCTGTGATTCTGTGAAAATGTCTGACCAAGTCATCCTTAAATGTTCTGCCCCATTTAAATACATCTTTGATTGTGCATACAAAAAAGTGAAATCATATAACTATCTGATTATGCTGTCTGGTAAATTGTAGATAGAGCAGCACGGTAGTATGAAAACAGAACTGTAAATTATATTTTCATGCAATATATTTTTTTTCGTGTGTAAAATTTAAGGTTTTTTTGTTGCTTATAGGCCATGCTGGGGGGTATTTTAGAAGGGTGTCTCCTTCCAAAACTTTTAATCAACACAGCTACTCAGATAGAGTCCTTTGTTCTTTCTAGCGAAAGAACAGAATTGACATAATGAAAGAGGTACTCGGTTTCCTTCCATGCTTTACTTATACTTGCATAATGTCTTGTTTTAGTGGTCTTATCTATGAAGTTTTCAGCTTTGGGGACTTCAATACTCCTCATTAATATTGATTATTGCTCATTTTATGATCTTCTGGATGCAAAATGGAACTGTGTCATCTTTCCCTGTTCCCCACCTCAAATTCCACGTCACACTGTGCTCTCAGGAATATGACCATCTTGCTTATAAGACCAGCATCAATCATACCACAGTGGGAAAGACGTCCAAAGGGGGTGGGATGTATGAAACAACTGGTTTCATTCTAGCTGCTTTGGGTCTTTTTGTCCTCCAGCTAAGAAGCTGAGGCACTATATTTTGTTAGACCTACTGCTAGGTCTAATACAATATTGACCTGCACCACCATGGGATGGAGTTTCCCTGGTTTCGTAGGGATCTATAAATGCCTTTTTAGCTTAGGACCTTTTTTGATGTACTGAACATCTTGTAGAGTATTGCACACAAATCTTTGTAACTTACAGAGGTTTACAATATTGTTTACGGATGAAAAGAGAGCGTAATAGGGCAAAAGGAAAGGGCAAGAGAATCACAGCCAAACTAATGTAATATCTTCCTTCCAGTGGCTGGTAACAGACATTCAAACTGCCTGTCCTTCCCAGTTGTGGTGTTTGTCTGAGAGAGACACTGAGAGGGCTGGAGAGCTCTGACAGAAAAAAACAATTTTGTTCAGATGAGCTGTTGATAGAGTTTGGTCTACGTCATGATATTTTGGACATTGGTCAAACTCACCCCAAAATGTTGGCTTTTCTTTCAAGTTTATGCTCTAAGTAGAACCACAAAATGGTTGCCAGATTGGCCTGTTTCTTGTTGCTACCCTCTGTTTTTCTTCTTTTGGGGGGTATGGAGATGGTCAGGAGTGTTGTTCTTAGTCAGTGACGTGGGTTGGTTTCACCAGCTCAAACATCTGCCCGGAAAACTGTTCAGTTAGAGCTGGATAAAGCAACTCTTGCTTGTTTTAAAGCTCTTGTATGCTTCCTAAGAATTTGTGCTGGGTCAGAGATGTTCTTTTTCCATATTGCACATTGGCCTTTGTGTTTTTTGTCCTGGGAACTGGGCTGAAAGACAAGGACGATGAGGAAGAGGAGTTCAATATTCTTGCTGTTGTGAATTTGGTGATTAAAGCCTTGAGAACAGATTAAGATGAAATTACAGTTTGGAAAATGCAACCTGATAAAATAACACAGACTTCACTCCCCCCTGTGGGAATCACAGACAGCAACTATTTCTGACACAGAATGAGACAAGATTTCCCTCCCCAGTCCCTATGTTTTCAACTGCCTTTGTTGTTCTATAATGTTCTTGTTCCTTGCATGTCTCAGGCCTCAAACCTCTCCCTTGCTAAAAAGCAGTCTTTACTGAAATTAGGGAAGCTGCGTGAAAATGAAAATAAAAATGTTTGAGATCAGGAAGAAAAAAAAAAAGATGAAACCTGAGTGTTCTTAGCTTCTGTAAACCCTACCCTTTTGGATTTTGATGGCTGATGGCTGGGATTTAGGAAGCATTTTTTGTTTGTTTATTTGTTTTCACTACAGGCAGATGAAGCACTGGGAGAGAACAGCCAACAAGTTGGTGAGAGGCCATATTTAGACGTTATCTCCTCTTGGCCTCCATGCCTTCTTGCATCTCCACAAGTGGAGACGCTGCCTGGGAGACTACATAGATTTCCTTGGGAAAGGCTCCAATCAGAGGAGAATAAAACCACATTATTCCAGTCCTAACAACTGCTTCAGAGCCCAACCAGTCCGGCAGTGACTTCCAGACCTGACCTGGGCTACAGATTTGCTCTGTATCTAAAAAGTATGCCCTGAATATCCTGAATGATGGCATGGTTGCTAGCCTGTATTTGCTAATCTGCGAGAATTTACCTTTGAGGGGAGACTTTCTAGGATCCTGGGGAAACCTCACCAGGCGCTTTTCCATCACCCCCACCAGAGGATGACTAGACCTGTTTTTAGTGCAGCATCTGGCTAGACCATCTACTTCTGATGAAATTAATCAGAAAACATTAAGAGGCTCCTTCTTATGAAGGCCTGGTTGTCCTTTACATAAAGGAAAGGACTTGATACTGTCTGCCACAGGAACAAGTATTTTTTGTGGTTCATCAGAGAGCAAGTGACATACATGAGATTGCCAAGATGGTAGGACTCCTAGGACCCAGCCAGCAGAGGGAATGGCTGAGACCATGAGTCCACTTCTGTCTTGCCCAGTACTTAAAGTCGCCCAGGGCACTTGAGCTGCTACAGCCTGACTGTTCATCCCACCTCCATGCAGCGATTCACCAGGATCATGACATTGTCACCCCACAGGAAAGGATCCCTGGAGGCAAAGCTTTCCTGGAAACTAAACTGAGGATCTGGATCTCCTCGTTAGGCAACTGGGACTGGGAACCTCGCTGTGCCAAGAAAGAAAAGCACAGTTCGTGACTTGCCTTTCCCCTAGCCAATTGCTCATACACACAACTACACAGGCAAGTAGACCAGATATTTCTCCTGCTACATGAAAGGGCAGATGGAGCGGCTGTTAACACTGCTCCTTCATGGGAATGTTTGGGAAGGATACGAATATCATGCTGGAGGGGAATCTAGTTGTTACAGAGCAAGAAAGAGAAGAGATAGGACTGCTGCAGTATATCTACAGAGGATGATTTTTTTTTTTTTTTGAGTCTGCAGGACACCCACAGACCACATGGCTCAGTCTGACGGCATTACCTAGCAATGATCACATTTACAACCAACTGCACCAGGCAGGATTTCTGTGTACACCACAACACAAGTTTTCTTTTGAAAGAAACTTTTCTGAACTCCCAATCTGACAGTGGCTGAGTGTAGAGCTCAGGATCTGGGTCAGGTCTTGTTTTATCCCTGTAGATTTTACCTAATCCTCACTGAGTAGTGCCAGAGCTTCTCTAACCTCATTTTTTTGCTTTCTTCTGATAAAAAATCATCTACCAGTCATGGTTGTTTAGATGTCTTCAGGTTTTTTTTAACCTAAAATAATGTGTGTGTGAGAACAAAGATGCCAAATACAAACCACCCCTACCCCCAAAAAAAGGCAAAGGGGGAAGACTGAGGAATATTAGAGAGAAAACCTCCTGCCTTTTATGGGTGCATTTTCCAAGGAAAATAGAAGAAAATCTAACAGACACCAAGAATAACATCCGATTTTCTGCTGCCAGCCCATTTTATGACTCTAAAAACCAGTAAGTTTTATTCAGCATAGTTTCTGGGAAGGAAAAAAGAAGTGAGGGGGGAGGATCCACACAGTTCTAATCATATTCAAGTAGGCACTGTACAAAACCTGCTGGAAGCAAGCAGTGGTGATGACTGGCTCATTACCATTATATAAATAGTATTTAAAGTGCAGCTGGGCCCTCACATGAGCAGAGACCTAATTGATGCCGAAATATGTTCATTTCAAGTCCTGTGACTTCACGTGGAAAATATTACCCTAGTTAATTAATGGCAATAAGAAGAGATGATGCATTGCCTTATAAAACAAGCAACTGAAATGTTGAGCCTCCATCCAAAAGGAAAAAGGGGAGGGGGGGAGAGGTCTGGAAGTTTAAAGCATAAAAAGCCCCAACAAAATAAAATGCACGCTCACATACTCACAATGACACACACATAATTAAGAAATGGAGACATTCAGGAGGAAATGACTTGCTATTTATCTAACAGCTCTCAAGCCAAATATGAGTTTATTGTATGTCCTTGACAGAGAGAGAGCACAAATCCTGGGGTTTATAGTGAAGATCTCAGGAAAACAGAAACGCCTTGATTCTGGCAATTCTGTCTGCCTAATATTCTTTTCAGGCACTTAGCAAAGTTGCATCTACTGTGTTGTTATTTAATATATATAAATGTGAGTTGGATTAAACTGGCAATACAGGCTTGAGTTAATGGCAGAAATGAATTGGGCACTGTTGTGCAGCACACCAGACAGATAATTATCATGGTCTCCTCTAGCCATAAATTTTACAAATGTGTGAAATGAAACTTTAATAAAAGCTTTTAGTCTAAGGTATGGTTAGCCATACAAGAAGGTGTAGTAAGATATGACAAGGGTGTGGCTAAAAAGATTAGAAGTGTGGACAAGTAATTTTAGGTAAGACTGATAGGACTAGATCTGTCACTGGTTAGTGGGTGACTGTTATGGATATCAGGTTGTTCCTACCAAGATATGACCCTTCTGTACTGTAGAATACATTGAGGAGGAAATATCCCCTGCAAATTGTTCAAAGGTGCAGATGGCGGCTGCTCCATGCAAATACAAAGTCACAGAAGTTAGAAAACCAGCATTGTGTGTGTGGCAGCTTCCCTGCCTTCAGAGGACTCTTGGGCACATAGATTTTATCCATGCTCTGTCTTAGGATAGGATCTGACAGGCCTAAGTGCTGGGGTTTCCAATGCCCTCCTAGAAGAGTTTAAGAGAGTGCCACTGATCTCACTGTCAGGAAAAAATGGCTCCAAATTTCTCCTTTGTTTATATTTTCTTACATTATTCATAGCAAATCTCCTCATATTTTCTGCAGTCTGGCTGTTTTGTCTCCGCTCCCTGGTTACTCAATGCCCATTTTTCTGCTTTTTCCAGGTATTTTTTACATCTTTAGGTCTTTATCCTTTCCGCATGTTTCATACGTTCCAGTTCTTTCATCATTTAAAAATGTTTTCTTTGAATTTCATGAACTTGTCATTGTCTTCCTTTCAAGAATCAAATTCATTTTTCTGGTTTTTAATTTTTCTAGATTTTGTGGCTCAAGGACTTGATACCTGTGCACAATTCCCACTCACCTGTCTTGTTGCTAGTTCATGTCTTGAATCAACATTTGCCAAAAACTCTCATCTCCTTTCTTTGTCTGCCTTATAAATCTTACTTTCCCGTTAGTTCTTCATGGTGCATCTTTTCTTATGGGCACCAATGAATAGAATTAGACTGCAACCTTCCTTTATGCCATTTACTCTCAAATTACACTCCCCAAATCACATTTCTTCTACTTTTCTGCTGTAGTTGTTTTTGCTGCTCCTCCCAAATTATGGCTGTTTGTAAATTTCATCAAGCGCCTGATTATTTCCATTTCCAGAGATTAACAAAGATGTCGAATGAGACTCTTGCAGAGTCCAAGTAGGCACATCTGTCTTCATGAAACAATGTTTACAGCTAAGCCAGCAGCAATGGTTTTTGGAGTAGAAGCTCAGGAAATAATTTCTGAAAAGCCAAAAATGTATCATCTGCTCAGAGTCATTTCTCAGTTATATTGCAGTACTAGCAAGTGCTGTTAATGTGGAGTGTCAAAGGCCAAAGCAGACTGGGGCTGGCTCTCCTTCCTCTGCTTCAGTCTTCTGCAACACAGGTGGGCGTTACTTGGTTGTTCATAGCTTAGGGTACCACTTACAGCCAGGACATCAGTGAGACAATATAGCCCCACCAAGGGATAGATTGCATTAGCAACTCTCTTTGATTAAATTACCGGAGCTCTGCCCATCCACCCGTTCATCATGATGGCTACTTGTGACATTCGCTGCCCGAACAACAAATGTACTCCTCTTCCTCCCTAAAAAATACCCAGAGCGAAACAAACCCACCTCGACAAAGCTTTCCACTCTATGTGCATCTCCTCTAGGAAAAAGAATAAAGAACAAATAACACCAGGCAGATGGCAGCTATGTTATTTTGTGCCCTACTGGCACAGGCTCAGAAATAATGGCAGTGAAAATGCATAAGATCCAGGACAGTACAAAATAAAATAGTTTCTCATAATTTCCTTCCCAAATAGTTTCTCATAACTTCCTTTCTGACAGTGCAAAGTTTCAATGTTTTGTTTCAGCAAGTGAGAATGTCATTGTAATGGCCACAGTGGCAGAAATTCAGAATACCTATTTCTGAAAGAAGTTCTCCCAGAAAGACTTGCTTATAGCTATCAATGGTTATGTATATTGTATGTACATATATCTTTATTCCTGCAACAAGTGGGGCTTGTATGGGGCACCTAAGAGCTACATGGGGAGGGTGAACTTTATCCAGAACTGTTTTCATATGATCTTCAGACCTCACCTGTATTTGTTGCTATGCAGTCGCACTTCCCAATTTCTTGCCAGCAGTTCCTTTAATCACACCCCCACACGTTTTTGTTTGTTTATTAAGTGCTGACTGCATGGCCTGGGGCAGGCAAAGCAACGGAGACTTGCAGCATTTCAGACTCACAGCTGCATCTGGGATGCAATTGTGATCTTCCAAGTGTGGTGTGTTTCTGTCACTGACTGTTCAATAAGCAATGATGGAGAGGAGGGGGCTGGATCTAGGCCGCCTCATGCAGGTATTAACCTGGAGCTCCACACATGCCTATGTCCAGTGACCTTGTCTGGCAGCCTTGGGCTCCCTTGTCCACTGCTCTGTTCAATGCATACACCATTTGCAGCCATCTAAGCCTGCCGTGATCACTGTGGTGTAGAGTCTGGATGGAGTCCAAAGAGTTCTGCCTGAGGTTATGAGGAATATCACTGAAGAAAGCTGTGATTTGAAGCATTATCTCCCAAGTCCTGATTAATTTCACTACTGGCAGGGACCTCTCTCCCTCTTCTTGTGGTTTAATTTGCACACCTGAAATAATGAATGAAAGCAGAGCAGGAGTGCGAGGAGCGAGGCTGCTGGGCTGGTGCAGGGCTTTGAAAACACCCTTGGAGGGGAGCTCCAGTGTGGAGGCTGGCTCCCTTGCTCCGGTGCAGGGGCCTTTTCCAAATTCAACTCCATCTGGGAGCCCAGGTTACACATCTCCTCAGGCCTCAAGGGTCTGAGATACCCTTGAGGGATTGCTTCCCCTCACCCCCTGCCAAGAAAAAAGACCTTCGTTTAGTGCTCTGTAGATGAGCAGCCTGTGTGTACAGCTGAACAGTTACATGGACATGCAAGAAATGTGCACCCTTTGGAAACTCTGTCTGTGAAGTCTTGGACAGGGTGATGCCAGAAGACTTCAGAAACGGTCCTCTAACTTGAAGGTCTTTAATAACACAGACAGTTACAGAAAATTTGTCATGACCAAGGGACTGACCTAATTCTCTTGCGGGATAGAGTCTGGCATGAATAAAGACTTCCTCCTGTCTCTTGTTTCTTGTCTCTGTTTAAGTATTGACACAAATGTCCTTGAAGTTTTATCTTCTGCTGGCATGAACACTGTTCTCCAAAGATTTCTGGTTTCACGTTGCCTTTTATTGTACTAACAAATGTTAACTCAGTTGAAACTGCAGACTCTTGTGGTCTATTGTTTTAGTGAACTGGGTACAAAATACCTACCTTGGCAAAAGCAAAATAGGCAGAGTGTAAAGTACAGTTCAGTAAGAGTTTTTACACTCCCCTCAGTGGTTTTTTTCTCCATTTTTAAAAAAATTACTTGGATTAATATTTTTTAAAATGATTGCTAGGCAGGGATGTTTCAGAGCTGAACTGTATCCTCTAAACAGCTTCGACGTAGTGATCTCAGAGGGGAAGAGAAAAAGTGGCTGAAATCACCAGCAATCTCCAGCTGCGTCTATGGCTTTGGACAAGTTTGATCCGAACTGAAATGCTGACAAATCAGGGCCTGCGCTCTGCAATTTTTTATTCGATACTCTCCAGCTTTGATTTCTGGGGAGGGGAAAGGAAAGGGTGGGTAGGGGATCAAAGGCACCAACTATGTCCACACCCTCACGTTAAACCCAGATCCACTTGCTTTAGGGTGTTAAAGAAGGCAGTGAGGAAAACCAGAAAAAATATAGAAGGAAAAGTAGAAGAAATAAGCTCATATTCCATTGGAAGTTCAGCTATGCAAGTGTAAACCTTATAAAGAAACATACACAACTTCTTTCTTCAGTTTTTGCATATATACCTTCTGTCATACCACTGTACAGAATAGAACAGGAAAGTCTGTTTTACCCAATCTCTTTTGTGCCACGCTGGCAAAGTCATAGCGGATCTTTTGAGTGTCAGCGTGGTGCCTTCCCAGCTGGCAAAAAGCAGATGCAAAATGGAGGAGGATCACAAGATGCCACTGGAAGAAGTGAAGTTGCATCAATACTTTCTTCGTTTGGGGTGACTGAGCCAAGGGAGTGAGTTGAGTTCTGGTGCTCTCCTCTGATCCATGTCTAGATGTCTGTGCTCTCGCTGATAGACAGCCTGTGACTGCAGAAGTGTAGTCTGAACTCACACAGCCCGCAAATCCCATCTGCCTCTGGGGCACATAAACTCAAGCCTTTTCTAAAGAGGATTTTGGGGTGGGCTTATTTGTCTAACAGGTTGCCAAAAGAGCAGCTGGGAAATGCAGAGGCAGCTGCACCAGACATGGTCAATGTCCTTAAAGACTGATGCAGTAGAAGAGTGTTGCTCCAGACAGGAATCCAGACTGGAGGGATTTCAGGCCATTTGGTTGGTATCAGGGTGGTTGTCTGACATGGAGGGCATAGATGGGAGAGATACCATGAGAATATGCGCAAATAAGCCAGTACTAGAAAGTAGGGGACTGGCTGAGGGAGAAGGGCTGGAGTACAGCCTGTGAACACTGACAGGCTGTAGATCTAGACTAGATCAGCAAGTAAGATCTGCTGTGTTAGACTGGCTTTGTCAAACAGAATTAAGTCCCTTTACAACAGCCACTCCCAGGGCATAAGGAAATACTCATGGGAACCAAATCCTTCATGAGGTCAGTGACAGTTTGGAATAATGGTTGGATTAGATATGTATATGTGTATACCAGTATACCAGTGATCACAGAGAACTGTGCTATAGATAAGGGTGAGTATGTGGCTGATGTAAAGGCCCTTGAGACACTTCTTGCACTAAATTAGGGTTTGTCTTGCCCAGACATTATGGCAACAGCTGTTACAGAGGACAATCCTGCCTTTAATGGAAGGGAGCCAGGAGATGGTTTGGCCAAGGAGGAGTCAGTTGGAGGTCCCCATCACTGCATCAGGAGGAGTGCAAAATGAAGCAGGTGTTGTGCCTTATTCCAAAGCTCTGAAAGTGCAACTAAAGAGCTTTGGAAAGGGCCTTTAAGGATGCCAAACTTAACCTGTTAGTGATGAGACTTGTTGCTGGTGAAACACCATGAAGAAAGTTAGGGAAGGTTCTTTAAGGGTTTGGCTTCATGGGTTGTGCTATTGCCTGTTTTCTGTGTATCTGGAAGTGCTATTCACCAATGATCCACAAACAGAATAGCATTTGTCTTGGGAGACAGAAACTTTCTTCCAGAGCAAAGCATTTTCAGCAAGAATTGACCAATCTAAACTCCATTTTAGAAAGGGCAGCTTCTGCTGGGACAGACAAAGTGCCAGTCCCCTGCAAACTTTGACTCCATGAGAGGCAAATGTTAACACATACTGGTGCTGGAGGGATTTCCTGCAAAGGCAGGGGATGTTCTGAAGATGTATTCAAGCTCTGCCTAAATGTTTCATTTCCATCGCTGCCCTTTCTGGTTTCCCTTAATTAGTCAGCTTACTTATCACTGGATTGTCCTCCAGGAGGACTTCAGAGATCATATTCATAGTGCCTCCAGCATGAGTCCTCCCTTCTTATCTTCTGAAGCTACAAAAGCAAGAATGGGCCAGACTCCTTCCCTGGTGTGATATCAATAGTTGCACTTCAAATGAACTTGGTTTAGTAAACCACTTTCCTGTAACAATCCTTTCCCAATGCTAAATTAGGTAGATTTCAGTCAGTAAATTCTGGCAGAACCTTCATCAAGTTCTCCCTGTAGGGAGATAGAAAGCTTGGTAGCTTTTTACCTGTCTTAATATCTGTGTTCATGCTGATACCGGGCCTAAAGGCCTCTGTTTGTCCTCATAGCTAGAAAGGCAACAGTACCTAATGAAACACCTGCAGAGTCACTTACAAATGTAATTCTGCCCCAGCCTGGATGGTCTACCAGGGAGTTCATTCTGAATGGCAATCTTCATTCTATGATCTCTCTGATAGTGCCAGCAAAGGAGGCCCCACTTGTGAAGCCACTGCAAAAGGTTTATCTGACTGCATTTATTAATAAGTTAGGTTGGATTTGAATGATTCATCTAGGAGGCAATGCATCCCACTGCATAATCCACCCACCAAGACGTGCAACCCTTGCTTTCATGAGGTGAACTATTCCAAAAGGTACACGAGAAACAGCATGGAAAAAGGAGGATTGAGTTTGGAAACAATATACTAGCTGATGTGTAGCATCCAAGCATGACTGATAAGAGAGAAACAGCTGCTAAACTACCAGCAAGCACAGCAAAGAATGACATATCTTATACAGAGCCATGAGACACATTGCTCAGAGGACAGCCTGGAACCCAGACATGACTGCCTGGCATTAAGGTAATGGCACAGAGCCATTGGGTGTAAAGACCATGTGCATTTAACCGAACTTGCCCAGATGGCTTCTGCCCTATAACCAGTACGGTCATAAACAGCATGTGCTATTTCCTTATCATCTATCACAGAGGCTTCCCTTGGCCAGAGAGAATGAAAGATTGATTATTCTTGGCTGATCTTTTCTTGCTGGACAGAAGCTTCCTGGTTCACGTTCAGATTTAGTAGAATTGGTCTTGTCATTCTCATATTACTAGTTCAGCTGCTCCATTAGGGGAACGTCCAGGAATGGAGAAGAAGGGGAGAGGTTCCAAAACTTGAGACTGGAAAGTCTGAGACATGTGCATTTCTCTTTTTCGCTCTCAAGATGAGTTTGAACTATATTTAATGCAGTGTCAACTGTACAAGGTCATTGGCTCCAAAGTCCAACTCTCAAACCAAAGGTTCCTCTGGTAACGTGAACCATTGTGCACTGCATCTCCCATTTGCTTTGGCATTTGCATTTGCAACAAAAAGCAGTAGGTTAAAGAAAAACACATGAGAAAAATGAAGCATGTTCAGTCAAGGAAAACTCATGGCACAGCTGTCCCCTTGCTTGTCACAATTATGAATATGTCAGACTTCCAAAGCCAAAAGCTCACATTGACCTTGATAATTACATCAATGGCAGGGAAACACCTTCAGCAATAAAGGAGATCATGCTCTTGATTGCTGGAATTCTAATGATTTGTTTTTAGATTAGAATTAATCGGTTAAGAAGAAACAAAGATTCTTTGCTGGATTTTTTGCCTTGGAATATCTATTCATCTTGCTCTGTTTACAGGAGACTAAGAAGTTCCTTTCTTCACCTCTGTCTAGGTGGTATCTCTAGAGACTGAGTTCCTTGAACTACTACCAGTGAACAAAGGGACTTAATTCAGAACCTCATGTGGACAAGGAGAATCTTTGCATGAATTTCCAGATGCTGTGGGTTAGATCATAAACAAGTGCTTCTTTACAGTTCCAGTACTGCAGTTCCGATCACCTTTGTCTGCAAAAGCACAGACCCAAAAGATTCTCAAAGCTTTTGCCTCTCCAGAAAGTGCAATCTTAAATAGACATGCATGTCCCCAAAGCCTCTTTATAATATGACTGGCAAAACACATTCCATTGCAGCAGTTCGTTATTCATTCTTTAATAGTCACAGCTGTATTTGTTCAAAGACAGTTTTAAATAAAAGTCAGAGCAAGCAATGGAACCTAAGTCAGAATGGTCATTTCACACCTAACTTTAAGCACAAATAATACAGACACAGCCACCCTAAACTAACTCTAGCTCTATGATTAGAGAACATTTGCAATTGCACAGGTTAGAAATAGAAACAATAAGTTAGGCATTTAAAATTAGGATAAATTTACTTTCACTTCACTGCCAGATTTGAACTTGACAAAATGGTCTACCTACAGATTTTCCACTAGTTGCTACCTTCCAGAATAGATAGTGGATAGGAAATATCAAGTCAGAAGTTGATGTTACAGTAAACTGTAAGCAAAAAGGAGTCGTAATTGAAAGCATTTCCATATCATGGACACTACTGAGTGGCTGCCATGTTAATTATATGATCCCTTCTTATAAAGCAATCTTCCACTTGGATACCAGGTATAACTCCTGCCAAGAGGTCTCCGAAATGCCTATCAGCAATTGTGTTTTCTCACAAAAAGAAAAAGTTAACTAATTGTAAGCACCCTTTGCTGATGAACTCAGAAAAACCCCACTGACTTCTTTTCCTGGAGAGACAGCAAATAACGTGGGTCATGTGCATTAATATTTTTGTTCTGACATAACTTTGGCACAGGCCTTGAGTTCTTGCCAAGGTGCCACCTGGAACCGACAGCATACATTTAACACAACACAGAGCAACAGTCATATAAAATTAAATCACAAGACCCTGTCCAGCTGAGTTCCTTACCTCTGGCAAAGGGACATAGGGGATGTCTGGGGAGGAAGTGTAGGAGGCAAGGCAGATATAGCATGATCCTCCTCTTAGCAGTCGTCCCATGGCCTCTGTGTGATTTGAAGTCATCCTGGACTAAAGGTTATTTCTCAGGTTGCTGGGATTAGTGGTCACCAAGACATATCACCGAAGGACTACTCACATTTTGAGCCCTTGTGTAAGTTAAGTTCCATAATACCCTGTGGGAAAGCATTCATTAATTTTGATACACATTGTATAAAAGGACTCTTCTAAGAGTTCAATGGCAATCCACTGCCTCTTAACTTCACTGCTGTTCTGCCAACTTTTTTATAATAGAGGAGTAATTACTAATTATTCCCTATTCACTTGCTTTGTATCATTCATAATTCTATAGTGTTCTATCATAATCCCCTCAGCCACCTCTGTTCTAAGTAGAAGCTCTGTAGCCTGTTCAATGCCTACTGGCAAAACTGTAGTACCATGCCTTTTCCAGCTTCATAGTATCTTTTTTTAGTGGGGTGGGGTGAAGTGGGATCAGAACTCCACTCACACACTCGGTCTATGCCATAGTGAAACTATATTCTCTGGTTTTGTCTCAGCTGTGCTCCTGATGTTCTGTGGGCCTCTGTGACAGCCAGCGGGCACTGAGTTGACATTTTTAGACAACTGATCGTCATGGCTCCAAGATCTCTTTGTGAATAGAAATAGCTAAATTATAGCTCATCTGGATAGTGATTCTACCCCCCCACCCTCCCCCCGAGCGGTACTTTGCATTCATCAAAACTGTATTTCTGGAACTGAAATCCCTCATCATTCAGTTTCATTAGCAATTTAAGAGCAGAGCAGCAGCTCATCTCGTAATGGAGAGCCTTTTTAACCACAGCCAGGATTGTTGTCACCCACACAGATTAGTTAGCAATTCGCTGATATAGCAAGCTACAACTGCATTTTACATGTATGGCTAACATCATTTTTCACCTCTGCTTTAATTTGAATCAGGCATTTTTTTGCCAGGCATGTTGTAGCATAGCGTAGATGGTTTATAACTGAACCAAGGCCAACTTCACATCCAGATGGGAGCAACACTGCCCTGGCAACTTGGGCAGTCTCCTCAAAACAGGCAAAGGATTGAAATTGCCAGGAGAATCCATTTTACAGTCTTCTCCCTAGCAGTGGTGCGTTCTCTGGATGCCTCAAGATTTAGACAGTTTAGCAGGTCTTGGCACTCGTCGATAGATAGATGGGAGCCTTCATTCTGCCATTTTGTGGTGGCTTCAGTTCTTTTCTGCCTTACTTTTGTCTTTAGCCTCTTTTCTGATGCCTGTTTTAAACATGCAGCCACTTTCACGAAATCACCATCTCCTCTAAACTTTCTTCTGAAAATATAGATCACCGTATGGCTGCAAAACATTCCTCTGTAGGACCGGGTATTAAATTAAGCACAAATTGTTCTGGTTACCTTTCATTGTGTTTGTTCCTCATACTGACATGCTTTCTGCATTGAAATTCTGGATCAGAGACGGCCCAATCTGGTGTTGATTTGTGCAGACCCTAGCCCGACAGATACTTGGTTTTAAAATACGAGGAGAAGATGTTATACAGGGTAATGTTATAGATGTCACAGAAAGAGCTGGCATAGCTTATTTTTGGAGAAGGGACAAAAGAATGAAGGGGCAGTTTCATTGCTTTTCTGCAATAGTAATGCCCCTGTCATTTTGTTTCTTATCAGCTTCTCAGCCTTTCCCTACAAGCTGTTAAAATGCTTATAACAACAAATGATCCCTTTTCCCACTAATCTTGCTTCCTTTTCAGTATTTTTCCTGTAATCAACGAGGGTTACAAATGGCAAATATGACACTGTGCCCTCCTGGCTCAGATGTGCTTTCAACCTTCAAAGACTGTCATTTTATTGCTACCTCTGCCATCAGGCTGGTGATATTGTGCCAAGATGTTTCCTTCTCTGGAAAATAAATGTAATTATTTTGGAATCCCCTTTGCAAGCCAGTAGTGAGATGAGCTGGACAATATTATGATTATTGTTATTCTTCCCAAAGTTTGAGAGCTGATTTGCAATCCCTCCACTTTTTCCTTTTTCTTTTCATGAAGGAGTCAGAAATTGGCAGCTGATGGGATCTTCAGGCTTTATTTTTTTTTATCGACCTTTTCCAAAGCCTCAGCAATTGTTTTTTTCCCCTTGCTAAAACACACATGCAGCTCTAAGGACAAGTCAAAGGCTGAAGTGCTACATTTGAATGGGTTTCTACACTCTTTTTTGTTTTATTCATCTTTCTATCTTTATATCCTCTCCTTAACAAAGACAGAAATGAATGGAATTACATTTTGGAAAGGCATGAGAAACAGATGCAAACATGCATGCATCGGGCAAGGCATTCTCTGAAACCTCTTCAATTGGAAGAGCAGATTTAGAAAGACATTTGATGCTGGTAGCTTCTTGAATTGCTACCAACAGGCACAGCAGGATAACTCTTCAACTAGCTATATAAATAGGCAAATAAGTGTCCCACACAAGTAAACATATATATAAAAGTGTGTATATATGGTCCATGGAGCAGAATTGCAAAGCTGGAATTAGGATAAACAGTCTGTGTACATCCCTTTTAAAATTTTAATTTCTGATTATTATGCTTGATGCTCAGTTTTTTTAGAACAGTTCTCTGGTTCTCAACACCTCCTCTCCCTGCATTTTCATAAAATCTCAGTCCAGACTTAGATGAGGGTATTGTGGGACTTCTTTTAAGCCTGGTACAAGACTCAAGAGACAGGTGAGATCCCTGGAGGTTTTTCATGTTCTCAGGTTTCCAAATGATAGCAAGAAATTCTCAACAACCCTGTTTAACCCCATAGTTGTTCTAGCATCTGGAAGCAGCTCACTTTTTACTTGGTGGATGTCTGTGGAGGGATTGCCCATGGAGGCAGAACACCTCCTTCACACATGTACAAAATGGCAGTCCAGAGCTTCGAGCACTTTGTTGGCAGGCACAGCACATCTGGTCTCTTGTGGATATTACCCCCACATCCTGGATATTTGGCTGATTTTATCTGCAGAGCAAAACAATGGGAACTTTCTCCATGTGTCAAGCTGAAAGCTAGGGAAATCAGCTTCCCTGGCCTGATAGCCTGGGGGCCAGCTGAGATGATGAATATTTGTATTCTCAGAACCAGACTGTGATTCCAGTTCATTTGTGTTTCAGTTATGAGAAATTTGACTCACTCTGGCCCAGAGAGGAGCTGAACTTGTGGCCTAGCAGTGAACAATGTTTTTCAGAGGATCCAAGCAGCAGAGCTGTCTCCGCATGAAGGATTGCAAATGCAGCACTCTAGAGGGGCCCGGCTGGAGACACTTCTAACTTTTCATACCAAAGGGGAAGTGGTGGAGATGATTGGTCCCATAAACTCTGCAGTGTCTGGTGTTTTATATGTAGCCCTGTTGGATGGTGTTTACCCCAAGCAAAGAGGGGACAGTTCCGTGGGCATCTCTTGCTTGACTGTTGTCAGCACTTCACTAGTTTACTGTAATACAATAAGGCACCTTGACATTGCAGTCAAACTCCATGCCCACTTCTGTAAATAGAACTTGGTGAAACCCAGTTCTCCAGGACATTACCCAGCTCATTCTCTGCTGGCAGGAAACACTTCTCTTCCAGGATTTGGCTCACTGAGTGTTGGAGATTTGGTCCTGACAGGACCAGGGAGTCCTGCAGAGACAGATTGCACAAAATGCAGAGAAAAGTTAGATCAGGCAGTGACAAGAAACAGCAGAGCTCTTTTCATTCTTTTTGGACATCTTATGGAAATCCCTGCCAAAAAGACACCACAGGACACCAGATTCAAGGCTGAGCTGGAAATAGACCTTTCCTAGGGGGTGACAGCAATGGGTGGTGTTAGGTCAGCAATCAATAAAATGGCGAGGATGAGAAGGATTAAAGCCTTGTGTCCCTCACCGCTCAAGTCCATCCTCTGGGAAGAGATGTATGTGGGACTTAGCTGTGTAAGGCTTTTCCACTCCTGGCCCTGTCGGCAGGCTGAGATATTCTTCGTAGGTCAGCCAGCCATTGTCTCCATGGACCTTCCTAGTCCTGTGATGCCTTGCCAGTGTCAAAATGTGTCCATTGTCCTCCGGCTGCTTTCGAGTGAGGAGAAATACCTGTTCTCATCACCTGCTGTTCAGCTTCTACACAAGCCTGTACAAGCTGTGAGGAGCTGAAGAATCCATTCCTTGTCCCAGTTTCCTCATCCATAAAATAATGAAGACCTTTTAGTTCTCCCACCAGTACCAGACTAGGGACCTAGTGTAATAAAATGATACTGTCACAATAATTTTCTGTGATGTGATTGCTTCTATTACTATAAAAGTTCTCATTTTCACCTAGGGTCTATTTTCTAAGCTCCAAAGACTGGTCATGAGGTGGCATATGTTTTCTTACCTTACTTATATGGTCATAGAGGGGCATATCATAAAAAGCATGTTTCTGGAACAGAAGGACAGCACAGATTTTGCATTTAAATCTTATCTTCAGCCATACTTGGGAAACGTGTTATATGCTCCAAGAGACAGCACCATAACCTTTAGTCCTATCCCTTGTCTTTTTTTTCCTGCCTGAATTTAACTTCAAATGATACTGGTTAGCAATATCCACCAGGCGACGCTAAAGTAATCTGAGATCCTGGGGTGCATTGAAGCCCTGATCACACCCTATGTGTCCTAATCCTGCTCCTTATTGTAGCTGCAGGCAGGTGGGGAGGTCGACAAGGGGCATCCCTGTACCATGGAGAGGTGGCATGATCTTCCCACCCCCAGAGATTCTGTGTGATTTGTTGGTCCAGCGCAATACAGCCCCTCACCCCTTCCAGCCTGAGCACAGGGTCAGGGCATAGGTGACAATGGTTTTACTGTCAGTCCTTTGCCTGTGTGGGCTTTATGGCCAGGGGGCTGTGAAAAGGAGAAGGAGTATGTGTGTCTGGCACGCTGATCGAGGGAGGGAGCTCCAGGCACGGGCGTGATGACAATAGATGGTGAAATCATTAGCCCAGGATTATAGTGAGAGATGGGGCCTGAGCCACAAGAGCAGAATCTGTATCCAGAGCTTGAGGGTGGTGGGGTTGGGCTTGGGCCCATCTCAAATTCAAACTTCAGTGCAGAATTCAGCAAAAAGGCACACCAGGCCCAAGGGAGAAAAGCAACCTACTCACGCACACAGATCAGCAATAACAGTGGAGGGGATACAGAGAAATACCTGCCAAGTACATTTTTAAAAATATTAATGATCTCTGCTTGTTCTTTTTTTTTCTTCTTTTTTTTTTTTTTTTGTTTTTTCCCCGGTGGGAAAGCCCCTCCCCACTTTTGTATTGGATCTGGTGCCTTGATTTCCTTCTCGTTGAGACATACTGTCCATTCCCAGCACAATGAGCAACACAGCTCTGCTGTGTGATAAACACGGTGACCCAGCTCTCTGGATCCCTCCTTTGGAGAGCAAACGTCCAGCCTGCCTTGGAAAGGACAAACTGCCTGTAGAGCAAAAGAAGCTGCAGGGTGATTCAGAGCCAGAGCACCCAAATTCTGCCTCTGTTGGAAGAAAAAAAGTAAAAATAAATGTCACCTTTAAATTTCAATAAAGATTAGAATTTCCCAGGTTCAGGCATGTTTTAATAAGGGGACTGAACCATATTGCTGAACTGAAACTTCCTGGCCCACTGGGGATATTTCAGCTTTGGACTACAATCTTGTTTCATGCTCCCCAGCTTTGAACTTTTTTCTAGTAATAACTCCATATCCTGCTTGAATAAACTAGTAGTGAAAGTGATGGCTGGTTAATATTGTGCCTGGTTCTGTGCTTTATGACAGTGTCTCTTGCAGTGTTTAGGGAAGAAGATTTAGAAGATTGGGTAGTCAGGAGGGAAGGCTTGGATACTTGTGTGGCTTTGCCAAAATATGAAAAAAAGAACTGCTCTGCCTTGCCTCATTTGTCACAGGTTTTTTGTTTTGTTTTATTTCTAATCTAGGATGCTCCTTGTTTTATGCCTTTGCAGTGATTGTTTCAGGAAGAACCATGTGAAGAAAAGGAAGATGGTGATAGACAGAGTGCACTGAAAACCGTCTGAGACATGCGCACTTGTAATACTTTGAGACATTTAATCATCTTTCTGAACAGAAGTGCACCCTCCTGAGGACAAAGGTCTATGCCAGACAAGGAACTTTCCTCCCGGGCCATCAAAATGCAGCTGGACTGCCACAAGAATGTCATTGCTGCAGCCATTTCCACCTTGGCCTTTACCTACTGGGTATAAACTGGAGGATTTGTGCCTTGAAAGATTAGGATTGTTGCTTTTGATGTTTTGAACTATCACTTAAGGGAATAAGCTGCGAAGATAAGAGCTATTGCTGCTCAGGCCAAACAACCGTTCCCACCCGCAGAAACTCTCCTCTGACACTAGACACCGGAGGGCACCGGGAAAAGAGCATGGGCAGAAAGCAATCCTGTAACAGTCTTTCCTCTGACCTCGCAGTTTCCAGTCACATGGATGACTTTGTGTGTAACGGTTTTCCATGGATTTCTCTGTCATGAACTGATTCAATCACTTGCTGAACTTTGTGTCATGAGGCAAGGAGTTCCACAGCTGAGTACCTGTTACAAGAGGACCCACTTCGTTTTGTTTTGAACCTGCCTCCTACTAGTTTAACTTGATGTCTGCCCAGCCTCTCCTTCCCAGCATGATCTGCAGAGAGGAAAAACAAAATCCTTCCTGGCAATGGGGTGAACTGGGGAGATGACCTCCTTTCACACACTCCAGTGGAAAATTTTCCCCATGGTACTTCTAAGCCGTGATGAGATGAGTTCACAGAGGTGCATTGGCTTGGATCGGAGACAACTACATGCAGGGATTGATGTGTGTGTGATAACACATGGGCTAGGCTGGGCTGATACAACTAGATGGCTACTTACACCGTCTTCTAGTAAATCTGTTTTGAAATTGACCTTCAGGACATTAGTTTCTGCTCTCACCAGGAAGAATCAGTTGCTGTTGAAGTTTTTATTTTATGAGTAAATAAGTCAATCCAGCCCAGATTTTGACCTTTTTAGAGAGTTAAATTGTAAACAACCACCCAGAGAACATAGAAGGGATGGAAGATGTGGGAAGAAGTCTTTGCAAAATACTACGACATTCGTTTTCCAACAGAGCAACTAAGCTTTCAGGTTTTGTGGACTATATGACAGCACTAATTGGCAAGCACTAATTGGCAAACTTAGAAACTAATCCTGCAATGCAGTAATAAAATACCCATTCAGTAGTAATCCCTCTTGGAACAAAGACAGGAAATTCAATATCTTTGCAGAGTCCAAAGTTAGACTGGGGCCATGTGTTTAGCGAATGGCTTCTCCAACGACTGCATTTGTAAACCATAAACAGATTAAGAAAACCCGCTCCTGCAAAATAGCCTCATCACAGTGATTTTTTCCCTTATGTAAATTCTATCTGCATTTGTGCTGTAAAATCTCCAAGAGTTGTGGTGGGAAGAAATCTTCTTGCAATACAGTGTTTTGTTTGATCAAGCAATGAAAAAAACAAAACAGAAGGAGATGTCCTGAAAAACAAATAAATAGTGATGTTTAGTTTGGGTATGTTGTTTTTTCTTTCCCCAAGAGACTTCCTAAGTGTTTCTATGGCTCTGGAAGTCACGGATCGTTTGCATGTTCTTCTTTGCTATCAAAGATGACTCCACAGCCACACTGTTAGAAAATGCAAGTATACTGGATACAGACAAAGACACTTCAGTGATTGGCTAGAAACATAAAGGAGGCAGAGGAAAGAAGAAGAAAGAACTTGTAGCTACGTATTTCCCCTGGGATTGGTCATGGTAGTCGTGTGAATGGCATATAGAGCCGAAATGATCTTTCATGCACCAATTGCAGACACACGCCTTGGTTTTGTGTCCATATGTTTCAAACACATAAAGATCTGATCTTCATGAATATGGCTTATGGATGTGAAAGATGTATGACTGGGGAAAATTGTTGTACCCCTGTTATTGAAAATGGTATCTATAAGGGAAGTCTACAACTGTAAGAAAAAAATGAAAAAGAAAGAAAAAAAAAGAAAAGTCAATAGAACTAGGAATGAATGTCAAAAAGCCACAAATTTATACGCAGGGTTATGTAGAGGATTATACATATTACAGACAATAGAAGAAAAACGCTTTGCTGTAAAGCAAAACCTAACTCTTAGTTTGTTTCAGGAGGCTATGCAGAATGCTTTCCAGCAATCAACTCTGTGAATAACCTTCTCCCCAAGAGAGCTGCTTTGGTCACCAAGAAGGAGACTGAGAGTGGACTTGACAGGAATGTTTAAATTATACTGAATGGATAAAACACTGTTAAAGAACTAATGCCTCTGTATTTCTGATGGAGGTTGAACAACTTAAAGTTACATAAAATGTGGGAAAAATCAAGGAAGGTCAGACTTCGCTTGCTATGAGCTTATGAGGTGAAAAATTTAAGCCTGTTTCCACTATCAAAAAGGAAGTAAAAAGACAAGTAAAGAAAAGAAGAAAATAGAAAAGTAAAAGGAGAAAATTCCTTTGTCAGGTCACTTTCTAGATGCTCTTAAGGTCATTCTGCCCTAATGGTGCATCTTCTGACGTGGACACCTGCTCTGTGGGAACTATGCTGAGATCACTAATTCATTTCACAGCATCACTGGTAGGTAGCTATGTGTAACAAAGCCAAGGCCATGAGGACAACTCAGAGGGTTGTCATCAGCGGTGCTGAGTCTAGTTGGAGGCCGATAACTAGTGGTGTCCCCCAGGGGTCAGTACTGGGCCCAGTCTTGTTTAACTTCTTCATCAATGACCTGGATGAAGAGTTAGAATGTACCCTCAGCAAGTTTGCTGACGACACCAAACTGGGAGGAGTGGTAGATACACCAGAAGGCTGTGCTGCCATTCAGCGTGACCTGGACAGGCTGGAAAGTTGGGCAGAGAGGAACCTGATGAGGTTCATCAAGGGCAAATGCAGGGTCCTGCAGCTGGGGAGGAACAACCCCATGCATCAGTACAGGCTTGGGGCGGACCTGCTGGAGAGCAGCTCTGCGGAGAGGGACCTGGGTGTCCTGGTGGACGACGGGTTGACCATGAGCCAGCAGTGTGCCCTGGCTGCCAGGAAAGCTAATGGGATCCTGGGATGCATTAGGAGGAGTGTGGCCAGCAGGTCGAGGGAGGTTCTCCTTCCCCTCTACACTGCCCTAGTGGGGCCTCATCTAGAGTACTGTGTCCAGTTCTGGGCTCCCCAGTTCAAGAAAGATGAAGAGCTACTGGAGAGAGTCCAGCAGAGGGCTATGAGGATGGTGAGGGGACTGGAACATCTCTCCTACGAGGAGAGGCTGAGAGAGCTGGACTTGTTCAGCCTGAAGAAGAGAAGGCTGCGAGGGGACCTAATAAATGCTTATAAATATCTTCAGGGTGGGTGTCAGGAGGATGGGGCCAAGCTCTTTTCAGTAGTGCCCAGTGACAGGACAAGGGGCAATGGGCACAAACTGAAGCAGAGGAAGTTCCGTCTGAACATGAGGAAGAACTTCTTCCCTCTGAGGGTGACGGAGCCCTGGAACAGGCTGCCCAGGGAGGCTGTGGAGTCTCCTTCTCTGGAGATATTCAAGACCCGCCTGGACAAGGTCCTGTGCAGCCTGCTGTAGGTGATTCTGCTTTGGCAGGAGGGTTAGACTAGATGACCCACAGAGGTCCCTTCCAACCCCTACCATTCTGTGATTCTATGTGCATGCAGATGCTGGGTTCATCGCTGGGAAAAGACTTTGGGGATGATGTTCAGATATGATCACACAGATCTGACTTGCTTTTCTCTCTCTCTTTTTTTTTTTTTTTCTATAAGCAGTTGTCACAGCAAGAGTATGTGGTTTATAAACTGCCTGGTTCAGTCAGTAGAGGGATTCAGAATCATGGACATTTTTGGAGATATTCAGCTTGCCAGGGTGTATTAATCTCAGAGCGAGTGAGACACCCTGAAATCTCTAAGCACTTTGCCTTTTTTCCATCATATCTGAGAACATTCTCATTCTTCATGCACTTACTCATTTAACATCTCCGTAGTACCCTTTCTGGATCCTTACTCCTAAGACTTACTCATGGTATTCTAACTCTGTGTACCATGTCTTTAACTTGAGTTTATTACTTTTTTGTATTCCTGTGGCATGGTCCTGTCATATTCACTGGAACTTTTTTCTCAGCTCACTATCAAAAAGTCCTTTTTCTGACCTTTCTAATGTGGTTCCGTGACCAGAAAACAGAGAACCTGCCTCACTTATTTTTCTCTTAAAGGCTTCCCAACTTTCTGCTGGATTTTTTTGAGGCCCTTTGTCTCTGGCAACAAAGCAGGAAGTAGACAAGGAAGTGGTATTATACCCATTTTAAGAAACTGAAACAGAGAGAAGGAAAGAATGAGAGAGCGACTGTCTACATGAGTCACCCAATGACAATAGGACAGCAAACTCCAATCTGTAAAGTCACAAGACACCCTAAACCGAACCACCAAGATTTCCTTCTATTCAGCAAATCACGAATGACATGTTTCTTGTACTCACCTTTGCGAAGGCAACATTTGATGTGGTGGTTGAAGACTCAATACCTTGTTTTACCGTTTCATCTTGATACTCTTTCCACATAGCATTAAATAATTTCACCTATGTGCAATGTTTGAGGTGAAACACAGTATAGAGAGATGTAAATATGTAAATGCCTTGCATGCTCCCAGCTGATTTCATCAGAATTCTGCTTCAAATATCAAATCAGCCTTTTCTATATACAGCAACCATGTATCTGTGAACAAGCTTTGATGGTGGCATGACAAAGGAGGACACAATATCCACCAAAACCAAAGTAATTCTCTTCTGACTATAGCTGGACAGAAACAGGATGCTAGTGGTAAAACAAGATCAAGGCCAGTGTTAAAGGCTGTCTGAACAAAAGAAGTCCTTGAACCCTGTGAGCCTCACAACACCAAGGAGTCTTTCCATTCAGGCAAGCTGGTAGAGGAACACTACTGTAAGAAAGCTAGGAGAATATTGCATTGTCTTTCCACTCATGCTGGTACGTTGCTTAAATGTCATCCTCTCGAATTCATTTGTGAAGTTGAGAGAAAAATCATTCCTGTGCATTTTTTTGAAGTGGACTGAGCAGAAAGAGAGTAAAATAATTCCAGTTGTGAGTAGTGCTCAAATAAATTGATTTATAGGTTATTTTTATATTTAAAAATCAGTAATTAGAAGCACAGAGTGCTGCACAGAGTGATCTTCCCTAGTTAACAGTGTAGGTCTGTTTCTGGTGCCTGGATTTTCCATCTGCTGCATAAAGGTGATCCTGAGAGACACTAGGACATGCTTGATCTATGGAGGCTTACATTCTGTCTTCCTGATGTCATAAACTGGCTGAAAGTCACTTAAAGTTTGTCCCAAGCTCACTTAAAACATGAATTGATCTTATATGAAGCTGGCACCAGGCTCCCTAGAGGGTATCCTTGTCATGTTTCCTCATATTAGGCATCTGAGAGGCTACTAAAACTTCACAGTCATCGCATGCAAAGATCCAGGAGTTTGGATATTACTTATGTTAAAAAACAATGACACCATAGAAGATAATCTGAATTCTTGTTCCCACCTCCCCTTTCTCCTCTCATCTACCTGCAGGTGCTTCTGAAATAGAAATCTTTTGGATGTATCCCATGAGAGTCAGTGGGGGAAACGTTGTCTCCTGTGAGATTCAGGCGCCAGCTCTTTGGGGATGTTCAGATCGTATGTCTAGACAAGATAACATCCTTGTCTCAACCCAGGAGCTAACCCCAGGGGGACCCATTATTCATTTATAAAACACCAAGAGAAACTTTTGCTTCATGGAGCTTCCTTTTTCTTTCCCTCCTCCCCGTGGGAATGTGCTTGCTTTAACCCTTCCATCCCTATGAGGCAGTGGGTTCCCTGCTCAAATCCATGACTATTTATCCTTCCACCCTTCAGGGCTCACTACTCTGCACCTGCAAAAAGAGTGTGTCTGGCTGAACAAAGCCAGGTTAGCCTTCAGCAATGGCTTTAATGTGAAGTCCAAACCCAGAGAGACCTCCTCCTTTCCCCATGGAGAATAATTGCTCTTGGACTAAATCTCCATCCCTGTCTATAGTGCCCAGACAGCACAAAACATCTGTCAATTTGCCCTAAGAAAGCACCTGGAATTGCTCCTGAGATAGAGGAATATCCAGAGTGCAAAAGAGTAATAGAGATATGGAAGGCACAGAAGGAATACAAGACATTATTCTGGTCTGCTTTCAGTAACATCGTGCTCCTAGAAATTCTCATGAGCTAGTGTAACTTTGGAAATATTAAGGGATGGCTTGCATTCTGGGTGATGGCAACTGGGGGTAAATCATCTCCCACAGCTAAGGAAAGTGTAAAGCCAGTGAATGCCATCCAGACATGCACTTTTCCCTTCCTGGACTAACCAAAAGGCTGCACACACCTCTTTCATGTTTGCTGAGGCCGTGCACAGGCCATGGACAGATGCTGTTGATTTTACATGAGCTAGCCTGATTATGCAAATTCATCAGCAGATCTTTTTTATCTTGGTTTCATGGATTTTTTAACTTAGTTTCCAGCATTGAGATGTGACACCCATCAGATTCTTGCACAGTTCTTAATATGTGGAGGTCAATTTAGTGTCTCTGCTTTCTGGTTCTTCTCAGCATATTGTCCTTTTTGCCTGAGGCATTAGGTTTGGATTATAATGGTTAGAGTAGGAAAGTAAAAATCAACATAGAACTCTCTCCCTGGGAAGATCTGTAGCTTGCAACATGGAAAGACACATCTGTCCACAAAAACATTTGTTCCAACAGATCAGTTGTTGACAGTCACAAGGGAGTTTTGTGTCTTTGTGAGGTCAGGTTGGCGAAAGAGAGGAGAAATTTGCTCCCTACAGTGACCACTATATTCACAAATTATCTGGATCTTGGCTATTACTGATCGTGTGTATCTATTTATGAAGGCGCTTACAGGCGACAATAGCACAGTACTGCTCCCTGTTATTGCATCTTGACTCTGAGTTGGAAAAGTCACTTCTGGCAGGTGGTGTGTTTACGCTGTGCAGATCCAGCACCTCTCTCCATTTAGACAGACAATGAAAGGACAAGTGGCAATGGAGGAAAGATAAGAAAATGGCATCCAGTAGACATAAATTACACTTATTGAACAAAACAACAAAGTGTTTTTTTTCTTTTCGTATGCATTGAGAACTGCAAGGTTTTCACATCACAACAGATTCATCATAGTGATAGAAGCGCACGGCTAGATCAAAGTAGTAAAATTTTTGCTAACAACAACGTAGAAAAATCAAATATTTTTTATAAATCTTTCTACCTTTAGAAAGAAGTGGGATGTTGCACTCCGATGACATGAGAATAGTGAACTTGGATCCCAGTCAATTAGTAACCAAGCATGGTTTTAAACAACTTTAAGGAGGGATAAACATTTTGAAATAAGTAGGCCTGGATAGCTTTCACCCAACAGTCCTAAAAAGGTTGTCGGAAGAGATCTCTAACCAACATATTTTAGCTTTGAATAAATCTTGGCCTACCCAGTAAATTCCAGTAGACCAGAGCAGCTAGTTTTGTGCCAATATTCAAAAAGGCCAAGTAAGATGGTAGTAAGACACTTAGCTTGACACCAGTCTTGGGCAAAATGTAAAAATAGAAAACCAGGAATCAAATAGCTAAAAATTAGAGAACAAATCTACCTCATGTCAGTCAACATGGTTTAATAGAAATGGGCCATGTTGAACCAACACAATATCATTCTCTGATGAGATCACAAATTTGGTTAGTGACTGTCACTGTGGAAAGATAATGGACCATTGTGAGGACTTTATCTTGCCCAGCATGCCCATTTCAAAAACAAGTCGTTCTGCCTAATTCCAACAACTTCTGCACTAAATGGGAGCTGATTAAACAGCTGTACAACAAAAACTTATGAATTAAGGCAATTTACAAATGAAGGTTTTCTGGAGAAGTTAGGAGATATGGGAATCAAATCTTTTTTCTGGTGTTACGCAGTACCTTGATGAGATAAAACTGCAAAGAACTAGCAGGAGTGTTCATTGACTTTTTATTATTATTTTAATTTTGGTTTTGGTTTTGTTTATATTTTTTAAAAGCACAGAACAATCCTCCAGCACACAAACATTCCTACCATGCAAGGAAGTGATGAAAAAGATGAAAAATATGTGAAAATCTGAATCTTAGTCTAATTTGAACTTGATTGAGAACAAAACCAGTATTTCAGCCCCTCACAAGATGTTCTGAGGATATTTTTTTCTCAAATCTATTAAGATTTGATCTCTTAATCAAAGATTAAGTGAGTCTTTGATTAAATTTGTAGAGATATAGCGATCAAGATGCTTGATAAACTGAGCCTATTCAAATGAAGTGCATACATGAGAACAAACAAATAATTTTGGAGATACCCTTAAAAAAAGAGGACTGCTTTTTGAAAAGTAGTGGCTCTGAAAGGGTCATAGTGGGCAAGTAATTGGACACATGGGAAAATTCTACTCGGAGAGTAGTGATCAATGGTTCACTGACGGAATGGAAGAATACAGGAGTGAAATTCTACAGGGGTTTGCTCCTGCTTCCTGTGCTATTCAATATTTTCATGAATGACTGAATGATGGAATACAGAAATTTGTTATTAAGTTTGCAGATGACACAAAGCTGGGAGCAACTGTAAATGCTGGAAGGCAGGAGAAGAGTTTAGTATGATTACGACAAATTGGAGAAATTATCTGAAAAAAATAAGGAGGTCTTCAGTAGGAATTAGTACAAAGATTAATTCCTTGGGCAGCAATTATAATTTTTCCAAATATGGGGTGGGTAATACTCTCTGGTAGCGGGGATCTGGGGTTGCAGTGGAGCATAATCTGAACATGAGTCAACAGTGTCATAATATTGCAAAAAAGACGAACAGTGTGTTGGATGTATAAACACGAGTGCTGCCTGCTAAATATGTGCAGTAATCCTTCTGTGCAGCTCAACATTGATAAAACCTTCACTGGAGGCTTTTCCAAAGTCCTATGGGTAATTTTGAACCTGTGATACCAAACAGGACGCAGATCAAGTAGAGAATATTTAGAGGTGAGTAATAAGGTCGCAGGTCTAGAAAACACAACGTGGAAAAAAAGATGTTGTTTATCCAAGACTGTAGGTATGCAAAAGGACGCTGCAGAAAGGAAATGGATGCTCCATTTCTCCATGTTCATGACAGACCAAAGTCATGGCTTAAACAACATGAGAACATCCCAGATAGGAATGAGGAAAAAAAGGTCTCTTATCAGAAGGTAGTAAATCACTCGAGTGCATTGCCTGGGGTGTTGTTCCCCTGGGAGGATTACTGGAGGTCTTTAAACACAAATTAGAGAAGCATCTGTAGGGATAAACTAGCTGGAATCAATCCTGAGTTATAGCAGGGAGGTAGACTAGAAAGGGATCTTAAACTCCCTGTAATTTATGAACATTTTAATGAAAGAAACAGCGCAATAGATGTTATAATAGTACAGAAAAGAGTGATAATTAGAAGTAGTCATATATCTTAATGCAGGAATGAGCTCTATATGCAAATGGTGCCACTGCTCTTACTTTCTTCAGCAGAATGATGTAAATTAAGATGGATAAAACATTTCATTAAGGCTTAAGGTTTGCAGGGGAAATATAAAGTATATGTGAACCTGATCCTCATTTAGGTAATAGTTTCAGTAAAGGAAGTGGGAATATTTTTAAATGAATGAAAAATTTTTGTTTGACATGATCAAATAAGATTTTATTTCTAGTTTTGAAATGATATTTTATTTTAAAGTGGATCTTTTTGAAGACAGAATTTCATAGAATATTTTTAGTAAGTGTTAAATCACTTCAAAACAAAGCCTAGTATCTTTCTTTGGTCCAGAATTAATTTTGGGATTTTGATAAAAAAAAAAAAAAAAGAAATATGAAAAAGAAAATCTCAGTCAAAAAAAAAGTTCTTTCCAGCAATATTTTGTCTGGTGATGGAACAGAAAAAGCTCATTATTACTTAGTTCTACTTGTCAAGCCTCTTGAGACCTGGGAAATCCTTGATTCATAGCAGCTGTGCAACAGCCCATTTTAACTACTGCTCTCAGGGCAGTCTTGGTTAAGGCTATTCTCTGTCCTTTGGACTGGCAGACTTTCTCTCTCTTCGATTAATTTGCAGCAGCCAGGGAGATAGCTAGTATATTCCTCTACGCCTTAATACCACACAGAGACATAAAAAGCAATGAAAAATGGGCGGGGGTGAAGACAAGTACTTTGACGGCCCAACAAAAGAGATAGCAGATGAAACGTAGCAGTCTCTGATACCTAGGAAAGCATGGCAGTACTTTCTTTAGATCTCTCCTGAATGGATCTATGATCTGTCAGCATGCTCTTTCCCTCCTTTCTTTCTTTTCCATCAGACACATCTTGTGGATGATGTCTCCTCTCAAGTGTACTTAATTTGTCTTGTGTTCCTCTAACCCTTCAGGGAGGAGCAAAATTGTCCCCTCTGTCTGCAAGCAGGATTGTAGCAAGCAGACTCACCAAGCTCCCTTCTGCTGCTTTCTCTGACCAGTCCTACCCACTCAGTCCACAGCTTGCTCTTTGCACTTAAATCTGAGAGTCTCACAGGGATTTTATATTTTTTTGAGCACTCTCCTCCTCTTTCCCTCTGCCCACCTGTTTTCATCTCCCCCAGACCCATTTCTCAGTCAAGCATTTCCATGAAGAGATACCGGACTTTTCCTCCTTCAGTAACTAGGCTGCTGTTGTTCAGGCAAGAACTTGTTTTTTAAGTGAGGGTATCAGAATTCGCCCAACAGCTGCAGAGACTTCTGAAGGACACTTTCTGGTAAGAAACCCTGGGGGGTGTTGCCTGTGTATTTGGGGGCCTATTTTAATTCTGCAGTTGCTCACTTGTGTCTTTAAATGTGAGCCTTGAAGAGGGCTCCTGCTTGAGGCAACTTCTTTGTAGCAGATTTATTTATTTTTGGTTTTTTGAAGTACAAGGTTCCTGTCTTCTCTCAGGCAACACATGTAAAATCAAGTGTCTGAGTTAGGTCTTTCTTGCACCAGGACTCATTGACACCAACTATGAAGCTTTAGGGGTGTGAAACCAATGTAAACATGCTCAGAACCATGCCCTGTGCATTTCTAGATACCTTACCAGGCTGAACAGAAAAAGGAGTATTTACAAAAATTCTCTGTATCCCCTTCCCAGGCAAATCTGTAAAGCCTATGTTCCTCCTCCAATGCTTTTTGGACATAGCTTCTTTTCTATTGGCAATGGAAATTGATACAATTTTTTGTCTTTAAACCACTCTGCAGTTGTCATTTAAGCGTCTGGCCTGTTAATTCAGCAGCCCAGATTCATTTTAGCTTTTCCCAGCAAGTTATGGAAAGGATATAGTTTTGAAAGCTTCTGACAACAAGCCCTCTTTGAGATCCAGCCCAGGAAGCTTTCAAGATCTGTATTTTCTGAAGTGATTCCTCCAAGTTCAGGGCATGGAAATAACCTGTTCCGGTGGCCAACAGGGTCTCAACTGCAGATGAAGCTCTTCTCCAAGCATCTGCAAGGACTAGTAGTCCCAGAGACTCTTGTGGTGCCCTTCATCTCCTCTCCTGACTTTTCTGCCTCTTGCTGCATGAGTGTTTCCATAGTGGGAGTTTTGTTTGGATTCCTGATTCAGATGTCAGGCCCTGAAGTTTATACCTCTCCCAAATCGCAATCACTCTAAGGCACAGGAACGGACAAATACCTTTGACTGTCCAGAGCAGAAGGATCGTAAAGGTTATTTCCTGCCATCAGCAAGGACCTTCTGGAAGACGTGTTCCACTCTCAACCACAAGAGAATAAGACAATTTTGGATGATGGCAGGACCACTTCATCCACCTGTCCTCCATCACCTTGTTGAATTGCCCAAGGACTTTACAGGCAAGCTGTGACAATGAAGTAAAACTCTACTTGAGTAAAGTGGAGCATAAATTGTTCTTCATAAGGGTTTCAAGAGGAAAGCACAAACTCACTCAGGCCAGTAGAAGAATTCTTGAGGATGAATCTGGCACTGGACAGGGTGGATACGTTTCATTATAAAGTCTACGTGAATACAGTAGATGCCATGAATTGTGTCTCCCCCATATATTTTCTGTCTTCTATGACACTGTATGTTGTTCCATTTCTTTCTGAATTAAAAAAGCAAGTAATTCAATCCACCTGAGAGCAAAAGCAAGGTGTAAGGAATCTCTGCCTTCAAACAGGATGAGTGAGTGCTAATGAAAACCAAGAGTCCAGTGTGAGTGTGTTACAAAGAAAAACTCTGCCTCTGAAAAGGGTTTTCTGTTTCCCTGAAGCCAGGAGGAGCTGCATTTGTACCAGCTCCACAGCCTGTCTGATATTGATATGTCTGAGTCGTCTTTGAAAGCCTCGCACTTTCTGCTGATAGATAAATATAAACCCAGATTATTTTCACCCATCTGCAAGAGAAATCATTATGAAATTAACCAGTGATAACCCAAACCACATGGGGAGCTCAGAAAGGTTTTTTAGGCTTTTTCAAATGGCTGGCTGTTCTCTCTCCATCTGGTTGTATTTAGCTCTGAAATATAATTTTTGGTGTTGATCACTTCTGGGTAGATCATACAATTAAGGTATTTGAAAAACAAACATTTCTGAATTGCTGATCGTTGGGGAGATGGCTTAGAAACGACAGCCCATTTTCCAAGAAGACTGTTGGGAAAGGGAACCTGAAAGCTCAAGATAACATTGAAAAGGAAATAGAAGAAGTCCAGGGAGGAAAAAAGACAAAAGAAGAAAAAAGAAACCCAACAAACAAACCCACCCTCACAAGTATTTTGACTTCTCTAGTACTTTCAGACTAATATTATTTGAATGCTTTAAGGAATCCAGCCTAGTTTCTGTGTATTTCTGTGGATTCATGCTGCTACATGAGGAATGTGTTACTGAGAAGTGGAACCTGTAACAGTTTGAAAACAGGAGATGTTTGCAGCTATAGGAGGAATTTCAGCTCTGTAATTCTTTTTTGGACTTCACAATATCAAATTTCAAGCAGGAAGGATGGCAGGACTGAAGGCCCAGAAACAAATTTGGACGTGCCTCTCCCTTCTGGTACCCTGCTGATAATTTCTCTTTCCCACCTAAACTCAGCTCACTTTGGCTCACCTCCCATTATCCTTGGGCAGCTGCATTTTTCTTCTTAAACAGTTCCAAAACTGTTCGTTGCTGAAGATAAGTGCTGGGTGAATTCTCACCTGAAAGAGTGTTTTAAGCCAAGAAGCTTGGTAAAATTCCATTTTGACTATCTTATCAATTAACCAAGAAGATAGAGACGGTAAAAAATAAAGATCATATGATTCTGTGGCTGGTGCAGGAACACAATTGTTCAGGAGTGAGCCAGAAATGAGCAGCTTTGAACTCTTGCAGAGTTCAGGTGTACATGTGAATGCTGCTGAGGCATTGCTATGTAATCCATTTAAATCAAACCAAAATCAGGATCTACATCTTGGGGAAGGCTCAACCCAGGCCTCAGATGCAGGGGTAAAGCCCATCTCTAGCAATAGTACTGCTGCTGTAATCAACAGTGTTTTGAAAATAATTGGATAATATAAGGATAGCGTATATCTGGATTTCCTCAAAGTCAGTGGCCACCTTTGACTGAGGAGAGAGTAGGCTTTGGATCCTGCAAAGGAAGGTGATGGAAAGACCAGCATGGAAGCCTCCAGAGTCCGAGATAAGCTTTGGCTAAGCCTTTTAATACTTGGATCCTTAAGCAAGATAACCTCCAAGCTTTTGGCAAGCCTGCCCACAACTAGCTGAAACACAGAAGGACCAAGTAATTATCTGATGTGGTAATAACAATTATGGGAAGTGTGTGAAAGGTAAGGCAAATTCTACCTGACACCAAGGCTTGCTCTCACATCTGGGATTTTCATACCCAGTGTGAGTTCTTTCCCTTCCCTTTGGATTTTAATGTTTGCTGAAACGCATCTAGTGGTGGGGTGAGCCTTAGCATGGCTTTGCCTCCTTCCCAGTCAGCACTCCAAAAAGCTGGAATGTCACGGGCTTGTGGAGAATGGGAAGTCAAGTCTTAGTACCTTCTCCCAGTCTGTTACTGGGATGGGGAGGCTGTAATAACTCTTAAATTCCGATTTTCTGAACTGTTGTTACTCAGAATATGGTTATAGTCAAATCCACGGAGATAGACTGCTCCAAACTTTGGGAAGACTGCATCCCAGCATGTCAGCTCTTCTAAGCAATGTGCAGGAGTTGCTGAATCCCTGGAAAGCACCTAGGGAGCTTCCATAAACAACCTTTAAAATGATAATGAGAGTTAATGACCTAATTTCCTAGCCAGCCAAAATACCTGTGGAATCAAAGTCCCGTATATGAATTAATCTAAACTCCTGGGAGGTTTTGTTCTGGACTTAATCTTCACAATTACAGCTTTGTATCTGGCATTTTTTGGGCCAAATCAAGACCTCAGTTTAGATACCCACATAAGTCACAGATAATTACTTATTTTCTGTAAAATACCAGAGAATTCAGTATTGTATAACAGGAAGGGGTCTCAAGAGAAATTCTATTTTACCACACTCCAGTGAGGCAGATGTATGTGCAGAACACCCTGTACAGACAGCAGACAAGCCTCAAAAATCTTCAGCAAAAAGAGAGTATATGTCCTCTTAAATTTCTTGTTCCCATTACAGCTATGTTCTTCCTAATTTCCAACCGAAATTTTCGTTGTTGTAATTTGGGACTTTTTCCCCTCATCTTTTTATCAGTCGCTATAGTAAAAGAGTCACCATTAACGTTTTTACAATAACTTTCCACATACCAAAAGACAATTTATCATGTCTCTCTCCATTTTCATTTTTTTAAAATTTCTTCTTTAAACTGGCTTGTAGTATGCAGTGATTCCTGAATTTTACCTGTAACTCTGCCTGTTCTAGAAAGGCATACAAGCTGCATCACCATCAGTTCAGAGAGAGACCTATCTATGTGGGACTCACTAGGCAAAACTATGCAAACTAAAAAATCAGCATATTCTGCCCGCTTTTGCAAGACAGTCTTTTGTGGTGAGTTCCTCATAATTATCAGTTAATTGTCGTGGATCCCATGTTGCCAAGAATTTGCAGATGTGAAGATTGGATGCTGGTACAATTTCCACCTCACAGGGTACTTACCTATCGCAGCAAAGACTTCAGCACCTCCCTACAGACACACGCCCACAAGCCTGTGTTCTGGTATAAATGACATTAACAGAGATTCTGCCTGATGATATCATCTTCCTTTCCTAGTAACACTGGATAGAGTTGGTTGCCTTGCTTTAACCTTCCTTTTCTTGGAAATCCTCCCTTGCAAAAACATCTGTGTAGTTTAAAAGTCCCTAAAAGTGCATGAAATTGCCTAAGACATGGATAGAAAGGCCTAATTCCAACCTAATGAGAGGAAAAATGTTTTCCCCTTCCTTGAATTCAGTTTTCTGTAACCATCAGAAAAATAACTGCCCAGCTGTACATGATAGGTCCCCTTTGTACGGAAGGCTTCTGTTTTTGCAGGCCAGTCTTTCCCTCCTAGCACTTCGCTACTTTTGGTGAGAGGAGAAGGATTCGGGACCAGCACTGGGCAGTAACCATTGGACTATTTATATACCAAGTACCAGAGAACAGGTCACCTGTCTCCAAAATCGTGCCAGTGAGATGTGGCGAATGTGGTGTGAAATTCCCCTCACCTCACTCATTGGGAACACATGCTGTGCAGAAACTTGAGCAATATCCCATTGTGCATCCTCCCTAGGAGCAGAGCCTTTTCTCATAGGCCCTCATCAAATTCTGCCTCTGCGCCAGAGAAGCACAGCCTACCCTTTGTGGAGCTGAAGGGCAGATCAGTCTTGCAGTCTAGTCACTAAAATCTCTGCACAGTTTTATTTTTAGTTATAACCTAATTACAATGCTGGCATCTTCCCTGTGTCTTTAGAAACTCTCATATTTCCTTTGACTGGTCCATGTAGAGAAAAGCAGTTTCTCTTACTAAACTAATAAAAGCACTTGATGATATTTTTCCATTTCATCCACAGGTAAGAGTACTTAAGTATGGTGCTTAACCTGTTTCCAAATTACAGATGAGGATTATGTACACTTGCTTAAGAACATATTCTTTGGGAGCGGAAGTCACATAAATTACATTCATGCTGGTTTCGTATTTACTTTTGTTTTAAAATCCATCCAAATGAAAATTATATACATTGCACCCAGAAAAACTGTAGGGAAACAAAGATGATCTATAGAGTCTTTGTGTTTTGCAGTGAATAAAATAGATTCCTATAACAATGCGGAACTCATGAGCTCAGATATACCACACCATTGATTACACTTTATGCATTTATATTTGTGTTTATTCAATAACCTTAAAAAATACAGAGGGATCCAATCGAATCTTTAAAACAGCAGAACATTAGGAAACAACCAGCTTGGATAACGCAGTCAAAGACTTGATTAGCTCTCTGCTTTGGTACTTGTGAAATTGATTTTTTTTCACTTGCTACTTTTTCAGTAGAACTCAGTTATCCTGGCCTTGATCACAGTGAATCACCAGGAACTCAAACACTCAGCCAGCATACATGCTACTTTATCTGCTTTGCTTTATGAGTTTGCAAGTGCCAGAGCAAAGTTCAGATGCTTCTTATCTTCAATTTCACAGATATGTACATGTATAAAACTATTAGTGCTCTGTAGCCATATATATTTCCCATTTAGGAGAAAGACTTTTAATCTATTTGCTTATACAAATCTTCTGACTCTTTCTAAAAAAATGGTAATTAAAGCTATATTCTACATGATCTGTATTAATGTAGTATTAGTGTTCTTAAAATCATTGACTGTTGAGTCAGATTCTGAATTCCTTTCTTAAGCCAAATTCCTATTGGCTGGCACGTGAGTTTTGTCTGAGTGAAAATGTCAGGTTTTAGCCCTTGTGTAACTCCAGCTTTCATGTAATTCATTGCAAAATACTTTAAAAACTTGTTATATCTAGCTACTAGGTATACCATCACAGGTAAAATGCCATGATGAGTGGGATGAGCTATAACTCATTTGAAAGACTGCACAGCAACACTTCACTGTGTGATATGACAGGAAGCAAACGCTACACCTTCAGTGAAAGTTTGGGTAAAAAGTATCAAGTTACCACGCTGGAAACAAATCTTGATGTAGGGTTTAGTATGGTTTCATCTTGACAACAACACTAATTGAGCCCAGGTTTGCAAAATATATCAAAGTTACTCAGCAGGCCACTGATGGAGACATAGAAGGTTGATTTTGAGGCCGGAAATAAGGTCATAAGAAGACAGACTTCAGCTGTGCAGCATCCTCTAGAATTAGACAGGGAACTACACTGACTGAATATTGGTCACTGCCCTGAATTGGTCAGGCAGTTGGCATAGATGATCGTTGTAGGTCCCTTCCAACTGAAATAGTTATGTTCTACCTCTGTTCTGTTCTGTTCTGTTCTGTTCTATTCTATTCTATTCTATTCTAAATTCTATTCTACATTCTATTCTACATTCTAGTACATGCAAGGGGCTGAGAGGACCCCTCCATACACTCTGTACAAGACCACTTCTTGACACTCAGCTAAACATTCATCCTAGTTTTCCCCCAGTGTTCATCTTCATTGCTGTGTAAGTACAAGACATACCAGATAGGAAAAAGCACAATCCACTAGTTGATTCAAACAGAGAACTTTGGCTAGGACTGTGGGGTGGGATATAGTTGTTATCTTTATGTGTTGAGAATGGCTTCGTATGTGCAGCTGTGTGCATCTGGTGCTGAACACCCACTCTGCAGGTACAAGTCCCAGTTCCGGTCTTCCCTGCACCACTGGGTAAAAAAGCAGCTTAGTAAAGCTGTAAAGAAATTTAAAAAAGTAGAGGTTTGTGGAAGAGAGAAGTGATGAGACAGACCCCTGTTGCCATTGGCAAAGATTTCAGAGTAGCTTTCAGGGAAATAATGATCCTTTGGGTTGTGACTGGCTTGCTGAGCACTTCCCTTGTGCATATAATTGCCCATGAAATTGCAGCCCATAAGGTTAAAATATTAAACAGGATAACATTACACTTTTTAATCCACAGCTGAGACAAAGCAGAGATCAGGAATAATCCTGCTCAACAGCACCACATTTACTGTCTGATGTGGGAGATATTGATTAGCTTTTAAGTAGAAACATATTTTTTAAAGTTATATAATCTGATGCTCAGATTTCCCCCTCCCCCTTGAAAATAATTAGACTAAATATTATGAGAGATTAAAAAGTTCTTCGGTCATTTGGTTTTGGGGGAATGGAGGTGCACCTGTATCTGGAGTTTTCCTTTCCCTTACTTCCAAACCCATCACTCAGTGAAGCATATTTCTGCAGTGCGTTGCGTGTAAGATCGCCCATTCAAGTCATCAAAACCTGACTCAGCTGTTACTCTGTATTTCCTCTGGCAAAACCAATGGAAATTCACCTGAAAGAAGGCTAGGGGTTGAGTTAAAGTGACAGGAGGTATGAGGAACTGAGACACAAAAACTGGAAGGAGAAAGGATCTCTTACCTTGTTCACACCCATGATGACCTGTCCCAGCAACTTTGCTCCTTTGGACACCCCTTGCTGGGCACCAGATAACTTCCTGCTGTTTTTGTTATATTGATCTGATTTCTCTTCCATAGAGCTGCTTTTGGATACAATCCTTGGACCAACATGAAATAAATTTTTTTCCTGTTCCCCTTCACGTAAGTACAAAGAGGCAGGGCATGAGCCCTTCTATAAGCGGTTTCTGGTTGTACTTGCTACCTGCTGTCCTGTATGCAGATTGCACTGGGAATTGGTCTTGGGTACTGGCAGAATAAATGATTTGAGAGAACAATGTTCCCCATTCTTGGTTATATTTCTGCTTGGAGCACAATGAGTAAGGTCCTGGGGCAAAACATCCCAGCTGTGGTGCTTGAGGTAATATACAGATATCAACAGAGTAAATCTATGCTAAAAATGCATTTTAGAGATGTCCTTAATTTGGCATATCTAGCCTAAGTTAGTCAACATTGTTTAGAGCACTAGTGGAGCCAAAACAATTCATAATGGTTTGGGTTAGGCCAATAAAGGATCCTAAAGTTGAATTTGAACCTCTGTTATAAGTCATCTCAAGTTAAGAATATTGCTTATTTTCCATTTTCTTCCTCTCTGCTTTTTTTATTTTTTATTTGAAGTGTAGACATCCCTGCCAACAGGCACCTAAATAAAATTGGAGGGATTTTTTACAAGTGCTGAGCACAAACAGTTGTAATCAAAACCAGAAAAAGCTGTGGGTGTTCAGAAATTTTAGGTGCCCAAACAGGGATTTGACTGCAGAGAGTTAGACGCCCTTGTTTGAGAACTTTTGGCTCAAAAATATACTACCCAGCCCATTGTACGTGTGTAATGTTCAGTGAAATGTGAAATGTCAAGCTCTGTTGAAACCTCTGGGAAACTAATGAAGTCCATGTACACTTCTGCAGCGCTCACCTGGGAAACTGGTCCTGTTCCATTTCTTGCAATTACTTGGGAAACAAGACTCAATGAAAGAATCATAATGTTGCTTTTTTGGTCCATTTTTTTTCTCTCGGTCTCTTTTCTTGTTTTTTTTTTTTTTTTTGTTTTTTTTTTTTTTTGTGTTTTTGTTTTGTTTTTTTGTTTCTTGTTTTTAACATACTTATCTCTTTATTTCTTTTCCTTATTTTCATCATTCTGGAATTTCAAGCACACTAAAGATATCAAAGTAATAGTCCTGAAAGCAATTTTCCAGGCTGAACTAGGAGGTGAAAGATTACATCACTCACCAAGCCTGGGCTCTGGGTCCAGCTCAATCAACATTATGAAGAGTCTTCTGAGGAGCTGCATCAGCTTTTCTTGCAAAAATCCTTTTGTAGCGGGCAAAACTGGCTGCTACAGGCTAGATGGATATCAGCATAAACCAGAAGACACAAAAATGATCCTCATTTTACAGTGACTTTAGACATTCAAACCCTTACGGTGAGGCAACTTCAAGTCCAAGGTGATCTAAATCTTGGTTGGTCCTTTTCAGTGCAGGGAGAAATACCGTGCAGAGCAGAGGTTTTTTGCTCCCATGTGCAAGGCCTCAGTACAAGGGGATCAAGGGCATGCGTGGTGATCTTGTGAAGTTGTCAGTGGGTTTTGTTTGTGTCAAGAAGAAAGTAGACTGAAAACTGGGGGGAAGAGAGGATAGAAGGAAAAGCTGAATTTCAGACTCTGTCAAAACATCCAAGCAGCTGGAAATAGGGTTTGGCTACGATAAAAAGGACAAGCATCAACCAATACAGATGTTATTTTCAAGCATCTGAGAGGGCATTGCAATCCAGATTTCTGGCCCAGGATTCATACCCTTGCCCGGTAGCAGCTGTGTTTTATGTACCCGGTCCCCCCTTAAAGTTTTCCATTTTGGCCAAGTCTCTCCATAGTTCCGCTCTCGCTCTCTGAAATTCAGATGAAACAGCTGCAGGCCGCACCATGCCAGGCAACTCCTTCTTTAAAATTTTTCTCTCACAGCATTAATAAAAAAATTAAGATGGTTGACACTGCATGAATAAGAAGGTTAATCAAAACCAGACCCTGCTGGTGGCCTAGTTCCAGTTCAGCTCAGATGGGTGGCAGAGGTAGATCTGTCTTTGTGCAAACTTCTGAATTAAGATGCAGATGGTTGGACAGGATCTGGTATGTATGGGACTATGCTGAGAAGTCCGTTGTATTATAGCCTTTACCAAGGATGGGCTCTGATCTTCTTGGTGCTCAGCCTTCTGCACAGGACATCTGGCTCCTCTCCTTCCCTTCCCAACTTCCAGTCTGAGGTAATTGCTCACTGGAAAACCACCCACTGCTTGTTGCAGTCAAGTATGAACAAGCATTCTCAGAAAAGGCCATCATGGGCCACAAGGAACATATGCCTCTATTTATTTTCCATTAGTATTAGTTACATTTTTAGAAGCTAGCTGTTTCATTCCCCTCTTTGGTTGAAACTAGCAGAGGCAAGTCCGGTTGTGGGAAGCACAGATATTCCTCCTAGTGTGAGCCTAGGCAGACGCATGTGTTCAGAGGACAAAGTCCCAAGCCGATGATCCAGACAACCAAATGTCTCCAGACTGGACTAATTAACTCTGAATTAAATTCCTTTTCCTTACAGAAACTCATTGGAAGAAACCATTAAGAATTTGGTTTTGAGAAGTGAGAGGCACCTACACACACAAGTGAAGTCAACAAAAACTGCAGATACTTAATGCACCCAACTCAAAACCACAGGCCAGGTTTCAGACCACTAAACATTAGACATCAAACTGAAGTGTCTGAATCAGGTGTGTAATAGCTGAATGCTTCCTCTGTGAAACACATACTAGCACAGAAGAGTTCAGAGCTTTAGTTCTCTAAATTGCTCTTCGATATAGATATGGATGGAACCTACTGCTTCTTAGCACTGGAGTCTGTAGAGTGATGTTCAGCATCTTGAGGTCTCGATTCTTCAACCTGTGTCTGCTCTAAATTCCTGTTTCCTGTTTTAAAAGAATGTGCAATTTACACATTTCACTGCTGAGTAAGAAGAAGGAGAACTGAAACAATGAGAGAGATACATTCCAAAGGTTGATAATACGAGAAAAATCTATCAGCTTGGCTTTCAATCCCCAGTGGAGACCACTTGGGTAAAATAAAACAAAATAAAACAAAGCAAAATAATGTATTCATCTAGAATTCATTGAGGGTCACTCCCTAAGAAAAGAGTACAAGAAAGTTGTACCCACTCATATACATATGGTCTGGAAGAAGTAAGGTGTCCTCCTGAAGAACCATTGAAGAGCTGCTCGGTAAGCATAGTCCATGAGTAGTCAAGGAGTAGAACTACAATTTTTTCCAGATGCTTCTGGAATTAGCAGACATCTCAATAATACAAGGATAATTCTCACCTTTAGTGGTTTGATCAGATGGCCCATCAAGAAAACACAAATAATGGAATTTTGTACAGAGTATCGCAGTAGCCTTCACTCAACATAAGTGCCCAGCAGGACGCTCATCTACTCAGTCAGGACTTTGGCAGCTTTTTTTGGTAGCTCAAGTCCCCTCTAAAGAGGAGGCCTTGAACGGTATTAATGTTTTCTGTACTTGCCCTCTGGCAGCCCCTAGATCCATCACTAAATTGGTGGATTTCCCAGCTCCTCTGGCCAGGCTCTTTGGCAACAGAAAAATCCCCTGACCTAGTTATTCCTAATCCTCTTCCCTGGTAAACTGGCACAAAAATAGCCCTGCTGTCCTGAAGATGTCTGCAGACCTTGGAGAAGCATTTGGAAAGTCCTTTACCCATCTAGCGCCTTCCTTCCTGCTGTGCCAGGGGGAAAGGGAATTCCAGCATATTTTGTGCAATTCAGAGTCTCTGAAGAGTTGTCCACATGCCACCACCTACTGAGGCAAAGGACATTTCATGTGGTTTTGGCAAGGAACTCTCAGTGGAAACCTCCATGATACCTACTGCTACCCAGTGGATGTGTTTGTTTTCCATTTGGAAACATTTTGTTGAGTAAAATCCTGGCTAGGAAAGCTCCCTGGCTATCCCATTTATGCTATTTTTCAGAGCAGAAGGAAATGTTATGTTCCTGCAGCATGGCACAATTGCAGAACCTGCCTCTGCCCATTTCCTTATTAATACCCGTAGCAACAGGGCAGATCAGAACATTTCCTTACTGAAACCCTGTAGAAGAGATTTATCTAAGTGGATATCCTTTTCTTAAGAGAACTCACCTCCACGTTACTCAGAAGTTACTTGGTGATAGCTGGGTGACAGGCCCAGCTCTCTCCTTTGTGAGGATGTTTTCTCTGCCCTTCAAGACTTCATCTACAGTATAGGAGTAAACAGCACTTTGTTGAGGAACTCTGAAAGGAGGTCCATGGAGACCAATGCAGGTACTAAGGGAGAAGAAATGCACACATGTAATATGTGTTACAAATGGTAACATTACAGATTGTCTAGAGAAAGAGCCATCAACAAAAAATTGGTTGTCGTCCTGAATTTTCTTCTTCGGAGAGACCGTTTTGCAAGTTTGGACACTGACAATTAAAGTCTATATGTAGATGTCTACAAGTGTTCATTCCTACAGGTATTTAAGGTACCCCTACTGATGAGATTTACTTTTACTAGATCAAAGATCAGAAGTTAACACATGTAACTCGGGTGAAAACTAGCACTCTGCTGACACTGGTTTTCCAGTCTAAGACAGTTTGTTGCTTGTTGGCTGCTTGGTGTCTTTGTGGGATGTTTCTCAATGACAGATTAGTCTTCTCCCAACTAACTAGCAATAGGACGAGAGGCAATGGCCTCAAGTGTGTCCAGGGAGGTTTAGATTAGATATTAGGAAAAATTTCTTTACTGAAAGAGTGGTCAGACATTGCATTAGGCTGCTGAGGCAGGTAGTTGAGTCATCATCTCTGGAGGTGTTCAAAAAACATGTAGACGTGGCACTTCAGGATATGGTTTAGTAGGAATGGTGGTGTTGGGTGGATGGTTGGACTCGATGATCTTAGAGGTGTTTTCCAATCTATGATTCTATGATTCTGTGATTCTTTGATTCTATGAATTCCCTAAAAGCAGAACTACTTCTTGAACTCTATCAAAGCAGAAGCCAATGACAATGATTCTCCTCCTATAACATATATGTTCTTGTTGTTGATACCAATCCAGTCTGAACAAATGAATTGAGTATTAACAGGGGAGTGTGACAGGAACATGACTTTTAAATTCATTTCTAATCTGGAATTCAAAACAAAAAGACAATCCCACAGCTTCATACCAATATAAGACAAAAATAAAAGTTCTGGTTTTGTTTTTCTCTCTCTCTTTTTTTCTCTTCATGAATTGTAGATTTTTAGAGAGTTTGAAATTGTTGTTTTGAAAGAAATGGAAATATTTTCCCTCCATTTTGTCCTTCAGAAGTTCTAAAAGTTCATTTCAGACTGAAACGTAGAGACTAGACTGTTAAGATTTCCCAGAAAAATGCTAGTTAAGAGAATGAAAGTCAATAAAATGTCAGTTTTGATGCAGACCTGCCTCTTTTTCCCCACAGAAAGAAGCTCCTTGAAGAAAATTCCTCCCTTCTCCCCTAAATCCTGCACAGTCCCAGTTTCAGAGGAATATATCACTCTGTGCTCCTTTTTTCAGTCACAAGAACTGGTAGGCCATTCCCTTTTGCAAAATTGCTTGCAGTGAGTGTCACCTTGTGCTGTTTCATCACAGAACAGATAAGAAAGCTTGTGATGGTTGGTGTTGTTAGTGAGGCTGTGTTAGTGCGATGAAGTAGAAACACTTGTGTGCTCTATCTTGTATCCAGCACAGTGCAGTAAAGTGCAAATGCCTCAGCTTAATTAAAAAGCAAATCATACAAACAAGGGACACAGCAAAAATCCAAAACAATAACCACTAGGAGTGTCAGCCTCCCACGCGTCTTATCTCTGCTGAGAGTTACCTAGCACCCACCAGGTTCAGCGAAGCTATCTGTTTTTATCAGTTCTGATTTGGTGGAATTTCAAGTATTTCACATGAGCCATCTGTTCTGTAAAAGTTTTTTGCAAAAAAACCCTGTTCACCTGAATGACAAAGCCATGGAGAAAAGTTTCTGAAATTGTCTGCCTGGCTAAGTTCCTGCTGGAATAATTCATCCAACACTACCGGAATTTTGAAACAAGGAATTCATTAATTGTGTCATGCAGTTAACTAAAACTAATGTGTGAGAGCCTTGGAAAAGTACTTGCTGCACATATACATATTTATATGTACACATATATATGTATATAAGCACATCTATATCTATATCTCTTTGTATATCTAAGTAAACAGCAGACTGTGCTCCAGGAAAGTTCAGGGCTGAAGAACCTCTTTAGGCATCAGTGGCCTTGAAAACTCAACTAGAGTGTACTAGGGAAAGCAGTAAATCATGACAGGGAAACCTGGAGCTGAGGGTGAGTTATCACTGGTGTATGATACATTTTGTGAGTCAGAAGTGAGTTGCTTCGGCAGAACTGGCTTTAGGAGGAAGTTCTCAGCACTCCATTAGGCCTGTCCTTAACAAATCTTGATGCCCTCTCATTTTCATGAGCATCACTCAATGAAGTTTTCAACATCGATGACATCCCAAGACCAAATAATAAAAGGATATCACCCTATGAAAAGGACTGGAATAGAAGCTGAAATAAGGTAGTAATTTCATTCTTGGTCTGTCTCCGGGGAAAGGCCGAATGCATTTCAACCCAAACAGAGCCACTCACCTTTGTCTTCAGTACATTACTGTTGTATGTCATTTAGCCTTTAGTGTTAAATCTTGTTGAAACACTCCTTTCTACGCCTCTTAATTTATTCCAAAACATGCCATCCAGCTTACTGAGTATTAGTACTTAATAATACATTATACAATCACTACAATTATTGGTGCAAATATTAGCACAAACACTGTCTTTCCTTGCCACATGTAGGTGCTTTTTCCACTGAAATAAAATCATCAGTCTTAACTCAGAATTTTTATTCCCTCTTCACAGATGTGTCAGTTGAGAAACAAAGAGATTTGTATTTGGTTCAAAGCCACAAAATGAATCAAACACCCAGAGACTTTCCTTGTGCTTTTCTATGGTGCGTATTTGGGTCCTCTTCCCCTTTGCCCCTCAATCACTAGCCTAATAAATATTTGAGAGCCTGAACCTGAGACCCATGGTATTTTCTTATGTTTTGCTTTCACAGGATGTAGAAGCAGGCTGCGTGCCTTCCGCCAGTGCAATCCAAGCGCAAAGACTTGGAGGCTACATCTGTATTTTCCGTAGGAGTGTGTGCCAGGCAGCTGGCTGAGCTGTGGCATACTCTTCTTCTGTGCTTTGTGTGAGCAGATCACCATCTGCGTGAATTCTGGTAGCCTTTTGCCTCCATATCCTCTTCTACCCTGGTTCAGATGATATGAGATTTCCTTAGGAAAGAGCCAAGAATGTGAGGAGGTAGAGAAGGTAATGCATAGATAGAAACATGGTTGGGACCAGCTAAAGGGATATCATGGGCCCAGGCTCTCTTACCATTATACTTCAGAACACGACATAATCTGTTTCTGGGCTGAGTTTTCTGTCCAGGCTGGGACCACAAGGAGGTGGCTGTAGGTGAGGGGAAGTCCAGTGCTCTCTGAAGAAGTAACAGAGCTCCAAGCAGGTTTGGGACAGTTAATGGGCAAGCTGGCATTATCGTGGCTTTCAGCTACAGGCACCAGGGAGATTGGTGAATATTGATGGCAGTTGGCAGATACTGGTGTTATCACATGACATGATGACACTTCTGCCATGAGTTTAGGCCCTCAAGCATGGAAGGAGCCCAACCTTGGACCTCCAGCATCAAAAGAGAGCTTCCTCCAGAAAATCGCTGCAGACAATCATGTCAGAACAGGGATCGAGCCTGAACGGAATATTCAGGAGAAAAACAAAGCAGACACCAGCATAGACAGGTGTGTGAGCCCTACTGAAAAATGAAGTGCACTCCAGGGATAGAGTGCAAACAAGAGAGGGACTTGCCTCACTTCAGACCTGAACCTTGCACCATGTTTGTCTCCTGCTACCAGTTCAGAAAGCTCCATACTGCCTGTGATTTGTGTTTAGTCCCTAATATATATTTTAAAACCAGTAGTAATAGATTTCCAAAATAAGATTAAAAGAGGGCTAAGCAGTATTGGCCCCACAGCAGAGAGCTGTGGTCAGATTTAGTGGGAGGGAAGGGAAGCCTAGAGATTGGAAAGGATTAGGGACGCACCAGTATATCTGGTCATCATTTTGATGTTCTGCTTTGATGCGGTTCTCTAGAGAAGACTGCAAGAACAGGTTTTGCAGCTCTTGCTAGACATGAACTTCTGAAGGAAGAGGCAAAATGTGGAGGAAGGACTAAGAAAAAACCAACATTTAATCTCTTAGAGCTGTTTAGTGCTTCTGGCTCCTATTTAGTTTTGTAAAAGTCTGGGTACTACAGCAATGGGCACATTCTTCTGGAGATGGACCTTGCATGACATAGCCTAACAAAGGTGAGGTTTAAAATGCTTCTCTCCAGTCCAGTGACAGAGCTGGCAATGTGCCTCACCTGGAGGGTTAGTATTATATTTATGGCACTGCACTATACACAGACACATGTGTCTACATGAGAAGTGCATGGCGGGGGGAAGCTTGCATGTATGTAAAAGAAATAGTCTCTAGGGGTATGTCTAACTGGATTTTTTGTAATCTGTACATTCTAAACTGAAGCTGGACACTCATCTGCAAGTGAGGCTGGTGGAGAATGTTTCCTGGAGCATACATTACAAAAAAAGGCTAAGCAGGCTGTCTACAGGCAATGTGCAAGGCAGCTGAGCAGCCAGGAGCGAGACAGAGCATGCCATGCTCAATCACTCATTAACAATGCAGCAGGTACAGGCCCAGGGTGGACCAACCTTTCCAAGGTTTGGGCTAATTTCAGGACACCTACATAGGGTGGTGGAATTGGCAGGGTGGGGCAAGGTGCCCAAGGCCGCCTGCTCCAGAGCAGCACACTTCTCTGTGGAAAGGAAGCATTGCTTTGCCCAACTGACCTACCACAGGGATTACAGAATGTGCTGCAGAGGGGACAATTCACTGCAGCAGGATATGGGAGGGGCAACATCTCTTTGCACCTTTGCTGGTGCTAATCCCCTGCCCCGCAACCCGGGAGAGAGATTGCAGCTGTAGTGGACACGGCTATCTGCTCCCTGTCGGTGTGGTCAGGGCCCTCCTTGAAACACAGTCTTATGCCTCCTCTGCAGGATGAACACCTGAGAAGTACCTGCAGTCAGGTCAAGACTAGCTGGACTGTACTGACCACAGCCCAGGAGTTACCGCCTAACTAAATCAGGAGACAGATGGCAGATTTCCTTCCCCCTTTTAGAGAAAGGGAGCACAACCATAGACTGTCACAGGTGTTCAGACACAGAAGTCCTAGGACTGGGACCAGCAGCACTTAGCCAGGGATCTTGGAGCAGAACATAAGTTTCAATCACTTTGCGAGCTCTATCTTAGATGCACCTTGTCCTATAGGTGCTGCATGAACCTCGGTGCTCCCAGATTTCCAAGTACCTGTTAAAGGCAACAGATGTTCTCAGTGCTGGGAGCATCCTTTTTGAATTACCTTGTTACATCTGCTAACTTGTTTTCCCCCTGTGAGCAGGAAAATGGATCATGGATGTCTTTTGTTTGCTAAATGTTAACAGCCCTGTGGAAAAACCTTCATAACATATTCATCTTATTCTGCTCTTCCAAATTAGACAGTGACAGTACTAACAAGCCCCAGAGAAGAGTTCTTTATTCTTTCAGTCAAAGGTACAGTCAAACATTTTTGCACGCTTTTCTGTACTCTGCATCACCCCTAGCCAAACTTTCTGCTCCCCCAAGCTCTGTATGGCTTTTATTCTTGTATATATTTCTTTATATGACACTACAATAGGAGAAGTAAAGGTTTCCAAATGCATGCTCCCACTTTATTGGTAAAGAAAAGGAATATATTTGCTATTGCAAATGCAAGGAATGATTGGGGTGGGGGGATGTAGATATCAGCAAGTGAATACTTCCAACCTGGGAAAAGCAGGGGGAGGAGTCTCAGGTATTTTCAAACCAGAAGGTAATTGCAAGACCTTGGACATTACACCATCCATTGCTTTCTTGGGTGAAGGGCAATGTTTTTACTCTTGGGAGTGCTCACCATCCCTCTTGGTTGTGTCAGCAAGGCAGAATAGATATGCTTTCACAATCTCTGTCTCTTCATGCTTTTGCCTCCCTGCTTTGCCACCCCAACCAGGTGCATGCTTCCACGAGGAGGAGGTTGGGCACAGCTGAATGGGACCAGCTGTCTCTGCTCCCTGTCTACTGCTAGCCTCTCCTTGCAGCTCCACCTTGCCTTGCTCCTGATCTGATTTGGCTCCACCTTGCCTTGCTCCTGATCTTATTTCTGATGACTCACAACAGGATGGAAACAACCCTTAGATACTCTTTGTTGCTTGAAGCACCAGGGAGTGAAACAAAAAGGGAGGGGGAGAGATTTAGGCTGGAGGAGAGGGAAGAGGGTTTTGATGCCAGCTCCCTTTCTAAATAATCATTACGGATAATGACTTGCAGATCTTCAACGTGGTCTGTGTTACTCCAGGATAATTTGTTCCATACAGCGACCTGAGCAAGCCTGTGGGATTTGAGGCATGTGCCTTGCTGTGTTTCAGGCTCTTGGAGTCTGAAGCAAGAAATTGCTCTGACCAAGCTGGTGATGACCTCCTGGCTGTGCTGTGGGCTCCTGCCTGCAAATCAAATGGTTTCTTGGTGAGCAGGAGTAAAATACCGTGCATGGGGTCCTGTTCATAGTGTGGGAAGGTATTGTCCTCCCTGTGGTTCTTGTTACCACTGGTCAGAGACAAAGCTGGCTTTCATGATCCTGGACAGGCTGCCGTGCATCCCTCAGCGTCTCCATGGTCACAGCCAGGAAAGGAGAGAAAAGTTCAGTCTGGTTTGTGCAGGAGGAGAGGTCTCAGAAGGGTGGCACTGGTTTTCCTAGGTGTTATCATTTGCAGGTGACAACCAACAGTGGTCAGGTAGCTGCTGGTGAGCAGCTAGCACTCAGAAACACCTCCTTGTGCTTTCTTCATTCTGAACAAAGGAAGATCTTAGTTCTTTCAATTAAGAAAACATAATTGTCAAGGGAAAACTGATGGCTGGCAAGAGCTGTCAGCTTCTGAAGGTTGAGGGGACAGAGGGAAGAGGATGGTGCCTCTTTCCAAAAAATGAAGGTAGTTCACTTGGGGATCTTCCTACTCCAGAGTAATTAGAAAAGTAGATCTGTTTGTGGGAGGAAACTGTTGGAGAGGATGGTGTTACCTCCTTGGGCAGGAACGAGCGGTTGCGTCTCTGCTCCAAACCACTGGGAAGTGTCACAGGCCACTGGGAGAACCACGGAGGTAGAGGAGGGTTTGTGGAAACAACAGCAAAGATTAGGAAATCAGTCATGGGGAATAGCTTGTTTCTGAGACCCTGAAGAAAACTTCTTGGTTTGTAATTGTGTAAAAGTCAGTTGATCTCCTCTGTCATTTTTGCTGGTAGGATTTGATCTAATTCAGGAAAACACACAAGCTGATGGGACGCATGGAGTAAGCTGTGTTTCAAAGAGAAGGAAACCAGGCTCTCCCCCTCCGTCTGCGCCACTTGTTCCAGTGTGTGCCTTTCATCAGCAAGTGACTTTGCAGGCTGTCTGTAGGGCCGCACGGAAACTAGCCAACAATCCCACTGAACTTTGCAGGAGTGGACTGGACTTTCAGACGTGTCAGAGCCTGAGAAACAAAGCATGTATTAAAAAAGAATACCTTTAAATCCCCTAGAGGAAAATAAAAAGCTCTGGTTTCACAGGGCATAAAGTGCTGTTGTTTCCTTAGCACATATTCTATATGTGGAAAGCAAAAAAATAAAATAAAATTACAGCTAATAAATTTTTTAAGTGCAGAAAGGCTTCTTTTTTACATATAGTGGTGCCCAGTAGCACCACTAAAGTTAAAAGTCTGTCAACATTTTCATTAATAAACCCCCAATTTTCATGAGTTTATTACTCAGCTGTAAATGCCTGCTTCTCAGTTCAACTTGCTGCATGAGTCTGAAGCCTGGGGAGTACACGCAGATGTGATTCAAATCTTTACTCGACCCTGATTTTGCACCACAAGAACACCATTAGAAAGGCTTCTTATTTGTGTCTCAAAGAAATACAAGAAGTGGAGGCAGAAGTCTATGTTTACATCACAGAGGAACAGTGTTAGAATTAGATCCTTTTTAACAATACAATGAAATTAGTTTGGCTGTATAGAGCTGCAGGAATGTAAAATGGAGCAGGAGGCAGATTTCCAGGGTAGTGTTTCCTGTGAAGCAGTCTGGCTTCAGGTAGGAGTTGTGGGAGAGAGAAGGGGACAGAGAATCAGTCTGACATTTTGGTGTGTAATGCTCTATTATCTCCCCTGCTTGGGGATACTTTGAGCTTCCGTTGTTCCTCAGAGATAAGGGTTACTAAGGGACAGGACTGATACTTAAAGAGCCTTGAGCACCTGCTAAGGCTTCTAAAAAAAACTCCAATAAACCCCACCCAAAAATTGTTCAGTTCTCATAGTCCAGTGGTCACATGTATATGGAGACAAAGTCCTGCTCCCAGCTGTCTCAAGGGATGATGAAAAGAGCAAAGGGTGAAATGGGAAATAAAAACAGTATCAGATTTTCAGTGCCAAAACTATCAATTTGAACTGGAATAGAAACTAGTTTCTCTACCTCCTGGCCAAGTGTTCCAATGACCAGACTGTTGCTTTGTGATTAGAAATCTCCTTCAGGCTTTTAAAAGACACCTCACTGCTTGCTGCCTACACCTAAGGGAGAGCAAGGGTCAAGACACCAGTGCACCCAGGGTGAAAGCACCTTGATCTTGAGATTTCTTATGTGTCCACCTTAGTAAGCCTGATTCAGGATTGCTGATCATCCTATTGCTGCTTTCCTCTACACAAGTTCATGTTTGAACTGTGTCCAGTTCTGGGCTCTCCACTTCAAGAAAGATGAAGAGCTACTGGAGAGAGTCCAGCGGAGGGCTACGAGGATGATGAGGGGACTGGAACATCTCCCCTACGAGGAGAGGTTGAGGGAACTGGCCTTGTTCAGCCTGAAGAAGAGAAGGCTGCGAGGGGACCTTATAAATGCTTACAAATATCTTCAGGGTGGGTGTCAGGAGGATGGGGCCAAGCTCTTTTCAGTGGTGCCCAGTGGCAGGACAAGGGGCAATGGGCACAAACTGAGGCACAGGAAGTTCCGTCTGAACATGAGGAAGAACTTCTTCCGTCTGAGGGTGACGGAGCACTGGAACAGGCTGCCCAGGGAGGCTGTGGAGTCTCCTTCTCTGGAGATATTCAAGACCCGCCTGGACAAGGTCCTGTGCAGCTTGCTGTAGGTGAGCCTGCTTCGGCAGTAGGGTTGGACTAGATGACCCACAGAGGTCCCTTCCAACCCCTACTATTCTTTGATTCTGTGATTCTGTGAAATGTTTTATACAGTTACTTGATCCAAACCGTTGGAGGAAATTTGGCATCTGACCAGGTACCCTTGTCCCACTTGGGATATACAGCCATGAAAAACTCTATGTGCTAGGAGCCATGGCAGCTTATTTGCTTAAAAATCAGTAGTGTTTTCTCTAGGCTACTCACTGAAAGAATCAAAAGTATTAGTTTAGCTCCCACTTCTTATGAAGCATCTTGGATCCACATGTCCTAGGAGATGCTCCTTATCGTTAGATTTTAACTCAAAGTCTGCTTTGAGTTTGCTGAGGTCTCTAGTTAAGGGCTGGACTGCCCTGTGGCTCCAAAGCATTTCTTAGATATCTTGTACACGGTTGCAGGGCAATCAGATATCTGGATTATTCAGATATTCCGCAAAATTTGTATCCATATGCTTCAGCATTATAGGAAAGAGAAGACTGTGGGGAGACCTTACAGCAGACTTTCACTACCTGAAGGGGGCCTATAGGAAACACGGGGAAAACATTTTTATCAGGGCTTGTTGTGACAGGACAAGGAGTAACGGCTTTAAACTAAGGGAGGGTAAATTTAGACTAGATATAAGGAAGATACTTTTTAGTATATTAATCTTTTTAGAGATTGCCCAGAGAGGAGGTGGAGGCCCCATCCCTGGGAATATTCAAAGCCAGGTTGGACGGGGCTCTGAGCAATCTTGTCTAGATGAAGATATCCCTGCAGGGGGGGTGGGCTAGATGACCTCTAAAGGTCCCTTCAAACCCAAAGCATTCTATGATTCTACGACTCGATGAAAGAATTTGTCATCATGGGAACAGATTTGCAAAGCTGATAAACACTAGTCTGAACCCCAGTGAATATCAGAGATGTCTAAGAACTGTGGATTAGCTTTCGTGTGAAGGACTGAGAAAGACTTTCCCTGGGACAGCCAAAGTTCTGGTTCAGGCATGTTTCTATTTCTAGGAAATAAGTATCCAGGTTCTTTTAAGTGTCAGGAACCTGGGTATTTGATCTCACCATGGATTTAGTCAGGGGAAAATTCCTGTGTAGGCATCTGGCCACATAGGATTATGGCTTGGAGGTCTTTCTGAAATCTAACTGGGTTAGAGAAAACCCTGTGTGGGACTGGGCTTTGGAGGAGCAAGTACCTTTTGTTGCTTTAGGGTTAAAGGTATCGCTAGGATTTGTTGGTGATCCTTTGTACCATTTACCTCTGCCAGGCTTGCTCACTCCTTTCTGATCCCTTTCTTTGGCAATGTGCTGCAGACTCACAAAAAGGTGGCTATTCATGGCCTGGCAGGTGGAAGGTTAATTCTGACAGAGGAAGAAATTCTTGATGAAGTGACTTCAAAGGCAAAATACCATGGAGAGGGAGGGGGAAGCAGGCAGCACTTGTGTGAAGGAAGAAGAGGGAGGCTGTGCCAGCTGGCATCAAACACTAGAAGAATAACCTTCATCCTCAGGGCTGACACTGGCAGCTCAGCTTAGTGCATTGGCATCTTTACTTGTATTGCTGTTTCGGCTTCCCCCAGCTCCTGGTTGATTCACATCCAGGGGCACAAAGGGCGCCTGGCCCATGTCCAGTGCCTGCACCAGGTAGAGCAAAGAAAGCTTTGAAAGAAATGATAGAGGAACGTAACAAATCCCTCCTGGGAAAATTGAGCTCTTTATCCCTCCTTCCTGCTCAGCCTGTTGTAGTAGAGCTGACTAAATCCCTGATGGCCTGGAGGCCTTTGTGTAAACTTTGTCTCCCCCTTCACATGCTGTAATAGAAAATAGATTTCTTAATTTTTATTATTATTATTTAAATTCTGTCAAATGGTCTTCTTCAGACACAAGAATGAGCTGCTCAACATGCCTTGGTGAGTTCCATGGATGAGGTCTGACTGACTGCTGTCTTGCTTTCTGGATCACCTTCCTTTCTCTCATTTTGGCTGTCTCAAGGAGATTACAGTGGCTTTTGAAATAGCGGAAAATATGAGGCCAGTATCTCATGTAAGAGCAGAGTTACCACAAGGCATCCATGCAACAAGAATGAGCAGCCTGCGGGAGTAGGACAGAAATTAGCCATGACCCTTTGCAACTTTTCCACCAAAGCACTCTTATTCTCTTTCAAACAACATTGTTCCATGACTCGAGTGTCCTAGACATGGATATAGATAGGCAGATATGCAGTCCTATGGAGGTAGCCGCATTTCATCCTGAAACATATTATCTGTAAGGTTCCTGTAGTTATCTTTGGTGTGGGAAGCAGCAGCTCTCGCACAGCAGAGATAAACACTCATCGTACTCCAGAGTACAAAGTGAAGCAGAACATTGTACCAAGATCAAACTGTGTGGGAAATCGAAGGAGACAGAAGTTGCCACATTAGCAAACTAGCCAGGACTTTTAAGCACATCTTCAGCACTTGTGAAAAGTGTGATTTAATTTCCTAATATATTTTAAAGTGTGCTACACAAATGCCAAAATAGTTCAGAAACCTCAGCATAGTTCTTCTCAGAAGTCTTTCATCCAAAAGTTAAGCAGGCTCATGCTGGCTTAACTTACAAGGTTATTAGACATATGCAAGCTGAAGCCAGTTAAGGATCAGCAGCCAAAGAAGTCTTTGTCTCAGGTGACTTGGTAACATCACTTCACCTGACCTTGTTTCCCTCCTGCTGTTGAAAGAAAGTGACTGTCTGGTTTAGACAGTAGCAAGCCAAACAACAGACTTTGAAATAATATCGCCTCACAAATTCACAGTGTAAGTTTTCTAACTTACCAACCCAGTTTTTGGGGTTGTCTCAGAAGGTGGGTTCCAGAGATGGCAAATTTCTCTGAGCTGGACTGAACTTGGGGAAAGATCAAGGAAAATCAACATCAAAGATTTTTAATACAAACCAGCAAGCTTCATGTATGCAGTCATGGAGAGCCCATTCATCAACTTCTTCTACAATCAGGCCAGGAGTAACTTAATCTGGTCTTGTGGATTATGAAGATGTTTAATGAGATTGGTCTTTCGGTTACAACCAATGGAACAAAGCCAAGTGCATTGCGTCTGATAATGCCCATGGCCATATAAATGGATAAGAAAATTTCTGGTGGCTCTGAGCAAGACAGTTGTTCTGGGACAATGAAATACAAGTTCTACATCTCCCTCCAGCTTTTATAGCTGGTTTTAATACTCTTCATCCAACTGCAAAGGGCAAGATAAAGTGTGAGGCAGAGGAAAAATGGGGCTCAGAGTCTATCAGCAGCTAAGCCTGCAGTATGGTAAGACAAAGCATTGGATACAACAGCTGCTACAGTTCTTGTGGCACCATGCAGCCTCGGCTGCTCATTCCAGCCTCTGAACCACACCACATTGCTCCCTCCCTGTCATATCACCACTGCTGCTGAGGTCCGTGCTCTGAGCCGTTTGTGTTGCTGTTTGGGGCATATTTCTTCTTTATGGATGAGGGGAGTGAACAGCTGGCAGTGAGGGGGTGGGGGACTCCCAGCTTTAGTGGAACAGTGCTTGGAAGCAACTTCAAGATGCAAAGTAGAAAATGCTGCTTCTGGCTCCTTCCGTCCTCCACAAATGTCAGCCAGGGAGTATCTCTGCCACAGCCTTTCTAAAGTGTTAGTGGCAGATCTGAAGCAATTGTAGCTCAAAGGAACTTGCTGTACTCCTATAGCAACCTCTGTAAACACAATGTCACAGAAGTGAGGCCAGCAGCCAAATTACTAGTTCATTGCCAGGGAAGCAGCAGCCAATATCTCTTGTCCTCCTCCAAGAATGCCACAAAGTCCCCACTGACTCCTGTTGCTTCTTTCAGCTTACATGGTTTCTTCCATTCATGTGTTGTCTTAACTTCCAAACCTAGCAGCAGCACAAGTCGGTGATAGGAGTGGTCCTCAGATCTCAGAACATCTCTCTCACTCTCTCTGACAGGAAATATTGCAAAAGATGGGCTACAGCCACAACTTCAGATATAATCTGCATCATATTCTGGCTTTTCTCAAGGGTTAGAAACTCCCATCTGGTTCAGTAAAAGTATAGAATTTAGTATCAACTTCCCCTGAAATTCAAAGTTTTAAGGGCTGGGGCTGAGGGATAAAATGTATTTGCTCCTGCTTACCATCACCGAGGAGAAGACGAAGTCATAATTCCTACAGCATTCTTTAGCACTGGTACCTAGAAAAGGCAGAGCTTTGCAGGGTATAGCAAGGACATGATCCTGGTTCCAGGGAAGCCGAACAGATCCCCAGTTCCATAAAGAATTAGAGCATTGCTCCCAGGGAAAGGAAAGGGAAATGTGTTTTTAGACAAACAAACTAAACAAGTCCTAAAACATTTGCAGGTCATGATGCACCTTATCAAACCTTAAAGGAAAAATATCATTCACAATGGCCTTGTGTGTCTTCAGCCACATGTGGACCAGAGTTCAAGCATGGTAGGAAATGAAAGAAGAGACAAGATGCTGAAACAGGCATGGATGTATCATGGATGTATTACTGAGGACTGCTTTAGTCCACCAATGATAGGTTTCATTGTTTTAAACATTTTCTTGTACGCTGTTCACACACATCACTCTTCTGCCCCCTGCACCCCATACTCTCACAGCGTCTCCTCCATCCTTATCCACATATTTTGCCCTCAACTCTGCCCAAACTTGAACAGTAACCCAAAGGGAAAGAGGCTATTCTGACACTGTTGCCCCTTTAAAGGAATAACCCTCTCGCTCCATCCTCAGTGAGTACTTACATGCCTTTCTGTCTCCTCAAGACACTCTCTCTTCTGCCAAGCAAGAAACTAAATAAATCATAACCAAACCAAACCTCTAGTATTTTGAAAGAGATGTGACAGCTTTAAGGGAACTAAGTAAATAGTTTATCCCACAAGGACAAACAATACTTTTGTTTCTCTAAATAAGCTGTCTTGAACATGTAGAATTACTGAAAAACCACAGGAATTTCATGTTTCAGCTGAGAGATCCTTTGAGACTGGAGTCCCAAAGGCCAATGCTTTGGGCCCATGACTCTCTGGAAGCTAATTTACAGAAGCAAGTTTGCGAAGTCCTGGGATTTCATCTCATCTTAGATCTATAACCACAGGGTATGTTTTAGTGCTCAGGAGAAGAGGAAGCAGTACATTCTTAGCTGGAGGTTTTAAAGTACAGATTTATGCAGCACCTGTCAGCACTGATTTAAGTGTTTCTGATCCTACCACATGGGAGAAGATGGACTGGAGGACACCTCGTGAGCCCTGCTGGTTATATTGGTATTAATTACAAGGTAGAATTGCAAGCTTGCCCTCATAGTGTTTTGTCACCACAAGGGCTTGAGGAGAGTCCCTCCACTTTGTGACAGATAGGAGCTCTGATGCCAGGTTCAATACAGATTTCAGCTGCTGTTGAAAGACTCCTAATGATTCTCCACAGGTTATACCACTTGAAACACTTGTGAGCCACCAGTTTGTAACACTGGCCAGTTGGAAGGGTGTGAAGTCTTCCCTATCCTTCCTTTCCTTTGCCTTTCCTGTCTTTATGATTGATAATAAGTCCACAGATGCAGTGGAACTCGAGCGAGTTTACACTGCACTTTTAGTCTTAGGTCCCTGGCCTAGGTCAGATGATATCAACAAGCCTTTGCTTGCTCGATCAGACTTCAGTAATGAGGAACTGAAGAGTTGCACCAAACAGCTATCTTCAGCATTGCTTTTCAATACACCTTCTGCTTTAATCTATTGTGTTTTATTGCTTGTTTGTGGGTTGGTTACAACATGGTTGTTCTGTGATTCCTTCCCTTGCACATTTAAATTCCTGCCATGCACTCAACATGAGTTCCACGTTAGCATAATTTTTCTATATACAAATATATATTTACTGAACATCTTTAAAAAGTATTTGTGTGGGATTTAAGATAACATTGAAATTCCTTTTGCTGATGATTTATAAAGCTATTTTCCCCATGTCTAGACACTTTCAATATTTGCAGTTAGCTGATGGAAAAATAAGCGGTGGAGTATTCTTTCCAAACCTCCACTGGAGAGGGAAAAACAGGTCTCCATCATGCAAAGTAAATGCTCTTCGGTCAAGTCAGCCAGGATGAAGCTGCTAAGAGACAAAAGACACAGAGAATGAGTCTGGTTAGTGCTGTAGTCAGGTGTAGAACTTAGGTAAGGAAGGGGAACAGAGTTTTTTATAGCTCCAGGGAGAAGAAGGAGAAAACAAGCTGTTATGCCAGAGACATTTTTGTTGGGCTGATTGCAAAATTAACTGGAGCTGAAGTTAATTGATTGTGTAGGCAGATGAAACAAACTTGAGATGACTATAAATAGTAACATTCTTGCTTTCCGTGCAGCTGTAAATCTGAGCTGGAGAGCTGTCTTAAATTCATTGTGAACATTTGCAAACAAGGGAGGAAGAGTAGAGCAAAATAAACTAAAACAAAGCATGGTCAAATAAAATATATACACATACTGTCCAGCACAGAGTGAAATTTTCAGGATCAGCCCTTCCAAGATAGATGAGAGCTAGAATTTGATCTCACAGATGCTGTGGGCTGATGCATCTTACCTGTCTCGCCCCCTCAACCACAGCCTGGGAGAGGCAGAATTCAGCTATTTCTTTCTTTTGTCTTTCCAGGATTTTATGGCAGCTAGTGTTGCTGCCTCTTCATCGAGGAAGAGGGAGAGGGAAGCAAGGGGCTAGGTCTGTTTGTCTGGATACTGACAGCTACGGCTGCCAGAGAAAGAATGCCACATCCCATCAACTGCTGGAAACGGGAAAGACATTGCATGATCTACGGAAACTGTGAATACATGTCAGCAGATCCTTGCCACGTGTTTCTTTTTTTCTCTTTAAGGTGGAGGAGTTGTTGCTTTTTTTCATCAGGATTAAGCTGCATGTTTAAACTCTGCTCTGCCAGCTGTGATGAGCAATAGCCTGATGAGGGAGAGCCATGGCTGAAAACCCAAAAGAGAGAAGGCTGTCAAGGTTAGAGACTCCTCTGCTTTTGGCAGATGGCAGATTTAATATATGTGCCTGTTCCTCAAGCCCAACTGGTCTCCAGAGAAGATGATCTCCCTGCGGTGTGAAAACGACAGGCGTGGATGTAGCCTTCTCACTCCTCAGAAAGCTGTCAGTGGACCTAACCTTTCGTCTGTATGAGGCTGTTCTTGGTCATTTGCCTATCCATCTGCAGGAGTGGGTCGCCCTGTAAATGCCAACTGACAACATAATTCTCACTGTTTAAGGCCAAAAGGATAAAATGCCGTCATCTGAAATTGCAGAGAAATTTGAAATAATAACTGCAAGAGTAGAATTCCGTTAGGATGAAAGATGTAATATTTCGACTTTTTCAAAAGGGGTCATCGGGCTTTTACCATTAGCATTACCTTTCAAGTCATGCCTGTGGGCTGCACTCTGCTCTGTTGTGTTGGGATCTGTGCTTAGTAGGAGACACTTCCCACACTGAGTAGTTATGGTTTACAGATACAAGCCAGACACAAGAGTAGGAGGAGAAAAGATAAACACACAGGTTTACCCAGCCATTTCAGCAGGCTGCTGGCTGGTCTGGAGGCTGCCTACTTCCCACATCTCTCACAGGAAGACAACTGGAGCTACTGTTTTACAAGTAGGGTGAGCGAGCATTCACATGGTCAGCTGGGTGTGGAGGATGAGTGGTAACTTTTCCAGCTTGGGTAACTCCTTCAGCTGGCCACAGTTTTGCTGGGTGATGACAAGGCAGTTCAGGTGCCAGCAAAGGCTGTGCGGAAAGGAGGGACAAGCTGGGGCAGTGCAGCAGGGCACTTTGTGCCGCCATGTGCTGTTCTAGACACAGTTGGCCCATTTGATGTACCTGAGGAGAAGACTTCCCTGGTTTGGCTATGCCATGGAGGCCAACAGAGCCCAGTCCAGCTCAGCAAATAGCTTCTGTGGTGTTATTCTATTAAATGCAGCATATTTATATGAATTTTAAAAATGTTTGCCTCATAGCCCTAGGGAATGAGTGTCTCTGCTTACTCTCAGAATAAGCCCACAAGGTTGGGATTTGACCGTGATTCCTCTCTCTGACCCACTAAAGTGTGCCAGAGGTCTGGGACGTCTCCAAGGCACAAAGGGCACCTGGATGTTCTTAAACTGAGTGTCAGATAGGCAGAGCTTATTATCCTGGGTTCATTCATGTGCTCGGGTTTGACCCAGCCCACTGGACAGAGTCTGCTCAGTACGTATTGCAAGGCCTGCTGTATCCACAGCACCAGCTGTGGTCAGTAATCCAAGGCAGTGGTTTGACTGCTGAAACACCTAAGGGAAAACCTTCTTGGATTGTATTTCTCATGTCCTTTGTTTGCTGATAAAAAAATGCCAATGGAAGATCCTAGGACTAAGCCCCCTGCCCCCAAAAAATCATGCATGCACTCTCCTTCTGACCTGTCACCTCCCTCCTGACAACTGAAAGCATCTGTGTTTATCTTCTTTTTTATTGGGTTTCAAAAGACAATGCTCTGCACTCATGGGGGATTCTTTTATCAGCTTCAGGGCCAGGAACCTAAAAGGAGTTAACCTCGAGGTCACTTTCCAGCCATTTCACTACTCAGTCAGAAGAATCACCTTGGAGCTTCCATGTTTAATCAAGACATTTTTACAGCTTTTCTGCTAAAGGGAGAGGTGCACTTTGACTTAATATAAAATCCATCAAATGATGCAATTCATTAATTCTAGCGTTGTGGAGTCTCTATCCATTTACTGTGCATGTGTGTAAGTGGACCATGGAGAGGAAGGTTTCTTTTTGGAAGAGTAGGGGAAGGAGGATTGTTGGGCCTGTTCTTCCAGTCCAATTTTAACATCTCGGTCATGCTGAACCCCATATGACTGCTGTGAGAAGACAAACAAAGCAGATAGCTCCTGTTGAATATATCCTGCCCAGGTCTGTATATCAGGTTTGGTCTCTGGTTTCACCAGCTTCTATGAGCATACTTTCTATTTGGAAGACTCCTATCCCTTTGGTATGACACTATCATTTCATGAGACATGGGAATTAGTTATATAGACCTTCTGTTACTTACTGGTATCTGCTAGTGGGCTGTATCATTCACGTTCTTCTTGCAAAAAGCCTGCTCACCCTTATCCTGGTCACAAAGGTGAATGGGAAACTTTGGATATGCCATGAAGTCTGTGTTTATGCACAGTCATGATCAGGGGTCCTTTCACTTCCCTTCTGCAGCAAGAAGTATTTTTCTGAGTTTTAAGACAATCTAATTTCTATCACACACCATATGCTTCCAGCTCTGACGTGTGTGAACACAATAATGTCTGAATGAGAATCAGGTGTGTCCAAAACTCAGGGTCGCTACTGGGAGAAGAGGAGAGCTGCAAAATCCCTGAAATACCTGCAGTACACATTTCAGCCAGCTATGCAGCAAGCAGGGAGGAAAGGTTTGTTTTGTGCCTTTTACCCACTCACACATCTTTCATGTTTTGCCCAGCTGGACATCTGGCATGCTTTCTGCTACACACCCAATGCTGAGCTTTCATTTCAGGTGACCCATTCTGATTCTATCAGAGCTGACTTCTGCCCTATATAAGTGCACGAAACTCAAGGCTTGTCTTGAGGAAGAGCCAAATGCTAGAAACGTTGCTCAGCAATGGGTCAACCTCAAAGGGTTTGAAGCATCTGCTCTTTTGTGCTCCCAGCATTTCACATGCTGATGCCCACAACTGTTGGTCTCTGAGTGAGGCAGATGGTATTGTCTTGGGTGTCTGGTCTAGCTGATTCCATCACTGTAGGATTCTTCCACAGTTCATCTTACATTTGTTTCCCACTGGAACCATGCAAGAAGAGACTTGCTACTGGCATTATGTTAATGGCAACTGAATGTATGCACCTGGTGCATCCTATTGTACTCAACAGGCATCCCAGCTGAGATTGCACAGGGATCTAAAATAGCCAGCTGCTGAAAGGTCTTGCAGAAAGAAGTTTCAGGAGGATCTTATCTGGCACAACAGAAGGCAGAACATTATTCCAAGACCTAAAGAGAATGAGAAATTAGTCTCAGAGGAGGATACCAATATGCTGAGGCACTGAAACAGTTTAGCTACACACATCACAGTGATTCAACAGAAAGCATGTATCTCAGTTCCTTGGCCCAGGTTTCCCAAAAGAGGCAACTTTAAAAATTGTAACCAACACTGACAGAATTTGCTGATCTTCAGGTCACAGGTACTATAGATCTCCAGCTGCGCCAGTCCCAGTCCAGTATGAATTTCAGATGTGATGTCTAGTTCTGCCTATGATACTATTATACGTGTTCAGCAACATCATGTTATGGCTACTGAACATAAAAATATTGTCTTAAATACGAATTCAGCATTGTTCATCTCACACCCTAATGTCTCATATCTGTTAAGTGCAGAACTTTGGGAACTTCTGACTTCGAACATGTAAGTAAGAAAGCAGCCACCAGAGACGTCAGTAGAATAGGCTGGGTCTCAGGAGTGGGAAGGGAGGATCAGGGATCTTAGATCAAGACAGACACAGAGCCTTGAGAAGAAAGTACAGGGGAGTGTGGAAACTGCAAGACAAGCCAGTAGACTGGGTGGGGTGGAGGGCAGCTGGGGAAGGCATGATGAAGTCAAAAAGGAAATAGTTGCTGGGTGGGTCAAAATCCAAACACGGATTTATGAGAGGCATAAAATATGTTTGAAGGGTGAATACCATGAGCAGTGATGGGATTCAGCCATATTCTGAAGGTTCTGGTGTGGAGGAAGAGACAGATTTCCCAACAGAAGTTTGTCTTCCCTGCTCCTTTACCTCTGCACTTCTTAAGAGCTCTACATGTGTCCCTGTGCCAGAATCTGTATCTTCACCCTATTTTGCAGCCTTTTCCCTACCTATGCTTCCAGCCTTCTAGCCTCTTGCCTTGATGCATGCTCCTGTCAATGCCAGGATGGCTTATCACTGGCTTGTCTGTTGACCCTAGACAGGCTCTCTACCTCTTACTCATTCGTTTGCTCAAAGCTGTCTGGTTGAGGGCCAAATGTCCTAAATTCCAAGGGCTCCTTTTCTGTGTTTCTTTTCTCTGCTTGAGAGATCAAACGATGCTATGGACTCTCAGTTCTGGAACACACTGGTGGTGGAAGTGTAGAGGCATTTCTGCCATGTCTATTTCTCCACCATAGCCTCATGGTTCTTCTGCTACTGAATAGTGGCATGTAGAATGACAGAGATAAAGAAAGCAAGTTACTAAAAGCTTAGAAAATCTTGGGTACACTTTAGCCATCTCTGGTAAACACAAAGTCCCTGTGACTTCAAAGAGCAAGGAATTCATTCTGCCGGTGCTTCTGGAATGAGATATCTCCCCACACCAGATCTTGTCCTTAGCAGGCTTGGAAGGCACAAGCTGGCTAGCTGAAGTGAAAGCAAATAATGGAGACATTTTTACTACCCTTATTAAAGGGAGAAGGAGGTTTTGATATAACACAATATCCAGTAGATGATGCAATTAATTTATTTTGGCTGGCCGGCACTCTTGCCTGGGTCTGTGTGTTATTAGAGGGTGGTGCAATCGTTGTTCTTCCCACTGCTTGCAGGCCCTAGGGTCAGGTTCTGCTCCACCAATAACATGACTCATCTCTGCATAAAACAATTTCTCAAGTGATACCAAAGTGACCGCAACATCAGTCAGCTTCCAATCATCTGAATCCAGTAATGATGGCTACTTCCCCAGAATCATCTTTTGAGTAGCTCACACACTTGTTCCTAACCACAGAACGAAAGTCAGCAGGGAACATGTTGGTTTTCACAAAATATCATGTGAGAAAGGCCTTGGGCTGGATATCATTTACATTTCTGTCCTCATTAATATGTGTCTCCTCATTAATGAATGAAGTTGAATGCCCTTGTACAAAGACACACTTGTCCTAATGTGGGTGCATATTGGAGAAGAGGATGTGATGGTAGGCAACTCATCCAGCTTTGGCTTCCCAATATAATGAAGTACCTCTGAGTTTAATGCAGAGAAATGGTCATCTAAGTGGCAATCCTAGTTGCCCTTTGGAGGAGCTCAGTTTGGACCATTTGGCCGTAAAAAGAACTGAAGTTAGCAATCAGATAAATAGGTACCAAAAATTGGTGTCAAAACAGTTTTGCTCCCCACTCCTCCATTCTTTCTTCTCTAGCTGCTCTTAAACAAGTGTTTTCTAGGTCACAAGTGTGAGAGAGCTAATTATGGAAGACAGGTAGGTTAAGAAAACCACGCTTCATCTGAGAACCCTGGAATAATTAATCTTAGAGCATATTCTCTGTCAATTTTCCACAAGATCATTAAGAAGTGAAGAGATCTCAGCCAGCTGCACCCCAGGTAACGTGGTGCCATTGTGGGGACAGCCCCATTGTATTTCTTGCCTAGTGGATGCTAGGGAGTTGAAAACAATGGAATGGAGAATTTGCATCCTCTGGGTTGAAGAAAGCTCTTTGGGGCAAGTAATACAACTGGATTTTTAATTAAAATCTTATGGTTTGCATTATTAGAACTATCAGTTTTGCAGCAGCTCCGACATTCAGTTAGGAAGGTCAGATTCTTGATGACGTGGCAAATGGACCTAAAACCGAAGTTGTGTTGTTACTGATTCATAATATGAGTTTAGTTAGAGAAGTAATCTCTGACTCCATAAAAAATTATTTTCAGCAGCTCTGCATCAAAGGCTTGCTGCCTCCTTCATGGCTAAAGAAACAGGGGAGTTCATTGTATAAGATTTCCTGTAGTCAGGTTACTTCTCTTATATGTGGTGGAGATAATCCCTGAGGATCTATAAACATATCCTAATACTTTCCCTTCAGTTTGACACGTTATGAGCTTTGCTTTCTCCTGTGTCAGGATATAACTACATCACTTGCAGGAGTCAGGAACAACACTCCTCTTCCCTGTTAGGTAAAAGCCTAGGCCTGATTTGCTCATGAAGGCAGATCTTGTCCTCTAGGAAAAGAAACCTCAGGCCTCATACTGTGAGAAGAAATCTTGAGAGCGGTTAGAAAGCATTCTTCTTTTCTGGTGGTTTGGAACAGTATACTCTGCTAATCAGAGTAATAGATCAACATGGAAAAGCAACTTTATGATTTCCTTAGATTTGACATTATGTTGCCGTGATGAATTTGGTTTCTGCCTGTCCTACATAAAATGAAGAGTGAGAGCCAGTTAGGCAGATGAATGTGTTCTGACAATAGCATCTATAGGACAGTGACATATTTTTGCCAGGAAATACTGAGTATTTTCAAATATTTGCCATTTTTCATTTTTTTCATTTTTGAGTATTAGTTAATATTTGTTCCACAAGGGGTACAGATCTGACAAAGCCACAAGATTTGTGAAGATTCATGCACTCCAAATGCTCTGGGCATTTTAAGGTCTTGGCAATGCTGCATTCAGGAGGAGTTCCACTTTACAGGCAATCATCATCTATATATTTCACTGGGAACTGGTCTGAGATTCTACCAAAATCATAACATATTTGACCAAAAAAAGGAATGTCAAGAGGTGAAAGATGTCTTCTGCTGGATACGTGCGCATGAATCCTTTTGCAGTGGCAGCACACGATGTTTTGGACTCCCTGGAAATCGTTGCCAAGTTCACAGTGGACACACACAATGTTTTCTACTCTTGCTGCCTTGCTTCAGGACTGATGCCAGAGGAGAAAGAAAAAAAAAAAAGTCGATGTCCTGCCCAAAGTCTTCCTTGTAATGAATATGTGTGAGACTAACTATGATCTCATGGAAACCTCTATTTTGTGGTCATTAGATATTGTGAAGATGTCATCAGTCTGGCTGTGTTACCTGCTTTGTCCCCTACAACTCACCTCCAGCAAAATCATTGCTGTATCAAAGAAGGCATCTGCTTGAAACTACTCAAACTACCAGCTGTACCTTAACCTCTTGGTTACTAGTGTTTAACTCATAATATAAAAGATCAGCTACAAATGAAAGTACAAACATGCAAAGAGCATCTTTCAAACCAGAGCCAGGGTTCACTTCACACAGATCCTGCAGTGTTATGGTGCCAGACAAGGACTAGTTAGCTGACTAGCATCCATGGGAACACCAGGGACTGCTAATGTTTGTTATTTACACTGTGCTAGTACACACGGTGTGTTGGGTGATCTCCACATGTGTGGAAAGATACGACCCACTCGTCACTTTGCCAAAAGCTCATATTCTACAGCTGGCAATGTACAAAGAGTGTGAAAGGGCAATACAGTGCAAACATAGCATTTGCCTGAAAAACTGCTGTGGGATTTTTCCCCAGGTTTTGCCTCAGCAGATTATGGTACAGCTGTTAAGAGAGTCTGAAAGCTATGGCACTACTCTCTTGCTCTCTGTGGGGGAAAATGCAATTGTACCCTGCCGTCAACAAACGTGTGTGGCCATTATTTGACAAATATAAAGTGGGTAAGTTTGATGCAGATTCAGTGTTTAAAGATACATGTACTACATTGCTGGCTTTTTACTATGGGTTTTTTGGTTTTACTGTGCTGCTGAGACTTCAGTGCCTCTCAGCCAGCTGTTGCCTATACACCCAAAGTGGACTCTTGAGGAGGCACACATACTTCTGCTCCTCCCACCTATCTCCAGGCTCCTAACAAAGGTGCAAAATTAGGGGAAGAGTCTTTTAAGTCTCCCTCCATAGTCAGCAGAGGAAGGTTCATCACACCTAAGACCTGAACCACTCTCTGAGGGAACTTTCCTGTATAGTGTGGTCAGCAGGAGTAGCGAAGTGATTATCCCCCTGTACTTGGCACTTATGAGGCCACACCTCAAATAATGTGTTCAATTTTGGTCTCCTCACTACAAGAAAGAGATGGAGAAGCTTGAGTGTGTCCAAAGAAGAGCAACGAAGCTGGTGAAGGGTCTAGAGCAGAAGTCCTATGAGGACCAGCTGAAGGAATTGGGGTTGTTTAATCTGGAGAAAATGAGACTGAGGGGAGACTTTATCACTCTCTACAATTTCCTGAAAGGAGGTTGTAGTGAGATGGGTGTCTGTCTCTTTTCCCAAGTGACAAGTGATAGGACGAGAGAAAACAGCCTCAAGTTGCACCAGGGGAGGTTTAGATTGAATATTAGGAAAAAAAATCTTCACTGAAAGGGTTATCAAGCATAGGAACAGGCTGCCCAGGGAAGTGGTTGAGGCATTTAAAAGATGTCTGGATGTGGCACGTGGGGACATGGCTTAGTGGTGGACTTGGTAGTGTTAGATTTACAGTTGAACTTGATGATCTTACAGGTCTTTTCCAGCCTAAATGATTCTCTGATGCTATTTGTAGACTGAAGAGGCAGGGTTTTGAGTGCTTAAAATTAGATGGGATGAGTTTGGGTATTAAAGCAGAAGTTCAGAGCAGAAGGAAGAGCTCATGCTCAGGAGGATTACTTGAATTTTAAGATCTGTAACCAAGCAGCAGCCCATTTAAGAGCCTTACCCTGCAGTAAGGGTGTCTTATCCTGGGTGCTTAATCCTTGCTGGTTTGCACTACGCTGCTGGACTCTTTGGAGGGATTATGTCAGTCCATAGGGTGAAGACATTACAGATAGTGGGAGCTATCATTAGGCAATGGTCAGAGTGAAAGCAGTGTGAGTGCTTCAAATCTCAAGGCAGTAATTTATGAAATCTCAGGAGAGAGACTACCAAGATACTTTGTTTTGATACCTTCATGTTAATATAATCAAGCATTGCCTTCTCATTGAAGACCACGAAAAGAAAAGGTCAATCTGAGCTGGAAAAGTGGTGAATGTGTGACTGGTGTCACAAAGAGAAGGTGAAACTACACAACCCTGCTAAGCCTAGAACCTGCAAGGCTGAATTGGAGTTCTTGTGCTGTTACAACCTTCACATGAGGTGGTGGGTAGCCTCCTTAGAAGTAGATCCACATATTTTTAGGTATATCAGCCATCAAGTGAGACTTGTGTCATCCTGGGCTCCCCTTAGAAGGAAGTGGGCTCCAGCAGAATAAAAAACTACATCCTCAACTAACTGTCTTCAGTTTCTTATCAGAAATGCCAAAACTAAGAGTGACCATAAATCCTGCCTCCTGCATCAAGAAAATACCAGGATTCCCAACCTTCTCTTCTTTCCTGGACATAAGTGGATGTGCTATTATTTAACTCAAAACTCAATGGGAAATAGGTCTCTGCAGAAATATTGCTATTTTGTTAAAATGGTAAGAGGAATTAGAGGAAAATCCATATAAACTGGGAAAAAAGAAAAAAAATCACTGAGCTGAGACAGAATATTTTATCTCTGAATTGGCCTAAACCATTTTGAGTCAGATGAGTTCAGTAATGGATTACTTTCCAGTGACAGTGCAGGGTTACAGTTCAGGACATTTTCTCAGTAGATGGGACAATCTTTGTTATCCTACAATGTAAAGCAGATGTTTCTCCTTTTGCCTTGTGCAAGGATGATTTTCTATACGGGTTTTCAGAGTCTTTAGGCATGAAATAACTCACACAATCCAAGCATGGAGACTGCAAAGAGCAAACTTCCAAACTACATATCCCAGAAGGTGATAACAAAAGGGGAAAGCACAGTTTGAACACTGAAGTGACTTAAAATTGAGCATTTTAGGGTCATTTTAACAGACCACAAGAAAACATTTTGATTTCAGGAATGTTGAAATGTTTTGTTTTGTTTGAAAATGTCAGGCAAAATGCTTTGACTTTGCCAGAAAAAAAGTTTGTTTGGTTTTTTTTCCCCCATAATTTCCACCCAGAGAAAAAGTCTTGACATTTCAGCGCTTTGTTGCAACGTGGGATAAAAACAAACATTGAAATGTCAGGATTTGCTGCAGGATGAAACTTCTGAATTGTGCCCAATTTTTATTGTAATGCCTTGGCCCCAGCATTTACATTTTGCTTTGAAGTACGGGTAGATGTTCAGACGGTGGGAGGGATTTTGTAAGAGGGGAGCATATGTTCAAAAGAACCTAGAAACCTATGTGTTCCAGTCCCTGTGATGTTTTAGACCACTTCAGGATTGAAATTAAAAGGTATTTGATGGAAATAATCTGGAAGAAGGTGACAGCACAATACAACATAGAAGTTATTGTCTCTTGACTTAGTTTTCACTCCCTCTATAAGCAGGCAAACTCCTTCTAGTCTGTATCTGATTTTAGCTTGATTGGTGAAAATGAGGAGCAACAGGAAGCTCCTGTCTCGAAGTCATTGGGAGTGTTGCCTGAGTGAGGTCTGATGGATGAAAAAAAAGATCAACCTTGGACAGCTTTGCCCAATGCAAGCTTTAGAGACATCTCAGCAAGTATTGCAAATACAGTCACGTGCCCTATTGGCTGTACGTAATTAAGAAGCATAAGTCTGGATTACTGTCACAATTCACTCTGTACAAATATCCTTAGAGGGACTTGGTTCTGCAAGCATTGAACAATGCATTGGTGGGAATGAGCTACAAGAAAATTATGTTTGGATGTTGCTTTATGGGGAATGGGCACAATGACAATAGGATTTATGGGTTTACTGCCTTCATCTTTATATGGCCAAACACAGACTCCAAACTAAAATGATAAAGCAATACAGAAGAGCTGGACATTGCCTTCAGTTAACTCTGGATAATCCAAGCGTTCCAGTGTCAGAACATCAACGTTTGTTTTGGAACCTTTCTTACACATGAGCGCCCAAGGGTGGTAGTATGTCCCAGCTCCAGAGGCCAGGCTGTATTTAAGTGCAGAAAAGCACAGGGTTGATGAATGCGAGAGCACCCTTCTTCAGTCAGCGCAGAACCCTACCTATGAGAAGCCTAATGTAAATATTTAGTTTAGGACTACAGGAAATACAGCATGTACAGAGAAACTCTTCCCCTTTTCCTCTTGACATCCAGCCATTAGCAGCGGGAAGTTCTGATCAGGCCACCACACTTGGAAGCCCCCCATGGACCTGTCCTTCATGAATTATCCTCACCGTTTTTGGTCACAGGGGCTGTTGTCTCTGAGCATGAGTGACGTGAGATATTGGGCTGCTGGACTTTGCATGCTTCCTGACAGCCACTGCCCATACCACCCTGTGCAAAGGTGGGACACTGCACATAGTCATCATCTACAGCCTGGAACTGCCTAAAAGATGCACCCACTTGACCCTCCCTACATTAGACAGTCCCTTTGTACCACCATATTGTGTACAAACCTCTTGTGTTACTGGGTTAACAGATCTGATGAGATCTGAACAACCTAATCTAGGAATTTATAATATGTACAGTCAAAAATGGTTGGACGGGTACAGACATTACAAGGCAGTTCTGAGATATGGGCTGAGGTATTTTCAACAGCCCAGATGGATTTTTTTTTAAAAAACTCTTGAACAGCGAAGTCCCAGAGGAGATCTCTTTGAGTGCACAGGGAACATGCAATTCTTTGAGTAATTTGTGGAGGGTGTATTTCACAGTGCAATGAAGATGACAGACAAGGTATGAGTACTAAAAATCATGTCAAGGCTGCTAGAATTACACCCTTATTATTCATTTCACAATATCTCTCAGATATGGGGTGAACTGGGTTCAATGTCATACATTTTCATAGGGAAAAACAATTTTTTTCCCAAAAAGATTTTTGTCTTCCTGTAACACACAAATATTCTTTGCGACCAGACACTGGTTTCCTGAAGAAACAGATGATTGATCTCAGCTGGGCATGGAAAAGGCCAACATTCCTCCACTTCCACAGTACTGTGCTTTGCCCCCACAGATACCAGTGGCTTGGACTGATTTGTCGTTCTGGCTTCAGCTTGTGCTTGTAAAGAAAGACACGAGGAGAGTTTTCTAGCTAAAAGAGCATGAGCCCTTTTGCACTCAAGGAACAAGTTGAAGGTGAGGGAGACTTTGAGAAACAGAGGAACCTGCCTTTCTATCCTGTCTGAGTTCATGGGGAAGCTGACATTTTTAAAGATGGTCCCTTGACTACAGCTATCTAACTGTCTGTGGAGCGGACCACCATTTCACAAATGCCATTGCGTTTCTGAGAAATGACCTGACAAGCAAACTTGCTGTCAGGAGACCTTCTACAAGCTTTCATTACTTTGCTTTAATGCCACTCTCACTCTGGGACAAAATCACCACCTCTTTAGGCCTCTCAGCCCCTGAAGACAGAAACTAGACACAGTGCCTATTCTGCTTCAGGTCCCACCCACACCTTGAACCCTGGGCTGCCTCACAGATACCTCCGGCCTGCCTGCAGACTGCCTCTGTGGGCATGTTGAGTCCTGTTCTATCCAGCTACCAGATTTGACCATGCTGAGCCCTACCTGCCTGCAAGGTTGCTCTCCAGCTATGCAAGAGGCCACGGTCAAAGGCTTAGCATGTGGGCAGGAGGCAAGCACAGTCTTGAGGCCACCATTAGCATACAGTAAAGACATATCCAGAAAATCAAGTAGAAAACTCAAAGGATGCCAGCTCTGAAGACATTGAGTTAGGACTCAAGCTGGTTGGCCGTCTCAGTATGGAAGCCAAAAATAATGTGCTGCAGAGCCTGAACATCCTCTTCCCATCAGCCTAAGAGAAATTCTCCGTGAAACACAGCTAAGCCAGTGCCTTCCACGCTAAGGGAATGTGTCTTTTATCCAAGATGTCAATCCTTTGCCTAATAGCAAATTTTACATCGCCCCTTCCCTTCCGGAACACAAATGACTTCCAAAGATGCAAAATTGTTTTTAAGGATCTGCATATCTCATTTGTAAGGCAACAATTAGAAGTCTGATTAGACTTAACCTGTCTCTTTTCCTAAAACGTGACAAACTTTGAAGGACTTTCCTGTTTGCTCTTCTGGACATCTTCTAACACCCATTGCTTCAACTTAACAAAATCTTTAACACCCATAACACTTTGCATCTCCTAATGAGTCTCACATAGCTCCAGTGTCAACCTAAACTGCAAGCTGTAGGCGTCATCACTACATACCTGTTGCTTTGATGACTAAGGATCCTTGGCATTGAGAGGGCTGCATTCCAAGCTGATATTGGAGGTTGGTTAGGAGCAACCAACCTATTTTCCATTAAAAAAGTAAACACTGGACAGTCTTAAGTCAACAGAACTAACGAATCCAAGGGGACAGAAAACTTCAAAAGGAAGAAAAAGAAAATTCCCACTGCTTTTTCTTCAACTCGAATGACTGGATGTTCCCAGCTTCCTCACAAGGGAAAAGATTTTATGTGCTAAGGTTGAAGGAGAGGTTTGGACACTGCCTCAGTGAATGGAGCCATGCAAGGTAGCGTGGAAAAAAAAAGAAAACAGTGGTGGAAGAATAGTAAAAATAAAACATATCTTAAAAATAAAAAAGAGATGTAGTGAAAGGTGTTAGTAGCTGAAATACAACATGACTCACCAGAAAGGTTTTCAAAGGGAAACCATTGTTCCTTTTTGTATTAAGTGAGTCACTGGGCTGTCTTGGATAAGGGAGCAGAACAGTGGACAAATTACTGCATTCGTATGTATGAAGGTCCTACTCCTGACTTTAACTCTGATGTACTGTGTAACCCTAGGCAAGTTCCTCCCCTTTCCTGGGACTCATCTTTCCTCCTACTTTTTGCCTGTCTTCTCTACAGTAACTGTGACCTGCGGGGAAGGAGATAATGTTCCTTGGCTGAGATTATCTTAGGAGTAGCTTACTTCAGCAGAAGTCCTCTGAGCAGCCAGAAGCCTTGCTGGTGAAAACAGTCCTGTCTTCCTGGCCTCATCAGCATCTTGCTGGGAAGCAGTTGAGCTCTTGGCAACTCTGCGGGTTCCAGGCATCCTCAGTGGCACCAGGAAACTGCTCTGAGGTGGAGATTTCTCTGAATCGCAGGGATTCCCCACGTTTTCCTGGGATCCAAGACAGTAGCACTGGAATTTCCAGAGTTCAGGGCAGTTGGCTGATTTTTTTTTTTCCTTTTGCCCCTGTTTTTTGCTTCAAAAAGCAGTCAGACAAAGGTCTTTTCATTTCTCCTACCTCTCTCCCCTGTAAAAATATATTATAAAAATCAAACAGTAGACTCCAGGGCACAGGAAATTATTTCTGCCCTTCTCCTACAAAATTAGAAAACCATATTTTTAAATGTTGGAATTTCTCAGGAAGTCATTCCTGTGCAGAGCTATGGGATAGGATCCTTACATCCCTCCTTAAGCTTCCAGACATGAACATAAGAGCAACGTCAGGGTGGGACACAAGTTCGGTTGTGCTGGCAACCATGACTGGTAGATGTCAAGGGACATCAAAGACACTGCAAACAGGTTGTGAACTTTCCTCAGAGCACTCTTTCTGCCTCCAGTTCTCTGTGGCTTTTGCTGAGTCAGAGGTGGTGTTTCAGAAGAAGAATTTTTTTCCTAAAACCTATCCAGTTGTGTTTTGAACCCAGGTAAACAACCTGTCACAGTGACGACAGCTTAGCTATGCTGCTAGTGAAGAAATATCTGTTTTCTTTACTACTGAACAACCTGGTTTCGCTGGCATTGACTCTGAAGGCTGAGTTTAGGATTCCAGACTCCATTTATCATCTCTGGAGATAGATATGCACCCTCAGGGAGCAATTAATCTCATCTTGGTCTGCGTGTTTCAGATACAGGTGAAAGGCTGAAGGCACTCACTTCTCTCCCCACCCTTCACCTCCTCCCTCCCCCCTGTAAAGGCAGTCTAGGTTGACTAGCTCAGCTTTAGAAAACTAAATTTTAGACATTCGGGCTGAGGCGATGCCTACTTCTTTCCCCTACAAGTATCCAGTATCTGTGACAGCTTTACCAGTCATCACAGGATCACAGGTAACAACACAGATCAAGAATGCACCATATTTTTACGACTGCTTTATTACTCTGCTGACTGACAGAACAGGTATCTGTGGAAAACAAACAGCGTTTCAAGTCCAGCTGCAAGCTGCAGCTCGGGAAATCCCTTACCTACCAACTGTGCCAGCTGGGAGGAGATGCCAAGGGACAGATCAGTGACAGACTCTGTTTCTTACTCTCTTTTCCTTCCTCTCTGAGACAAGATGCAGGATCATGGATTGTAGGTCTGACTGTGACAGTTACCTTTTTATTTCTTCTCATAATAGCTCACCTAGGAGCTAATGGGTTACAAATAAATATTAATAGTGACAGTCATGGAGAAGCAGAAATATTCACCAGTATAGCAGATGTTCCATTCAAGTCCTCACCACTATCAGACACTGAAGACAGAGAATTGCATAGAAGCAAGGGTCTTAAAGTCCACTTCAGCATTTATATCACTTTATCGTGTTGTCTTCACCACAGGGAGGGAAACAAATACTTATTGCCTTCTCCATTCTTAGCCACCAGAGATCCTACCTCTCTCAGGTCAGTATTTCAGCATGCTAGGACTAGGATGCTAGTTGGTACAGCACAGTACAGACATGTCCAGCAGGAGTTGATATGCAGATAGGAATCTTATGAATAACCAGGTCTTGATTCAAAGAGATTCAGCCATAGATGCAACATAATACATTGCTTCCCTCCCTCTCTCCTGCTTTACTCCAGCTGAACACTATATTCTTCAAGGAGTCCATTTTTTTTTTCACAGCCAAACAGTTACTGACACAGGAGGAAAACTCTGAACACTCAATAAATGCAACATAGCTGAGCGGTACTAAAAGGATTTGATGAAATAGAAATATTCATGACAGAGAACATCTATTTTCTGCATTGAAATTCTTCTTATTCTGGTAAATGAGGTTTTTACAACACTCCTTTCCAGCCGGGATTTGGAACTTTCACAGCCAGAAACAAAAGGATTGTGAACCATGGTCCAAAATCAAGTGGAGGTTTTCTCTGAGAAAGGTCTCGTTTCATTTCTCCCCAGCAGCTGCTTGAACTACTACTGTACTACCTGAGAAAGAGTCAGTCCTCGAGACAACCCTCAAATTCTCCCTTTTGGACCCTTCCCCCATCTCCATTGCAAACAAAGCCTTCACCTCATAAGCACAAAGCACTTAATTTGATTTTCTCCCCCATAGGATTTACATCTTTGATGTAATTCTGTTAAGGTCAAAAGCGCCATGGCAAGGACTCATCTGGGACTTTGCGTACAGCTGTTGTGTTCCAGGATGGAAGAACTCACATTCCTCTGCCACACCCACATCTGCACTCGATTATCAATACTCTGATAAGTAACTCCATTGCTTTTAGACTGGTTAGGGAACTTCTCCACTGCTTATGTTCTTCCTCCATTTTCCCCGGGCTGCTTTACCTCCACTTGTATTTTTCACTTTTCAGGCCATGACATTCCTTATGATTCCTAGATCTCTGGATTCCTGCCTCCTACTCCTGTTGTTACTAACACACTACTCTGTCTGGAGCCTTATTTAATTAGACCACAAGAAAAATAACCGCAATGAAGTTACACCAAGGGTGTGACTTCAAGCCACAAGAGCCAGGAAACAGAGAAGACTGCTAAAAAAAAAAAAAGAGAGAGAAAGAGAAAAGCAAAAGAAAAATTAAGAACGAACTTTGTCCTAACCCTGTGGTGTCCCACCTCTAGCACAGCTATGATGTTCAAGCACAGTTTACACAATAGGGAGCTGGTCAGGAAAAAGCTTGGAAGGAGAAGGAAGGGCCCAGAGAGGATTTGCTGAAATTCTTTGGTCCCGTAGCTTTATTGCATGTGGGTTTAATTCTGTGCCAAGCTTTATGACACTTACATCAAGGTTGTTCCCCGCAGTGATGCACCATCAATGCTAAATCACCTACCCATAATGGAATTTACAATGATTTCACTGTGCCTTGGTTGAGAACATGTTATCATTAACTTCCCTTTTTTATTACCCTAAATGCCTTTCCAGCTCATAGAATATTGTGCTTCAGGAAGTTTTTTGCTGCCATGATTGTACGTCATTGTGTAAATTCAGCAATGAATACAATAGAGATTTGGTCTATCCCAAGGCCTCCAGGCACTGATGTAATAGAAATAATAAAGCATAATCATAAGGAAGAAAATGGCATGCAGCTCTAATGTGTGGAGTATGGAAACGGATATGGGTGACTGACGCTGATGCAATTCACTCTTACCAAATGGAGGCAAAGGGCCCAGAAAAAGACTTCTCCTGCACAGCATCAGCAGAGTTATGCCAGCTTCAATACGACCCTTCTCTAGCTGGAATGATCCAGCCTAGCTATTGTAACACAATGGAGTTTGACGTTGTGCCTTCTAAGGTTTGGAGTTTGTTTTTCCTTCCATTGGTTACTTGCAAAAAATATTTTATTTTACCAAAAGGAAAACTAATAGAGAAGACAGTGCTGTCTGATAGCTTGGATGCTGAGTAACACATTGGCAGGGCAGGGATCTGTTCCTAGATCTATTTCTCACCTCTTTGTGCCTCAACTTCCCCCTTCATGAATAAAAATTGGGTAGAAATGTTTACAAGCTCTGCACCTCTGCTGGGAATTCTGAGCTTAAAAAGATGTAGCTGGTTTCGAATAGTAAATACTCAAGCATTCAGAAATTGTGCTATGCAAAATGCAGAGGGCTAGTTAACTTTCTATTGATTTTTAATGGAGTTTTTTGTTTTGGTTCTCAGACTGAATTGGATCTCTGTGCCTGTGAATTATTCCACTGAGAGCTGAAACATGTAGTCATTGATCATGTCTCATTTCGTGCAGGACAGAGTGTTTCTCCTACCTGGGAAAGTGCTGTGAATCCAAATCTCAGGCTTATAGTTTTCCGGGACAAGCAGGTCTGTAGCTAGAAGGACATTTTGGTGAGAGGCTCAGTGTTGTGATTGGATAAGCTCAAAACCAGAGATAGGGAATTTCTCTCTGTAATGAACCCTTCAGTGGAGTTTCCTGGTTAATTACATCCCAGATGAGTTAAATGGCAGGCTGATTAAAAACAGAGGGGAACAAGGAGGTGAGGCAGGTGAGGCTAGGCAACTGGGGCATCTATAAAAGCAGGCAGAGTTAGACAGCAAGCTTTCTTTTCAGTACAGCTCATCTGGCAGCTGGCTGGAGTTAGCAGTAGATGAGAGAGGCTTTGTTAGTGGTGTATACCACCTACTTTTAGATATGGCTCAGTCGGGAACTTTCTTTGTTCAGTATGGGAGGGGTTTGGCTTTGGCTAGTTATCTCTTAGCAGATGGAGTCAGGCTCTTCAAAGAGCAAAGTTAGTCTCCCTATTATCTACCCTTCGGCATTTCTGCATGACTCATTGGTGTACTTAGTTGAATACAGAACAGTTATCAAGTCAACCACAGGATTTTGCAAACCACCTTAGCATCGTTGTAGGTATCTCAGTCAAACACACCTACTCTTTCTGCAGGTATATGGGAAGAAAATGCTAGAAACAGGTAAGTGATCTTCTATGGCTCTGCTTGCTGTCCTGTGCAGTGAATTAAGGGAAAAACCATTGAAGCTGAGCAATAGGTTACTATCTGCCTGCTTTCAAGTTTTGAAAGACAGAGACTAGAAAAAAATGGCAATATGATCTAATCTAGACAATCGGCTTGTGAGGAGAAACTGAAAAAGTGGGAAATTGAATGTGCTGCTTGTTCCTTGAGTTTGTAGACAGATGTACATGTGCAAGCAGCTTTTAGAGCAATCAGGAGTAAATGATGAGTTTTCTGCCACTAGATATTTTTTGCCAAGCACAGCCAGCTTTTGAGAAAACATGAATCTTTCAGCAAGTAACAGAAACATTTACAGTTGGGAATATGTACTGGGGAAAAATGAGATATTGTGGAAGAGATGACACTTGAGACAAATCATACTGAGAATCAAGGAAGCTAGTTTCTTTTTCTGCTGCTTTCCCTGACCTCCTTGAGGACTCTGCATAAGACGTTTCCCTTCTGAACTTGTTTCCCTTTTGGCTGGAACTCACAGCAGAAGGACCTCCTCTGTGCTTACAGCACCCACAACAACTAACCTTTTGATTTTCACTGTAGTCTCTAAAAGTCCCCCCAAATAAAAGACAACCTTCATATTCTCCTTTTCCTTGGGACTGGAAATCAGTTTCTTTGCTGGACAAGCTGCTGGTGTCTTTCTCTGAAGAATCTATTCTGGCCACTGTCCCTGTTGTGTCCCTTAGTGCAGACAAAACTAAGCCTATCCTTCAAGAAAGTAATAGCCCTTCCTCCAGAAAAAGGGGTCACAGACCTGGAAAAACCACATGGTTTCATGAGCAGAAGAAATTTGAGGACAAGGGATCCCTGCAGGACCACTGCTTACACTGCTCCAGGAGAGTACCTGGAGAATGGTGTGAGCTGCCTGCTGCACTCCAGCTGGAGGCTGGCAGAGGAAGAGACAGGCAGCAGGTCATTGGCATCATCCGTTCCTTGAGCCTCGTCTGCCACCACCTGCAGACCCCTCTCCCTGCACACCTTGTGTCTATCATCAAGGCCATCTTGTCAGATCCAAAGCTTGATCTGTTAGCCACTAAGCTGTCCAGGTTTCTGTGGACCTCTGTGAGACACCGGATTATCATCTACCAGGCTAAGTGCTATATCTTTCTGTCCTGCTAGCCTAAGGGGCTGTTGTCATGTAGAGAGAATTTGTATGTGCTGAGGAGAAATTTCAGAAGCAACAGTGGGCAGAAAAAACAAGAAAGTGTTTCAAGAGTTGTGGTGCCAAATCCTGGGCTCTAAAGCTGTGTGTGCAGCAGGGATTAAGGGCGTGTCTGAACCTGTGGCCTTGCTGGCCATGCATGCTCTTTGCACACAAGAAGGCACAGGCTGAGATATAAAGTGGTCTTGAGGAGAAAGTTTAAAGTCAGACTTGCTGTTCTAATGTGGGCCCATATGCTTCCATCATGAGTAGTCCAAGAAAAGCTGAGCATGCTACAGCTCTGCAAGGTCAGATATGGGCAAAAGCCCTCTTAGAGCCTGCAAAGGGTGTGGGGGAGTCAGGGTCAAGCATGCTGATGATAACCCAGCAACACAGACGGCAGAACAGACCTGTGTTTGGGGGTTTAATCTCCTGCTGCTTCTGGATACAGTGCCTCAGCAGAAGCAATTGGGAGAGACTCTGTAAATTAGGCATTAGGCTGGTTTACCTTCCCCATACTACACATTTCTGGTGGCCTTAAAATACCTTTAGAAAGTGCAGGATATGAGTATGCAGTCAGAGCATTTTTCTACTGCTGGAAATGTTGTTGTTCCTGCACTGAGCTGCCCTCATTCTCCACTTTCTTCTCCCCTCTGAGATGGAAATGCGTGAGTAAGCTTATGTATTATTTGCAGGCTTGCATACAGGCCAGATCTCATGGTTGAATTACTGGCCAGCCACTCAGCCTGTCTCAAAGAAATGCTTTCTCTCGTGAAACTTTCCAAGCTGGTTTAATCCACCTTGGGTGGCAAACTCCATGCGCTCTTCCCCTGCTGGCACACACTTTGCATTCACCAGAGCCTAAATTAGCTCTGGATAATTCCAGCAATGTCTTGGTCTGTGGAGTGGATTCTCCAGCTGAATACATCATGCTGCATGCTTCTCCTCTACCTGGGTAGTCTCACAGTTCGTGGGCTGGGAAGTAAAGAGCCAAGAAGGAAAGGGGGAACAAGCCAGTTCTTAGGAAATATTAGCATATCCCCTCTCTCCAAGGCAGGAGACTCAGTGGTTTGAATCGGAGATGTCTCAACAGCTGTATCACAGGTGCCATCACAGCTGGGGATTCCTGGAAGGATCAAATGGATCTGTGTTCTTTACTTCTAGACAGGGGTGTCTCTTCTTTTCTCCATTCCCCTCTATCTCCAAAGTGTCACCTACACTTAATAGCCTCTTCTGGGATGGTTTGCAGCTGTATCCCTCTTTCCATCTATAGGGCCACAGATACTCTTATGACAGGATTCACCAGAGGGTGCTGTTACACATAACCTTTTACGTTTTTCCTAGCCTGGAAGGAGAATGTAGCCTTTAAAGCAGACACTGAAATGTTGCCTGTTTTAAGATGCCAGCTCCTCTCCTTAGTTGGAAGCTGCAAAAAGTAGCAGCTTTTCCCCCTTCTTCCTCCCTATTTGTTTGGGGGGGTGTGATGTGGTGGTTTTTTGTTTGGTTTTTTTTGTTTGTTTGTTTTGCTAGAACTGCCCAACAGGAATCGATTCTTGTTGCAGTTTTCATCCTCACACCCAAATTCTTAAAGTTTTGGGGGGAGTTTACTGACTGCCTCCATTCTGGGACTGCTGTAAGTAGCAAGATTAATTGGTTTTGCACTCCTAACCTGCATGCCACAGGATGGGTTTCTCCTGTGGTAGAAAACATCTGCATTTGCTATGGCTCCAGAGAAAGAATGATGCTCTGGTTTCCCTTCGCCACCACCATGAAGACCTCTGCAATTTTCCTTGAACCCAGAGGACCAGCTTCATTCCTAGCCAGATGAGGCAGTTAGGGACAGGCTACAAGAACTGTCCTTGCCGCAGCACAGGGCCAAGCAGCCTGAAGTAAGACAGATTTGTCAGTTCTGCCTTCCCTGAGAAGATGAAGGTGGCAAGGATGAGGCTGACTGACTGCTGTTCCTGTCAGCCAGGGCAATTTGACAAGCACAGCCAGAAGCATGTTGCAAACAGCTCTCAGGCTTGCAACAGAGACCTGTTTGTTTCCCCTGCTTAATTTGGGAACCGTGCATCCGAGCACACTTGGTATGTCTCCATGCATAAGCCTATACTACAGCCTATTGATTTCCTTCACCCTTGGCAAGAGTATCACAGCAGATTTTGGCATTGCCTGTAATCTCTTGAGCGGATGAGACTAGAAATTCAAATGAGAGCTGAACTTGCTGACTGTCTGCACTGCCCACATGATGGCTGCTCCTTTGGCTCCTGTCTGGAGCAAGTCAGCTGTCTATTTGGGCAAGAAAACTTGGGTACAGGGTAGGAATGCCTGGTTCCCATCTGTGCTCTGCGTCTACAGGCTGTGGATGAAACTGGTTCCAGTGACTTGGCTCTGCAAACCAGATCCGGAACATGAGCACATCTCCCAGAGGCCACATAGGTACAGGCTCTGTTATTTTTGATATATATCTGGTTTTAGTCTGGAAGCAAGCCCCTGGATGCAGCCACCTGGCTCCCCAACAGTACTGAGTGTTGCCTAGCAATACGAGCAGAAGATATTGGATCCATTTCTTCCCCTCCCTGTGCAAGAACCAACCAGAGAAAAAATGAGCTTATGGTGAGAAACCAACATCTTATTTTTGGGATGGCCTTTTTATCACCATAGATTTTAGTGGGAGAAGTGGCCACCCTTGCAGCAGAATGTCTAGTGCTCCAGCCTACGACCTCTGCAGAGACTTCTTTTTTGATTACACAGATTTGTTTGCAGTGTGGTTTCCTCTAAGCTTTTCAACTTGGAAGTGCTCTCAGTCATCTTGGATTTTCCTGCCCTGACTAAAACTAACCATAGCAAAAGATAACAAAGACAAATATACATTTGTGTAAAGGTAAGAAATCTGCTACAAGTCAGCAGATACAAAGACATCAGTAAATTCTATTCCATGATTGGTATGCTAACAAAAACAGATTTTTCCAAATTCCTTTATAGCTTGAAAGTCCACAGAAACCAGTGCCCTGAGCCATCAGTAATGGAAGGCAAGCAGTAATCCTAACAGTGGTGGGATGTTTATCAGCTTCTATGTGATTTTATTTATTTCTTAGAAGATTAAAGATTAGAATAAGGGCAAGACTCACAATAATATTCCCAGCTGACAGATACCTTTCTAGCTGATTCTAACTGGGAAGTGATGCTCTTTTTGAGTATTGTGATATAGTCTTTTCTCTACTTCAAATTGCCTGAAAGAATAGGCTTGAGTTAGCTCTTCTTGTATTGGTAAATTTCAGATATGCTTCTACTTGTGTCAAACCTTTACAAGAAATGTGAACTTCTCCAGCAATTGCACAGTGCTTAAGGTCACTGAAACAATTGCCAGGACATCTGTTTGATTTCACTGGATGGAGAACTAGAGCTCCAGCAGTCAGTGCATGGGGGCCTGAATCACTGCTGCTAGAGAGAGGTGGGGAAGGAGGAAGTTTGCTTTTTTTGTGTGAGTCACTATATGATGCTGTCAGGCTCTGAAATGAAATCATGACAATCACATGCCTCCAGGAAATGGACCAGAAAAGGCTGCTGTTAGTGAAATTCATTAAATCCCCATTCTCCTACATGCTATGACCTTTTAAATGTTTTAGGAAGTCAGAGAATTATATTACTGAAGGGGTTACAGTGGCTTATTTTAAAAATATGGAAGTAAGCACATCCATCTATAACCTCTTACGGAGTCTGAAACATTTCATTCTAAAGAGTGCTGCATAGAAAACAGAACAGGCTTCAGAAAGGTAAAAAATCTTTATTTGTTCCCTTGACAACCACAAGTAAAACCTGGATGCTTAAACTGTTTTTGGAGAGGAGAGGTTTCCAGAAGTTCTTTAAGATGTGTCAATGATTAAAACTATGTTAATAGTGAGCCTAAAGCTAGTATCAGATACAATAAATTCTGTTTTAAGAAATCAGAAAAATCAGCATGGATTTACCACGCACAAATCAGGCTCAACCAACCTCACTGCCCTTTGCAATGAAATGACTGACTACACGGACAAGGTGAGAACAGTGAATGTAATATAGAATCACAGACATTTATCAATAAATCAAGGCTTTGGAGACATGGAATTCTTGTTATGCAGCTGAAGAAATATGGGCTAGATGATCAAACTGTTAGGTAAAAAAATTGTCTGGAGTGCTGAGTTCAAAGAATAACATTCCATGGCTTGGTGTCCACCAGTGGTGGCTCATAACTAACGGGACACCCCTGGGATCTGTACTGTAGTCAATATTTCATCAATGACCTGGATGATGACATGGAATGAATCCCCATCATATTTGCAGGTGATATTGAATTAGGGAGACTGGCTGATGTTTCAAATCACAGAACTTTCAGGTAAGATTGAGAAATTTGATGGCTGGACCAACAGAAACACTCAGAAAGGAAAAGTATACATCAAGTAGAATAACTCCATGAGTTGGTACTATCTGGGAAGCTACTGGGTGAGAAGCAGCCTTCTCCAGAAGGATTTGGGGATTACGATGGATGCCAGGTTGAAGATGTACCAGCAGTGCACTGTCACAGCCAATAAGGCAAATTGCCTGCTGAGCTGCATTAGAAGGAAAGTGACCAGAAGCTTGAAGGAAGCTGGGGGGATATCTGCCTTGCAGCAAGGCTACAGCAGCTTGGTCTTCACTGTTTTCTGCCTCAGCTCACCTTGGATGCTCACTCCTCTGTCATCTCACACCAGCATCACTCTGTCTTTTTTCACATAGGGACATAAGGCAGTAAGATGAAAGCTACCTTGTGTACCATTCTGTAGATTTCTGTTACACCTATGGTTGAAGTGAAGACATATTTACATCTTGATTTGCTTCTGGGAGTTCCCTCCTCTTCCTCTCTCAATCCTCCCCCACACCTCAAAGCCTGCAGTCAACCTCAGCTAAATACCAAAAGACACCAGAAATGTGAGACAGCTGCTGAGATGCTCAGAGAAATGACCTGAGAAGAAAGAGCCAGGTGATGCATCCCAGGAAATGGATCCTGTCCTAAGAGGAAAATGCATTCATCATTCAGATAACTTCTGCCACAGAAAAGCCATCTGGATAAACAAGGGCAGTGTTACACAACCATTGTGCAGATCCTCATCTCTTCCTGGCTGGTTGTAGAAAGGCAGATGTGTAACACAGGGCTTCGTCTGTGGGCAGAGAGAGAAGAATAGGATACATTTGGGGAAGAAAGCACAGACTGGGATTTCTGAGGATAGCATCAGAGACTTAGTGCTGTTGTTCTTTCAACAGATCCTTTGCATCATGCACAAGACTCATAACTGGAAGTTAGTCAGTGGAGGTCTCAGACCAATGCAGTTTTGTGACCAGGAGCCATAAGACCAAGAGAAAAGGGGAAGTGGGATTCTCAGAAGTCTCAGAAGTCCACCTGCGGACTCCCACTTTCTTCAGCTTCTCCAGTGTTAAACAAGCCAAGGCTAGGACTCCTCACTGCAGGACCCACCTTCTTCCTACAGCTCAACACTGCTGCTGCTCAACCAAGAGCTGCTTTTAACCTGCTGGAGTCATTGTCTGACCACCCTGCACTACCTGTCCTCACACAGCAGCCCTGTGTCCCCACATCTCTCCTGGCTGCCTCTTACCCTGCTCCCCAGCCCTTTAGCGGGAGCTGAGGAATTTCCAGCTCTGTCCTCTATGTCCTGTCTCTCCCACAAGGAAGGAAGCAGTCCGAGATGTTTGTTGGCATGAGGATGCAAAGGAAGAGTCTGCTGGAAGAGTGGGAAACTGAAGTTCTGTAGAGATAATTGGAGCATTGTGACGATTTTCTACAAAACCAGCATGGAAGAGGGATAAATTCTCCCTAAAGATTCACAAACTGACTAGGGCCTGAATTTTCTGCCATGTTCCCATTTACAACCCAAAATAATAGGAGAAACTTTAACCCAAGAAAGCTAAATCTCACCTGTCTCCAGTGAAGGAGAAGTTCACTGAAGAAGCAGACACTTTGAGGAAGTGTCATGTTCAGTGCCGATTTTTCAGTTTGGAAGGGGTCAACACTGAAATTAGACTGACAGTTTCAAAAAGTGGATGAAGCCTATACACCCCAAAAGCCAAGCAAAACCTGAGTACTGCACAGATCTCACTCCCCCTTGCTCAAGAGTGAACGCTCTAGGCCAGGCTGAGAAGTCATGGCAAGCTGTGTGAATTCACAGATTGGACTGAACCCCTCATAAATAGTGGAATATTGTCCGAGAGAGAGGCCGTTATAAGAACGGGCTTGGAAGCTAGCTACAATATGGCAAATCTATCGAGCAGCTGAGATAACAAGAACACACGCAGCAGACTTAAGGGCAGAAGGAAATGGGTGTACAGTTTGTACCATAAATTACGAAAGGAGATTAAGCAGGGTGTGCATGGGAGACTGAATGCCATGAGCAAAGGTCAGGACTAGACACTAAAATGAAAAGGTACATGTGTGATGCAGCAGAAGCTGTAACTTAACCAGCTTATGGGAAAATCCACAAGGAGATGGGAAAGGAAATATTTTATTTGCTTCCCTGTTCCCCACCCTGCCCCCCCTCAAATACTGTGGGTCATTAGCTGGGACAAGCTCTGTGGATAACAGAACAGACTCTCCAGAGACTGAGTTCTTACATCCCTGCTCTGAGGCTGCCAGTGAAAGCTGAGGCATCTCAGAGGGCCACAGCATCCACAGAAATCCACATTCCCATTAGGACAGGCTTGGGATGCATGGCTCCAGTGCCTGCTTGTGTGAGAGACAAGCTGGGATGGTTGCTTGTCATAAAAATGAAGGCAGCAGGGTGCAAGCGAGATGAGACACTGGGACTGACCCGACTGATCCATATATTCCCTTGCAGCATAAAGGGAGATGCTATAGGTAATCCCACACTCTTCATTTCCTCCCAGTTTCCTCTGGAGAGCTTGGCACTTCTGGAGAGAGATTTAAATTCCTGCTCTTGCCTCATCTACATTCACACTGCAAAAGCTGGGGTTCTGACTCAAGGATGTTGGTCCCGTTTCAGCACTGTCACTGCAGGTTCCTCCTGCTCTGCCCAGGGGAAGAAGTGTGCAGTATTTAGAGAAGCAGCTTACGCAGCAGAAAATATGGGCTTCAGCCTTTATTTTTACTGTTCAAATCCTCTGTGTCCTGTGACATGGTTCCTCATTCACAAACAGTGAAAAATATCATTTCCTTGTACTGAAGATATAGAGCATAGACTATGAGATGCTTCAATACAGCTGTGGAAACCGTGGAGTAGTGCAGCTGTGGAAACTGTGGAGTAGTGCAGCTGTGAAATGTTGCCGTGTTCATATACAAAATTTATTCATACAGTGTTACTTGCACAAGAGATATGAGGATCAGTCTGTCAATAATTAGATTATTTCTTAAATATCAGGATTCTGGTATTCCCTGACTGATGATCTGGCCTTTCAAGGTATCTATCGATATCTTGGAAAGAAAAGCCAGAGGTATATTCCCAGCCTTCTTGGCAGACAGAGAAAGTTACAAACAATGAGTGAATATGACTGCATCTCTAACTGGAAAGCAAATAAAAAGGACCTTCAATTTTATTTTTTTTTTTTTACCTTAAATGCCTTGTCCTGCAATTCAGTGTTTTGGTGGCTTTTGTGCTCTATGGGGTTTGTGGTTTTCCAAAGCTTTTCTCTGAAGCATAAGCTCAGTTGCAGAACTGCAGGCAAAGAAAAGCAGCACGTTTTCATCAGGCACTGTGGTAGTCTGAACTCCTGGATGAATCTAGCCCACTCCCCTCCCCCCTGCCACCCTACTCAATGTATTTAAAATCTCCAAAGATCTTACTTTAAGATACCAGGGCTTCCCATTGTACTGGTTTTTATTGGATTTCAGGTGCCATTCAGTCAACCCCCTCAGCTGCCTGAATTCTTGAAATGCTAGGATCATATTTCACCTGATCTGGCACTGAACCATGTTCCCTATCTCACCCCAAAATTAATTAAACCATAAATTTTCAGAATAAATATGCAGCATCCACTATCACTGAAACAGTCTGGGCTTTGTTGAGCAAACTGCTGCAAGAACAAAGCTGTCTCTTTCTCTTTCTTTCTACCCTGTACTTCTCTTCTCTTGATGTGTATCAGCAAATACAGTAAATACAGTACCCTCCCTCCCTGTTGCAGAGAGATAATTCTTGTTCTGCTGTTGTCACCGTTTTATAGACTCATGAGAAACTGCAACAGCTCACAGGGTGAGATCCTGCAGGAGAGCATTAACTCTATGAGAATGAAGAGGAGGTGTTCTCCAAAATGAATACAAGTATTTTCTTTTTGCAGGCAGCCCTGGAAAATACTATGCTAATTTGGCCCTTACCTCAGTTTCTCATCTGTATAGTGAGTTTTATTGTCTGACACTGGCACTGAGCAGTTAAAAATCCATTAATGAAGGAGAAATGATTAGCTAATGCACCCAAGGAGATCATTTAGTTATGCACAGCATTATTAATGATAATCTTGTAGCTATCTCAGAACGAATAGTCTCTCCCTTTAAATCCTCCCTATCCCATAACCATGAAACTTAGGCTATGATAACAGTTTTTAAAGCTTCGAAGATAACACTTGTCTTTCCAAAACATTGCCTAATTAAAACTACTGAAGAGAAAATGGGTAAAACAGCAATTTCGATTTCCTATTCTGGACCTGTAAGTAGTCTGGAGGCTGCGGAATCTCTCTCAGGTCTGAAGAAAGCCTTACCCCTGAAACTTGTTTAATTTTATTTTCTAGATAGCTTGGTCATTCTGGTTAGAAAGCGCTACCTCTCCCCACAGTTTAGGACCAAGAACTCCAGCGCTTCACCAACATGATTCAGAGGAGACCTTTACCCTTAATCTCAAGTCTTCTAATCCTGTCGGAGCCCGTAAAGAAAACTGGACAGCTGCTTGGGTGGGAGACCTACACAGCATTGCCTAGTTGCCATAGGCATTGTAACTAAAGGTGGCATTTTTATTCCCTGAATCAACTGTCAGCCAACACCCTTGCCTCGTATTCAAGGTTGCTGTGGGTTGATAGATATAAATCTGAGCTCCTGACCAGCTCTGGTCTTTAGAAATACTCTAGTACATTTGATTGCAGCTCTGGTGCTAGTGCCAGTGTCCTGGCTGTATTCCAGCTCTGCTGATTTACACTTTTCTGATTCAAACTCTCTCTTCAGTTTCAATAGGATGCTGTGGTCTTCTTCAGCTCTCAAGCTTCTGTCTAGTGCAGATAAATGTTGTTTCTCCCTAGGCAAAATAAAGTGAGTCTTACATTTATTCTAGGGTATTTTTGATGAACGGTGCCACAGAAAAGTAAATGTGGTGGTTGTTCTTGCTGGGGCCTCACATCTTTCATCCCAGCTGAAATTTGAACTGATGTGCTACAGGATCTTGATTGTGGACTGAGATCCCCAGGGTATGGGGCCTCAGTTGTACACTTGCTGCTGCCAGGATGCTCCAGCTGGCCAAAGGGCTCAAGTGTAGAGCCAGGTGTCAAGATCAAAGTGTCATCTGATGTGGTAAGTTATCATTATCATCTGCTGGCTTGGTTCTGATCAGTCCCGAGGTTTGTATGCAGAGCCTCCCAGCTCTGCTAGCAAACTAGGAATGTGATGTCTTTGTGAAAAACACAGCAAGAACAAGCTCTTCTCTAGCATTTCTGTTTCTCTTCTCAAGCTGGGACCTAAAAAATAATACCAGAGGGATGGGAGTACAGAAGAGTTTTTACACCAGTTATTCCTTGAAACTTTGGTATTGGGATTCATGCTGGGTCTGAGTTTTCCTTGAAGGACTCTGCAGGCTGTTGTCTACTGCCTATTTTTCATCTGTTGCCATGGACAGATTGGTGAATAACTGTGCACTACGAAACCAGAGAGCAGATCCTTGGTTCCTAAGGCATTAATCAGCCCTAGTTTAGACAAGAGCATTTCCCTTCTCTTCAGTTTTTCCCTCCCCGCAGCATCTCCTGCCAGGATGTCCTGCTGCCTGCTGGAATTAATGTGGCTGAAACATCCCTCAGGATTCTCCTTGAGGTCAGGAACTCAGCCTCTGGATTCTCTTCTGTTCTCCTTTCTAGCCCCTGAAACTGGATGTTGAATTTTGCTTCATTGTCCCATTCTTCGTATTTTCTAAAGTCACTTCTCGCTGGCAAGGAAAGACTTGGAGAGGAGAGACAGAGGGGAGAGTCCAGGCCTGGACTGCCTCTTTGCCTTTGCAATTTCAGATTCCTCTTCTCATCCCAGAGATCATTTTGTCAGTGCACTATGATGTGCTACACCCCAAGCTGTTGGCACTTCCCAGCCCAAGTGTGTTGAGCTGTCCTCAAGTTTTCGGGGTTTCCTTGCCCTCCTTATGGAATTCTTTTTTTTTTTTTTTTTTTTTTTTTGGCACTGAAAGACCAAGGATCTATTCCTCTTTGTTTCGTTTTTTATTTTCCACTTTTTTACTTAACTGAACCTACCTTGCCCTTTCCTCATTTCTGTCGCGTTCTCATCCCAAACTCTGAACTGTCTTCCAAAGAGATACATCCTAGACCAAACTGTATTGCATTTCCATGCTTTCTGCTGCCAGTCACTTTGTCTAAGGAAACCTATATATCTGACAAACTTTCTCAGGAAAATAGCTCTCAAGAGAACATTTTTTGACTCACGTTTCTCCTCACTGAAATCCACTCCAGATCTTGTAGATCTGGAACTAGCTGGCAAGCATGGGTTTTTTCCATCCTCATTCACGGTGCTTTTTATTGCTTCCTTCCTTTCCTCATCATATCGTGCCCAGTAAGCTTTTCAAGGTAGGTCAACATCTTATTGTTTGTCAGAAAAACACTTGGCTTACTGACTCTTTCCAGATTTGTGCTGCTAATCAGGTATGCCTAGTCTGACTGAAGCCTACTTTGGGGTCCTCCTACTCCCCTTTGGTTTGCCTTGTGCATTGTTTTATCTAGGCAGAAAATATGAGACATCCAGAACTTTTGGTTCTTCTGCTTCCACCCTGCAGCCCTTTGTAGCCCTTTCTACATGCAGACCATAACCTTCTCCAATAGGTTCCAGCACAGCTGAAGCATCTCAGGCTCCAGCAAAAACCTATATACAAAAAAAGCTTAAGCATTAGATGAACCCTCCAGGCTAGGTAATCTTCTGCAGGACAAGAAAATCATAGAATCATAGAATGGCAAGTGTTGGAGGGGACCTTAAAGATCACCTGGCTTATCCTGCAAGAGAAGGTAGCTTGGAATGGTTCTCTTCATGGTGCTGTCCTGTGTGCATGAACACTCTGCTCTGAGGCATCAGTCCAGCTACCGGCCAGCAGCAGCAGGTCTGGGACAGCTTCTCTTGTCCTCTCCCTCCCAGGAAGTGTTGCTCTTCCTTCTCTCATTCACGTAACTCCGTAATCATGCATCACCCCTTTCCCAGAATCATACCACAAAGCTGTGTGTCTTTTACCAGATGTGGTCTTAATATGGCTCTTCTACCCTCAAACTGCTGAAATGTCTGATGGCTCACAGGTCTGGCACTGGTTAATTCGACAGGTTGTTTTTAACAGCGTAAGATGAACAGCTGATCTTAAGACAGCCTGTTTCTTTCAGAAAGAGATTAAAGTGTTACTACATTTTGAATTTCCCTAGCGACACAGGCAAAATGATAGAGTTTCTCTGCTGATTCTTCTGCTTTTACAGTTTTGGGTGTTATGTTTATTTTCCCAAAGCATTTTTTTCTTTCCCAGACTCTCCCAGATCCCAAGGTCGGAGCTGATGTCTGCACTCCGAGTGCATCCTGTTTGTCATAGAATCATTTAATTGCCATTTAAAAGAACTTATGCAACTGACCTTTAACATGGCAGAGTCTCCCTGCTGCACTTAATTCCTTATGCTGACATATGAAAAGAAGGAAAAAACTTCCTTTTGGCTAATGGGAAAGTCTTCCCACAGGGAAGATGAAAAAGGCAGGTGGGGTGAGGGAACTGATGGAGTTCAGAGTGGTCGGTGGTTACACAAAGGGCTTGGTTTAGATGTTGCTTGCTTCCAAAGGAAACTGCGATACTAATTGTTCTGCAGTGAGGGGGAGGAATTTTTTTAAAAAAGGGAAAGTTAATGATGTTACAAGCAAATCAATTTTATTTCTAGATCGCTACAGTTCCATAAATCCCCTTCTCTAACTGTGGAAGATCTTCTGTCCAAAGATAGTATTAGAATTTGGGAGGAAAAAGGGGAGTTGGGGTGGGGGGAGGAATTGCCTTGCTCTTGTCTGCCTGTTTGTGTTCCTTTCAACCCCCGGTTTTGATGAATAATCACCTGGCGATGTCTGACAGTGTCTGGCAGTGGATTGGCTAGGTTGCCAATCCGGACCCAGAGTTATAGGACATTGCAAACCCTTCCTGACACGTTGGCCACAGTTTTCAAAACTAGAGAATAGCTGATATGGAATAACTAGTTTGATATACCACACTTTCCAAATAAACAATGGATTAGATGACGTGAGGAGAGTCCTTGATACCTGACACTCATGCTCTTCCTTGTGAATTGACTGTGAAAACCATCTTATAAATAGCAGACAAAAGGCAAATAGCAATATATAAAATCACACACAGAACCAAATCCCAGCTCAAGATTTTCAGCAGTGATCCAGTAATACTCCATTTCACTGCGCTTTTTGTGTGTCACAGGCACAGGAGCTGCTGAAGTCCCTGCCCTGAGGACTTTGTGGCTTCACTTCTATTCTCTAAAGTCTTGAGACACCAACCACAAATCGGAGCCAAAGCTGATGGGTGTGGTAGAGAGTAAATAGGGGTAAATGGAGTTCAGCTACTCTGCATATGTATCAAAGGCAGGGAGACAACTCCCTGGGCAGAAAAAAACCCAACCACCTTTCCTTCCTTCCGTACATCTGCTGAATGATATGAAGTACAACGCACTGATATCAGTGTCCCTTGCTATGAGATGGATCCCCCATAAGCACCTAGGTTACTTTTCCCTAGAACTGGCCTCCTCTCAGACGCCTTTTGTTTGCACCGTGGAGGCCTTACCTCTGTGCAGGTAAGGGCATTTAGAGTTTGGGGGGAGAGAAGCACTGCTCTTATTAACTAAAAAAACCCCTGATTTTCTGCTGAAAGTGCTGAAGACAGGGATATAGACAGTGATATTTAGTTCAGTTGTGAAGTAGCTTCTTATGCCCTGAGAGCATGAGACATAGTCCATTTATCATTGGTCACAAACAAACAATGTGTATTTTTAGCTTCGCCTTTCAGGGAAGATAAAAAATAGTTTGAGATAGCATGACATGACTTAGGTGGGGACCCTTTTATGTTTTTTCACTTGTTTAGATAATTGGGTCACAGGAAAGCACTCCTGTGAGAACCACTCTCATTCCCAGAGATCCAGAGAGGTGAAGGGGAGGGAGGGAGTTGAGATTAATGCTAAAATAAAACATCCCGTGCAAAAAGGCCATTGTCTACGTAGCACTAATCTTAAGGTAAATTAGAAGGATGGCGGAAAAGTTCAGCCTTAACTCTGCCCTTTTTCATCATGTGTCTGTAGAGCCTGGCTCCATCTTTGTCAGATAACAGAGCATGTATAACTAGGTATGGTGTGCCCCACACTTGTTACATCTAGAGTTCATAGAGCAATTCACCACTATGCATTTGTGCACTGCCTAAATGGTCAACAATTTACAACTACAATTTAGATTTGATTTTTTTTAATTGCATTTATTTTTACTTTTTCCAAATTTCAACTTTTTATTTGGTTCTCACAAATGTTTTGATAAAATTTCTTTTAATCTGTAATCTAATTATGCATACTGTGTTTCCATGCAGTTTGAGGGTTTTGAGCTAGCAGCTTTAGACTCTCACAGTGAAGGAGAATTTCATCACAGAAAACCCACCAGCCATTTTGTAATTACACCTGACTTAATTAAGAATCAATTCAGTTATTGAAAAAAATCCCACTTCTATTTTTTTTTGAACCTGGTGGTGGGATCTCTCTGTGTGCGGCAGCAACCTCAAATACTTAGCCTGGTGCCAAGTGAAGACTGTTAAATGTTAAACCTCCACCATCCTAAACATCTGACTAGATGTACAGAGAGGATGTTTTGGCAGCGGTTTTTGTCTTGACATGTAGCAAAAATGACTTCTGAAAATCAATGTGGAAGCCCACAGAAAGGATGACTTTCCCTTGGTTGAGGAGGACTGTGTGAGGGATCACTTGAGCAATTTGGACACCCACAAATCCATGGGCCCCGATGGAATGCACCCACGAGTGCTGAGGGAGCTGGCGGATGTCATTGCTGAGCCACTCTCCATCATCTTTGAGAGGTCCTGGAGGACAGGAGAGGTGCCCGAAGACTGGAGAAAGGCCAATGTCACTCCAATCTTCAAAAAGGGCAAGAAGGGGGACACAGGGAACTACAGGTCGGTCAGCCTCACCTCCATCCCGGGAAAGGTGATGGAGCAGCTTATCCTGGAGGTCATCATCAAGCAAGTGGAAGAAAAGAAGGTTATCAGGAGTAGTCAGCATGGATTCACTAAGGGGAAATCATGCCTGACCAGTCTGATAGCTTCCTACGATGGCATGACTGGCTGGGTAGATGAGGGGAGAGCCGTGGATGTTGTCTACCTCAACTTCAGCAAGGCTTTTGACACTGTCTCCCATAACATCCTCCTAGGGAAGCTCAGGAAGTATGGGCTGGATGAGTGGTCGGTGAAGTGGATTGAGAACTGGCTGAATGGCAGAACTCAGAGGGTCGTCATCAGCGGCACTGAGTCTAGTTGGAGGCTGGTAACTAGTGGTGTCCCCCAGGGGTCAGTACTGGGCCCAGTCTTGTTTAACTTTTTCATCAATGACCTGGATGAAGAGTTAGAATGTACCCTCAGCAAGTTTGCTGACGACACCAAACTGGGAGGAGTGGTAGATACACCAGAAGGCTGTGCTGCCATTCAGCGTGACCTGGACAGGCTGGAAAGCTGGGCAGAGAGGAACCTGATGAGGTTCAACAAGGGCAAGTGCAGGGTCTTGCAGCTGGGGAGGAACAACCCCATGCATCAGTACAGGCTTGGGGCGGACCTGCTGGAGAGCAGCTCTGCGGAGAGGGACCTGGGTGTCCTAGTGGACGACGGGTTGACCATGAGCCAGCAGTGTGCCCTGGCTGCCAAGAAAGCTAATGGGATCCTGGGATGCATTAGGAGGAGTGTGGCCAGCAGGTCGAGGGAGCTTCTCCTTTCCCTTTACACTGCCCTAGTGAGGCCCCATCTGGAGTACTGTGTCCAGATCTGGGCTCCCCAGTTCAAGAAAGATGAAGAGCTACTGGAGAGAGTCCAGCGGAGGGCTATGAGGATGGTGAGGGGACTGGAGCATCTCTCCTACGAGGACAGGCTGAGGGAGCTGGGCTTGTTCAGCCTGAAGAAGAGAAGGCTGCGAGGGGACTTAATATATGCTTATAAATATCTTCAGGGTCGGTGTCAGGAGGATGAGGCCAGACTCTTTTCAGTGGTGCCCAGCGACAGGACAAGGGGCAATGGGCACAAACTGAAGCTTAGGAAGTTCCATCTGAACATGAGGAAGAATTTCTTCCCTCTGAGGGTGACGGAGCCCTGGAACAGGCTGCCCAGGGAGGCTGTGGAGTCTCCTTCTCTGGAGATATTCAAGACCCGCCTGGACAAGGTCCTGTGCAGCCTGCTGTAGGTGACCCTGCTTCGGCAGGGGGATTGGACTAGATGACCCACAGAGGTCCCTTCCAACCCCTACCATTCTGTGATTCTGTGATTCTGTAAATGGGTTTGGGTTTGAGCAATATTCTACAAGAGCTTGCCCAGAACAAGCCTGTGGGTTCACTAAGTAGCAATTCTGCAATACAGTCAAAACTGTAGCGTGCTTCAGTCCCTCTGCCCTGCTCCACATACTACAGTATTCAAGGATCAGGGGCATGATTCAGGTAGCAACTCTGTGGCAGCACATGAGAGCGTTTATAGATTTGTATTGTTCCTCTGCTGTGGAAAATCACCAGTGAAGAAATGCCATCTAGCACTTCCCCATCCTTTGAAACATATAGTGCGAGAGGTTTGAGTGAAGTGTCCATTCAGCTCCTGGACAGCCATCACATCTAACCCAGCAGCACATGGAAGCTTTTCCTGATATCAGAGCTCAATTTCAGAGCATTCTTTTCCTTCCACTGTTTCTGTCATGGGCATGGTACAAAAGAGCCCTGTTTCTTTCTCCCAGCTGTTCAAGGTTATCCTTCCCAGCTCCTTTCCTCTCCGCCTCCTCATCCACGTTCTGTTGCCACACATCTGGCTTTGAATATGGAACCACTTCTTGGATCCGATCCCTAGCAGCTGTCTGCTGCCCGTACTTTCCCGCAGAGGAGAAGGATGGGATCCAAAAGGCAAGGGGAAATGGAGGACAAGCTAGGAAAGTCCACAGCAGGTGGAGGTTAAGACAGAACTGAATCTCCACAGGAGCAATGTCCTTTTCCCTTCTCTCCACTCAGCTCCATGGGTGTCTGCCTCTTCAGCCTGTCTCTCCCATTCACTTCTCTATTATTTCTGAAAACGTAGACTGTCTCCTCCACCTCCTTTACCTCTGAATGAGCTCTTTCTGGATGCAGACCTCTACAGCAGGTTGTGTTACCAACACGGATCACTGGGAGCACATCCCAATGGACACAGGGGAAAAGCTGCACAGGTGAAAAATCATAGAATCATAGAATCATAGAAAGTTTTGGGTTGGAAGGGACCCCTAGAGGTCATCTAGTCCAACCCCCCCGCAGCGAGCAGGGACACCACTAACTAGATCAGGTTGCTCAGAGCCCTGTCCAACCTGGTCTTGAATGTTTCCAGGGATGGGGCCTCCACTACCTCTCTGGGCAACCCGTTCCAGTGTTTCACAACCCTCATTGTAAAGAATTTCTTCCTTATATCTAGCCTAAACCTACCCTGTTTTAGTTTAAAACCATTACCCCTCGTCCTGTCACTGCTGTGTCTACTAAAAAGATTGTCCCCATCTTTCCTATAGGCTCCCTTTAAGTACTGAAAGGCTGCAATCAGGTTTCCCTGCAGCCTTCTCTTCTCCAGGCTGAACAAGCCCAACTCTCTCAGCCTGTCCTCATAGAAGAGGTGCTCCAGCCCTCGGATCATTTTTGTAGCCCTCCTTTGGACCCGCTCCAACAGTTCCATGTCCTTCTTGTGCTGAGGGCTCCAGAGCTGAACGCAGTACTCCAGGTGAGGTCTCACCAGAGCAGAGTAGAGGGGCAGAATCACCTCTCTTGACCTGCTGGCCACGCTTCTCCCGATGCAGCCCAGGACACAGTTGGCCCTCTGGGCTGCCAGCGCACATTGCCGGCTCATGTCCAGCCTTTCTTCGATCAGTACCCCCAAGTCCCTCTCAGCAGAGCTGCTCTCGATCCTTTCATCCCCCAGCCTGTATTGATAGCGGGGATTACCCCGACCCAGGTGTAGGACCTTGCACTTGGCCGTGTTGAACCTCATGAGGTTCACACAGGCCCACCTCTCTAGCTTGTCCAGGTCCCTCTGGATGGCATCCCGGTCCTTCTGGTGTCTCGACCATACCACTCAGCTAGGTGTCATCTGCAAACTTGCTGAGGGTACACTCGATGTCGCTGTCCATGTCATTGATAAATATATTGAACAGTACCGGTCCCAGTACGGACCCCTGAGGGACTCCACTCGTCACTGGTCTCCATCTGGACATTGAGCCGTTGACCACTACCCTTTGGCTGCGACCATCCAACCAATTCCTTATCCACCGAACAGTCCACCCATCAAATCCATGGGTCTCCAATTTAGAGAGAAGGATGTTGTGGGGGACCGTGTCAAAGGCTTTACAAAAATCCAGATAGATGACATCCATAGGTTTTCCCTTGTCCACCCTTGTTGTTACACCATCCTAGAAAGCCACTAGGTTGGTGAGGCAGGACTTGCTCTTGGTGAAGCCATGCTGGCTGTCTCGAATCACCTCCCTGGCCTCCATGTGCCTTAGCATATCTTCTAGGAGGATCTGTTCCATGATCTTCCCAGGCACAGAGATGAGGCTGACAGGTCGGTAGTTCCCAGGGTCTTCCTTTCTACCCTTTTTGAAAAGGGGCACAATGTTTCCCTTTTTCCAGTCACTGGAAACTTCCCCTGACTGCCATGACACATCCTGCACAAACCGTCAGGATAGAGACATTTCTTTCATTTGCCCAGTGGCAGATTCCAGCTAGATGCAGCTGGAGAATTCAGTCCATGAAGCTCCTTGTCCTTGCCTGAGCAGGAATATTTCAAGAGTTATGAAGTGCCAACAGCAGTGAGTGAGGGCTGAGAAAGCAGGGACATGGAGCCTGGAAATGTACTCTCTGGGTCATGTGGTAACAACAGAAGGTCACATTCAGTCTCCAGGGGTGTCAGGTGAAACCTCTCAAGGTCATTAAGGAACTCAGATTGCCTTCAAACACATTCTATGCCAAAGGCTTGTCTTTGTGCTGGTGTAAGAGGGGAAGGCAAGAGAAAACTAGGTTTGACCAAAACCCACCTGAAAACTTGGAAGCCTTTCTGATGCCTTCCACAGCTTTGGATTTGGTCTTGTTTCTGTCCTTTTGTGGGTTTGGCCTCATGATAAATAGCAGAGCCAGAGAGCTCTGAGCAGAGACAGATTAGCATCTTGTTTTCAGAAGCTTAAGACCGGGATATATGGATCTGTTTATTTTGCAGATGCCAATGGCTAACACATCCATTGTGTTCAACATACACAGTGCTCTGAAGCTGCTGCTAAAAGAGGACAGACATTTTAGCTAGCGTATTATCAGCCTACATGCACTGGAGATGGATCCTTGGCTTTTAGTTCACCCTTGCTCTCTGTTTCTTTTCAGCACATTGTCCTATTAATGATCAAGCACTCTTTGAGCTGCGTTTTATTAAGTTGCCTGGAGGCCTCTGGCATCAGGAAAGTAAATATACTTGTGGTGATATTATTATTATTAGATTCATGCTAATAAAAGGATAACAACCCAGAAAAAGACCTTTAATCAGTCTATGCTGTGTAGGCAAAACCAAAGCTTTTTATTGGGACTTTTTTCCTCTAGCCATGTAGGGTCCTGTCTGTGTGAGTGGAGAAAAAATAAAAAAGACCATCAGTTGAGTGATTAATTTACAAGGCTTTGTTTCTTTTATGAATTTTGCTCCTTTTCTCCGCTACATAATTAGTTTGGAATTTCCTTCTCCTTACTCAGAATTTTGCAGAAAGAACCGCTAACATCCAGTAATAAAACCTTTGCAGCACCAGTAACATGTAGACTTACCCACTGAAGAAAGATCCCAGGTCTCAGCTAGTGCAAGCTGAAGGAGATGATCTGGTGGATCAAAGTAAAGTCAGGACCAGACAGAAACCAACATCGTGTTGAAAACACGTGTGCGTAGTGACAAAGGAAATTCCACAGGGTAATTGCTGAATCTACTCAGTGCTTTGTTTGTCTGGAAAAACACAGCAAATGCTTCCCTACTTCATCAGGGCATTGTGAAGATAACTTCCAGTAAAAAGTAGGAAGCCAAGCACTCCTAGGAGTGTGGTGACACATGAACTCCTTTATAGACTAGAACAGCTTCATTCACTCCCGATTTCCCACTAGCTTGTCTTTGTCTCGGTGGATACAGATGTGCAAAGGGACCTCAACTGTGTAACTCTGAAAAAGAGCCATAAAGAGAAACTTCAGCACCTACAGCATGCATGCAGTCATGTTCCTCTTTTCAGACACCACCAAGCTGAGTCTGCAGCTCCTGTTCTGGTACAGTCACAGCACCCTACAGGGTTTGTGCCTATTGGCCTCCTTTTGGTATCTATCACACCTCACATTTGCTGTGGTTCTGCTCAGGACCACTCTATCCTGATAGTAAGATGTCCACTTTTCCTAGCTCTTTTTTTGCTCTGGGAAATATTTTTGACTGATCCAGCACTTCAGACACACCTTCAGACACCTTCCTTCTCCTTTTGTAAATCCAGTCCCTTGAGTTTGTTTTCCTCTCGCCACCATCTCCATTTTATTTCTGTCTGGTTTCTGTTTGTTTGTTTGTTCGCATGGCTATTTGATGGGGAAATTGACAGCTTCCACTGCTCACCTGAAGAGAATTAATTCCAATCTCACACTGATTTTCAGTCTCACACCTTGATTTTGTAACTCAGGAAAAAAAATATTCTGTGCTTCTGAGCAACTGAGTACTTCCTGCAACTGTCCCGAGCTTGAAACAAAGCTTGAATATCTCTCTATAAATTATTGCCTGTAATAACTACAAATCCTTTTTAAACCTGCAGGACATGCTGACATGGAGTTAAATGGACTGAGTCTTTCTGTAGCTTACTTGGTTTCATGGCAGCCCCAAGACAGAGGGGTGGCACAGCTGTGGGCAGGCTTCTCCCCTGGTTCCTTGTGGACTACCTGCATTCTCTGCTCTGAAGTAATTCCCCAGTGGCCTCGTGGCAAGTCCAAGGAGGGAGAGGTGTGTTCGTGTGTTGCACCCCTGTCTGGGTTCCGTGGATGCGCTACAAGGAGGCCTGAAACCTCTGGAGTGTGGATGTGACTGGTTCAAGCCTTCAGTTCAGAAATTAAAGCACTTGTGCAGGATATTTCTGTGAAACACAATGTACCATAGAGGATGGTGTGCTTGCAATGGTGTGAATGCAATACAACGTGTAGCTTGAGGTGAATCAGATCCCTCAGATATAAGGACCCTCCGTAAGAGCCCTCTTGAAGGACATCTTCAAGGACACAGTGATTGTGCTTATACTAAGGTGTAGGAGAGATCCTGAGGTCAAATATGCAGTCTGTCCACATTACTTGTCTGCGGGAAGGCCTTGGAGCTTATCGTGGTGCAATCTAACTGATACTCCCAATATAGCAGTGTGAACACCCTCAGTTTATCCCCTACAGAAATCTGGAGCTACAGCCAAATTATCTGGCAAGAAACTAGACAGTAATAACAATCACTTCTGAAGACAACTGGTCATTGCTACCCCGGAACCTAGAGGGAACTGAATTCTCACCATGCAGCTGATCTAATCCCTATCCTAGATCTGATCAATGCAAAGTCATTCCTCTCCCTAGGTCAGACCATGCTGACTCTCATGCACCCTGACAGGCCGTGAGCCCTGGAAAGCTGCATTAGCATCCACATGTACAAAACCACAAAATTAGAGCAGGCATGCAGGAGCTGGAATAGCTGAATGGATCTTAAGTTTAGTCTCTTCAGAAAGAACTCCAAAGCCAACTCCAGAAAATGTGGCTTCTGGGGAATGGCATAAGGAACATAATTTGAGTGCTGAAGAGACAGGAACGATTATTTAGCTTCCACTCTTCAGAAATCCTTTGCTGTGTATCTGTGTGAAACAAAAGAATAATTTAATGGTGTAAAGAGCTCGCAAGACTATTTGTTGATTATACAATTTCTCCTTCCCTTGCCTTGCCTTGCCTTGCCTTCCCTTGCCTTGCCTTGCCTTCCCTTGCCTTGCCTTGCCTTGCCTTGCCTTGCCTTCCCTCCCCTTCCCTCCCCTTCCCTCGCCTTCCCTCCCCTTCCCTCGCCTTGCCTTGCCTTCCCTTGCCTTCTCTTCCCTCCCCTTCCCTCCCCTTCCCTCCCCTTCCCTTCCCTTCCCTTGCCTTGCCTTGCCTTCAATTCCCTTCCCTTCCCTCCCCTTCCTTTCCCCATGATGCATTGAACTGGGAGATGAGAAAAGGAGTAGAAAATAATCTCACCCTATTTTTTTAAAATTATTATTTAAAATTATTATTTTTTTTAAATCGATGTTAGTGAAAATATGAGTCTTGGTAGAGAATTTATGCACGTGTTGAAGAAGAAAGAGAAGTTTCCCATCCACTCTCCCCACCTCAGCCCCCATCTTCATTTTTTTTGACATGGGAATTTTCTAACATGCCCTTCAATAACCTCTCCTCTACTCTTTCAGAAAACCAGAGATATTCTAGAATAGCTGCTATAAACTGATTTTTTAAAAAATTACTTTTTTAAAGTATTTTGTTCTTATTTCCTAAGAATATTTATGCATTCTACAGGCAGAAAAAAAAAAAAAAAAGAGGTGATCTTCTAATCGTCCTGTTCCCTCTCATGGGCTAGAAAGCCTCACTCGGTAATTCCCACTTTTATGCTTGTAATTTTGTGGTTGAACCAGCATGCAAATTTTGAGACAAATCCCTGCCTTGATTTCATCAAGTGTTTAGTGGATCTCTTACAGCAGTTAATTATCCTCATGCTGAAAGTCAGAGACTTGCAGTTCATTTTCTAGTTTACCTTCTGACTTCACCTTGCGACCACTGGATCTCCTGCCTTTGCTGACTAGCTCAGAACACTCTCCCCCACTAAACATATTCTCCACTGTGTGTTTTAAGGTTGTTGTAGGATCTGGAGCTCATTAGGCACGTTCCAAAGATACAAGACAGGGCTGTGCCTTGCATAATGTTTTTGCAACCTGGAAGGAGAGGGGAGAGAAAATGAGCAAAGAAAATAATAGATAAAAAACTGATGCATACTAAGTCTTTCACTTTACTGTGGGTCTTGAATTAGCTTTGCTCTGCCTTGCTCAGGAGGTCTTAGGAAGAGGGAGAGGACATCTCAGAATCAAAATCTGAGCCCAAACCTTGCGAGCACTTTGCCTCATCTCCAGTGAGCAAGGAGTTAATCTCAGCCCTTTGTCTCCACTACACATTAAAGACTCAATCTGTCTACCTAATTTAGAAGCTGGGATGGTTCCCACCAGCTGAATTTATTCCCTGGAGCTGAGGCAGGGTCAGGTCTCTGGGTAAGCCTGGAGTGCCTAAACGCTTTGTAAAGTAGCAGCAGCACTTCGAACAAGGAGTTGGTAAAATACTGCTTGCTGGCATTTAGGTGGCATCGGTAAATCAGCAGCTAGGCTGTCAGATGTTGAAAAAAATTGAAGGAAATGGCACTAGTGTGCAGGCTGAACTGTATGTAGGTGGCATTGGGTCCGGTTAGCTGGGAATGACTGGTGTAACTCAGGTCACAGGAGAAGATGAGCAAAAGACCGAGGGATATGACAGATGAGGCCAGATATGCATCGGCAAAGCTGTTTGGTTTCCTGCAATGGGACTGAACAGTGGTGAAACTGTCCTTGGACATGATAGTCAACTCCATTCAGGGACACAAGAAAGCAGTCATTGCACAGCTGGAAGGGAGCCTGCTTTCACCGTTTCCAAGTGCCAGGTCCTCTCCTCACTGTACAGAGGCACAGCTCCACATTGAACAGACAGGGACAAGAGCAGCTCAGAGGAAGCTCAGAGCAGTGATTTCCCCCCCTGCCCCCCTGGTCCCTCCTGGATCAGGGCCACACCACCTTGTTGTAGTGGTGGGCCTGAGTTTGTTTTGACTATGGTCTGTTGTTGCTAGCGTGACCTGAAGACTTAATGACCATTTCCTGTTGAACTCGAGGTTTCCCAGTTAAGCTGGACAGCAGGTAAACAGGAGGAAGAAAGCTTTAACAGAGTGCCTTGCCAAAGCTCTGCTGGATCATCCAGTGAGTACTGGAGAAGCTGGCAGGAGAAGAATCACAGGGTTGGATCAGTGCTATTCATTTTTTGCTAACTACTCCTGACATTTCTCTTCTCACACAGATGCACGGCACTCAAAGGTTTTGCCAGAGGTTCCTCTACACAGGTTCACATCTCACTCTTTGACTGTTCATTGACACAAACTGTGAGAGGGAAAAACCCCCCAAACTTAATTGCTCTAGGGTGGAGGGAGGAGAGAAAATAAAATAACAATAATAAAAACATAGCTGTAACCCACATGGTCTACAGGAGCTGTGGAATAGGGAAGGTTGTGCTTGAGCAAATGCTAAGATGTCATTTGGCCAGACACTTCTACCTCCAAGGTCACCCAAGTGTTTTGACTAAATAATAAAATGTTGTGTGTCTTATCCTGAAACCTGGGACGAATGGGAAACAGCAGGGGTGGAGGAGTAACAGAGACAGAGGGAAAAGGGGGGTTGTGGGAGAGCAACTCAGTCCTTATTGCTCTAAACCCTGTGGAGCCTGATCACACAAATATTTGCAGATCCTGGCAGTAGCATATGTAGCACAGAGTATGTGATCATCTTAAAACTGATCCTACATTTATTTTTCTTTAATTGCTGGATGCTGCAGCCTGTTCTTCCAGCCCCTGTAGGGAAGAGAGACAAGAAGCCAGGATCACAAGTGTTGAACTCTGTGTCCTCCAAAATTTTTCTGCTGACATCTCAGCTTGGAAGAGTAGATGGTCTAGGGAAGGAGAAGGAGTTGTAAGGGGAAAACTTCCCACTGAGGACATTGTTCTTTCCCTGTGGGATTATGAGAAACCATTCAGAAAGGGACAGGAATTCTGCTATTAGTATCTCAGAGGGAAAGAATCAAGTCTACATTCTTCCAAAGTATTCTTTCTCTTAAAAAACAAATCACCTTCACTCAAAAAAACACCTCTGACACCCTGTGCGAGGAGAAGGTGGTATCAGAGCACACGTGTATGCCACCAGCTCTCTGTCTCATAAAGACAGGGAGCAGTTCCTAAGCTGAAAAACAGTGAAATTTGTCTTCCCTTTGCCAGGATAAATATCCCGGATTCAGAGATTTTTTAACTCTCTGGCCCTACAGTATCTCCTAAAGGGTGAAACTTTGAAGTGTTATATATACTTTGCTTCTCTAATACAGGAGGAAAATCGTCTTTTATTAAACTTGGACTGCTTAATCCAAGTTGAAAATCCAAAATGAAGCAAGCTAACTGTAGACAACAACTGAACAAAAGCCTATAGGTAGATCAGAGGTTAAACCCAGGCTACAATGTGGAGTAGTACTCCAGTGGCTCCATCCTTTCTGCAGATCTGTCCTGTGTCAGCTGCCTCCTGTAACTGTCTCTAACTCACACTTCCCACAAAAAAAAACTATGTGGATCTACCGTTCAGTGCTCCTTTAGTAAAAACGGAGCAATAAGGACATGCACTGCCACAGAAAGCTTGGGAAAAAAAAATTGCTAGCTCTACTCTGTGCCCTTAGTGTTGCACAATGTTTTTTTAATGCAGAAAAGAGGAGTAGTGTTTGTAAAGACAAAGGGGAGGAGATAGGTAAGGGGCTTGGGAGGTCAGCAATGCTTGTTGTAAATGAAATCAAGCCACAGTGACAAAGTTAAGAAGTTTACTTTTGTGGAAAAGAGGGCAGGAGTGAATGAGGGCTTTTCCCTCTCTTAACGTAATGGGGGCTTTCTCTATAAATACAATCTCTAAAATATATTCTTATTGATAACATTTATCTTTTGGTGTACTTAATTTACATTTCTTTCTGTAATCACATGAATCATGCAATCAAGAGCAGGAACTATCAAGTAGTTCCCCAAAAGACAAAACATTTATTTTTACCAGCCCTGCATTATAAACAGGCCGGATCAGCAAAGGGAATTGTACTCAGGTCTGTGTCCGTAGACACTAATGACGAAGACAGGCCAGCTGCTGACCGTGAGATCTGTTGCTGTCCATGTGTGGGTCACTGCCTGAGGTATGATATCTCATCTGAGACTGAAATCTGAACTGATAGACTTGAATCAAGCTCCAGTGGAAGGCTTTGTAGGAGTTATCCAAATCTCTTGAAGTCTGTAGAAGATTCCCAAAGGTGAATGGAGTTGGACAGCAGAATTGTTTGTGTAGGTCCAGGGCATAATGAGAGTGGAGAATTTCATTCAAGTGAAAAACCTTAATGTTGCCCCTGCTTGTAAGAAGAGCTAGTGCAGGCTCCCAGAGTAAGATTTGTGATGTTGAACCACACCCCAATGCCTTCAGATTGTCCCATTTTCCCTGGGAAATGGATACAGAGCTGGGCAAGGTCTTCAGTTCTTTGTGGCTCTTATACAAAATGGCCACGATCCCACCTTCACGCCACCGAGAAGCCTTCTGAACTGAAAAGAAATTGTGAATTACTGTAGTGGTGACTCTCTGTTTGGAGAAATTTGGGCACTGACCAAACTTTCTGTTACAGTTGTGTAGACTGTAGGTGCTCAGCTGCTGTCTGAGTAAAAATCAGGTTGCTACTCACTACAGTACGCCTAGTGTTAGTATGCAGGCTTGGGATACTTGGGTCTGTGATGGGCTCCAGAGGCTTGGGATCTAGCTGTAGTAGTTATCAACAGCTATACAGTACCAGCTAGTAGGGGGATTGCATAAGAGGAAGGAGAAATGTTCCATGTTGCTCCTACTCAAATTTTTCATCAGAAGCAACAGATACTCAGATGAACGTGAGGATCACCCCACAAATTTCAAATAAACTGCAGTATGCAAGCAAACACTATCAACTATGGCAAATCTTCCCAAAATCATAACAGCTGCAAGGGAAATTGTATTCTCCATGGTTTGTAGGACCAGCTTTTCCCCTGGTCTTCCACAGTAAACAGTGGCATAAAATGACATGTTCAAATTAGAAAGCAATGGGTAATTTTAAGACAAAAACACGATAGTAACATAAGTAACACAAGTAACACAGCTCCAAGTCTGAGTTAGCATCAGCAACCACTTCCCCAGAAGGTGGTTTTTCTGACTGGATAGTCTAAGGAAGCCTGAATCTTTAGAAGTAACAGCGGCTTTAATACTTATATTACAAGTGGTTAACCATTTTATGAAATGCTTTGCAAGCAACCACCTTACCTGGGTGCTGTTGGGTAATTATCTGGTCTTAATGGGTGCTCTTGTGAAAGAGAATAGAAGAGGAAAGGAATTCCTTTCCTTCATGTGCCTCCTCATCCCAGCCTTCCCAGTTCCACTGGCTCCTTGCCCTGCTGGAGAAACTGAGGCTCATCTGAACTATGTCCAGTTAGACAACATCAGAATTAGATGCTGGATTTGGAAGAGCAGCTGTCATTTCCTGTGCCCATATAAAGACCAAGCACAATCTAAGGGTACTCTCTAAGAGCTTCTACAAAATAATATTGCTGTTAGTTTAAACTCCAGGCCACCACAGAGTACTCCTCTATCTTTCTCTCTCTGCTTGTCTCTGGAGTCTGGTTCATCTGCCACATGGATTTTTTGCACAGCCTGAACTTGCTTGCTAGAGGTCAAACAGTGATGCTTTTATTTCAGCCTCAGCCCTCCTGGCTGAAGAAAGAATAAATATTTGCTTAAAATTAAGCCCATTTTGGTCTGGAACTTCAGCAACAAAACAGTTTGGATGCTTCACAAAAGAAGAAAGGGTCCAGCATGCCTGCCTCCCTCCCCTCCATCACTCTGGGTTTCCAAAAAGACTCAAAGTATTTTGCACAATATTTGAAATAAATATTGCTCATCCTTGAACCGAACGTTTGGAGCCCAAACGGGCTCAGGATTTATAATGGAAAAAGTGATGCAAGCTTAATGCTATGTGAGCCATGTACTGTTACCATCCAGCAACTATCTCCCATCCGGTCTCCTTCTTGCATGAATAGTCATTTTCTTCCATAATATTCCAAGGACCCAATACACTGTGCTGATTAACCCCTTCCTGAAGGGTTTGGACCCCAACAGTGGTCATTGTTGGGCCTAGATGGACTAGTCACTAACAGATGTTTTATTTTTGTTATTCTTTAGATGCCTTCTTCTCAGAAAGAGCTTGCCTGTTTTCCTAGTGCAAAGACATCTTTGTGAGGTCAAGCAACAACTGCAAAAAAGATCTGGGGATAGAAAATGATGGGATACCACTATTATTTAATTTGGAGGAGAGGCAAGACATAGAAAAGTTATCCATCAGTCCCAGACCTCTCTAAAGAGAGCTATCATGGCTTGCCCACAGGCCTAATAATCTTCATCATTTTGAAAGGGAAACATCCCGCAAGGAGAAGTCAGGGAAGCTGGAGGTATTGAACAAGATGATCTATAAAGATAATTCATTCCATGCTTCTGCACTTTTGACTTGCTCCACGGTTTGACTTATGAGAGCAGAATAATGCCAAGGTGTTATGGACTGGAAGTGTAGCTCCCTGTAGATAGGGACTTGGCTGGGGCTTGAGCAATTACCTAAGGGGAGCAGCCTGCACCTAAACATGGAGCTTCCCGCTGAACTGTGTTCCAATGATCAGCTCCATCAGAGGAGCTCCCTGCCCATGGCCTCACCCAAGCTGGTAGCACACGAGACCATGTGCATACATGTGAACCACAGGAAGAAAGAGAACAGGGTGAGAAATGCATCAGTGCAATCCTCTCCCCTTGCTCTCCTCTTCACCCCATCCCACTCCTCCTTGAGCACAGATGGTGATTTTCCACAGCAAAGTTGACTGTGAAGGGAGAGGAGGGGAGGGGAGGGCAGGGAAGGGCAGGGCAGGGCAGGCAGGGCAGGGCAGGGCAGGGAAGGGAAGGGAAGGGAAGGGAAGGGAAGGGAAGGGAAGGGAAGGAAGGAAGGGAAGGGAAGGGAAGGGAAGGGAAGGGAAGGGAAGGGAAGGGAAGGGAGGAGAAGGGAAAGGGAAGGGAAGGGAAGGGAAGGGAAGGAAAGGAAAGGAAAGGAAAGGAAAGGAAAGGAAAGGAAAGGAAAGGAAAGGAAAGGAAAGGAAAGGAAAGGAAAGGAAAGGAAAGGAAAGGAAAGGAAAGGAAAGGAAAGGAAAGGAAAGGAAAGGAAAGGGAAGGGAAGGGAAGGGAAGGGAAGGGAAGGGAAGGGAAGGAAGGGAAAGGAAAGGAAAGGAAAGGAAAGGAAAGGAAAGGAAAGGAAAGGAAAGGAAAGGAAAGGAAAGGAAAGGAAAGGAAAGGAAAGGAAAGGAAAGGAAAGAAAGGAAAGGAAAGGAAAGGAAAGGAAAGGAAAGGGGCAAGGCAACCATGGTTTCAGGGAGCAGTGTCACAAGTGAAGTCCTGTGTCACTCACAGTCAGACACATGACCATGCTGATGTATCAATTATCCTTTATAAATAGCTGCAAGCAGATGTTCAGCCAGCAAGTGGATGTGTCGGTTGAAGCCATTACAGCTCGCAGATGCTTGGCGTAGCCTTTCAGCCAAAGATTACCTCTCCTGCAGCTCTGTTGGCAGTGAGCTCTGCTTCAAGCAAAAGTCAGCTGGGCTAGCTCATACCACCTGGATCAGCTGCTTGAGCAGTGCTGGCTGACTCTGCACTGGAGCAGATTAGGGAGTGCTCACAAGATCCTTTTGGTTGGCAGTGTCTAGGGGCCAGACACCCTCCAGGTAGCACAGCGAGGTTTAGAGGAGGGTGTCTTGCCTTGCTCTGACCTACATGGGCGCATGGAAAGTCATGTGCATGTTTTGCTTGCTCAGAAAGAAGGCTGCCTGGTAAGAAGCTAGAACATGTTACCAGGATCTTTTCTTCAGCCACCAACTTTCTGATGATTTCAGGGCGCCTATAACCTTGCCTCTTCCCTTCCCCTCTTTAGTCTGGATGGTAATTCTTGTGCAGAAATTGCCCTTTTAGGGTGACTTGTGCAGCATCAAACACAATGGCAGACCACCTGTAAATCTATAATGACAAGCTAAAAAAAAGGTGAGTAGACACATTTTCAGGGAGGTCATTTGGAGTTAACCTTTATCCTGTGTGCATAGAACATCTATCACAGGTGGTCCAAACCTTATTCAGCATCTTTAACTGCTTCCATAGTGTACCAGAGAAGAGTAGATTGGTTATATTCCCCCATTTGTTTTCTGTGCCTCACACATCCAGTATTACATTTACAGGCACATAAAGAAACAGTAGACCAATGATGTGAACATATGGCTTTTCTCCTGCTATGCTGGCACGTATACGGTAAGATATACACAGATGTGGGGAAACATACGCTGATTTAAATAAACCTTGCAAAGTGCCAGAGCACACAGAGAACCCCCCACCAAAAAAAAAAAAAAAAGGAACAGACAAGTTGTGCAAACTGCAAGTTAGGAAGCTGGTATCACTTTCCCCCTGGCTGGACTCAGATAACAACAATCTAACTCCTGATTCCCAGCCTCAGCAATACCATTTTTGCTTTTGTTAAGCTTGGAATCCAAATTTAATTAGCACAAAAATTAAAATGAAAATAAACCTTGAGACAACTGAACTCTGGGTCACAAAAGCAGAGAGGTGATGGACAACTGAGGAGGAAAGGGAGGTAAATGATGTGATTAGCTTCCTTCTGATTCACCCATTCGGCTATGGTGGGTTGATTTGTGAAAAATCAAATATGATATCTGTATGGATGCTGGGCCAAAGTAAAATATAAACTTGAACACACAAAGGAGAGAGATCCTATCTGCACTGATGAATTCCCTGGGAGAGAGCTTGGGAGCCTTAGCCAAGACTCACAAAGCAATGAGCTCCTGACATGCATCCAAGAGGCGTCAGTATATTGACTTGCCCAGCACTATGTTTGCAAGATGGAGCTCTTCCATGAGATATTAGCTGCTACCCCAGAGCCCTGAGGAAACCTCAGGTGACTCAAGCTGACTTGAAGATGAATATATGTGTAGAATAATTGCTCCACTTTGACACGTCAAACAGCATTTTGTCAAGGCACGTGACAGAGGAAGAATTGGGGTGCTAAGAAAGGAGGGAAGGAAATTGCTTGTAATAGATCCCATGAGCCCAGGTCCCACTCACTAGCACACCCTCAGTTACATGGCTGCTCTCCCAGTCTCGGGCTCTGTGTAACAAGTGTCGCAGTCACAGGTCTGCCTGACCCACAGACTAAAAGGACAGGACAGACCATCGCATCAAATACAGGCTGGTGGTTTCTTTGCCATGAGCACTGTCCACTGGCTTCACATGTTTTCCTGCTGCGTGGGGCACCCTTGTGTGTGCACAGAATCCCTCCTGCTCAGTCTGTCTTCCATAAATGGGGTACTCCACAAGAAAGGAAGAAACTCAACACACAGATTCTGCTGCAAATCTGTGTTCTTAGATGATCCCTGTTCCTGAAGGCTCTTCTATTGCTAGAAAGTGAAAAAAAAAGTCAAACCCATGATTGCTATGAAGCCACCTCCTAAAGGTCGTCAAATCAGTGTTACAAGTTTTTCCATGGGGAACATTTCTATTCAGTCTCCAAAAAGGAGGAGAGCTGCTATTTGCAATCCAGTGAAGTCTTCCAATTTTAGCCACAGGAAGAAACAAAGCAATTAACAGCAGAGCAACTTTCCCCTAATGCACTTCCCAGGGTCCTGTGTTTATTTTACTGTCTGAGCATGAGACCCTTGGAGGAGAAAAGGTGGCCAGGCTGTGGACAAAATGCTCTCGATTTTGAGCCACCCAACAGTAGAGCTGTTTGTGTACAAGTTGTCCAACTAGTTCCCAATCTGATTTGCCTCAGTTTGCAAAGACCTTGCTTTTTAAGTAGTTAACTAATCCAGCTCATTGTGGCTGAAATGGGTAAGGGAGCATGCAATGGGAGAAGCTGTTGGCAGGAGAGGTGCGACAAGTACAAGGGGAAGTGATTTCTCCCATAGCACAGCTGTTGGCAGAGGGAACATCTGTCTGCACTATTAATCTCTACTGAGATTGTCAGTGGGGTGCTGTGGGGAGGAAGCAGTTCACTCCTCTGAAAGCCAGCAGATTATCTACTGTGGCTTCTGGCACTATATAAGTCATATTTTTTAGCCTGAAATGCTCTCAGAGAACATACCTACCTCTCCTTCTGAAGGAGAGAACAGAAAAGAACATGGGGACTTATAGCTGAACTGGGCACAAGCTTTCAAAATGTTGTTGGCTTCATGGAGTCTCAGATCTTGGCCATGGAGGCCATCTGCCCTCCAGGAACTGAATTTAAAGTAGATTTCAGGACACATAAAGCAGCTCCTCTGCCTCCAACGCTGCTGGTGATGACTGCAGGAGAGATGATGCTGTTAGTGCCACGGCACGTAGCATTGACGTGACTGTCCCAGCCCAGCTTGCCAGTTCAGAAGGAGAGCTGAGTTTGTAGTGAAGATGGGCACCTGCTGACTCTCTGCAAGAGAGCTGGAGCTCAGCCCCAGGGGATCAGCCAATCCCCGCCTCTGCAGTCACTCTGGTGAAAATGAAACAAAGCTTTTGAAGCTATCAGCCTAGTCCCTGTCATGAGCAATAAATTCACAGTGAAAGCTGCAGAAACAAAGCTCTTCTAAATCTGCTTTACTTTTCAACCTAAGATAAAAAAGAAAAAGAAAAATGAGGCTTAGCCTAAGGAGGGTTTCTTCTGGACCTTTGCTGTAATCATAGGAAAATGCTCTGAAGGCATGGTTCCTAGAGGTGCAGAGCTTGAAGGCCACAAAAAGGCTGCAGACCCCAAACAATAACCAATTACACAATCAAACAAGGTATTCATGGCAGTCACTCACGTAGCTTGTGGCTGGAAGATCCTCACAGTACAAGATCTTAAGAGGTTAACCTCAAATCACTCTCCTTGCCTCTATATGGGAGAGCAGACTGAAGCGCTGAACACATACTGCAACTGTCCGCATCTGGGTTTTTTTTGCATAGAACAGATCAGTTACCACCCCTGGAGCAGAACACAGGTTTCTTGAAGTCCAGGTCACTGCATGACTCTCAGCCTCTCACTTCATCTGAGGCGAGTGCAGAAGAAGTCCACCTGAGATCATGCAGTGCCGTGCCCAAGCCACTTCTGTTCCCAAGGAACAATGGGATTTTACACCTTCAGGCATGTGAATTCAGCCATGCTACTCTGAGACCAGGCAGCCTGTCCCCCTGGTACTGCCTGATGCTCTGTGAGCTTATTGCCTTAATTAGGACTTGTTCAGAGATCTCTGGCTTGCCTTTCTGTTGCTGGGTGGAGACATGCCGTGAGCTAGGGCTTTTTCTGGGTTGGATTTTTTTCCCCTCTTTCTTTCCAGCAAAATTGCAACAATGCCTGTTTCATGTTGTTCCACGGGGCTTCCCTTTGTAAAGAAAACTCATCAGCCTTGCTAATATAATCACTCAGCGTTACCGTGTCAAAATGGGAGTAAAAGAATAACCGCAGTCTTTTCAACACATCTCTCTGTGCTAACAGATGTTTAGAAAGAATGCAACATGTTGCAGGAAAAAAAGTCAGCAAGCGATAATGTCTAAGCAGTTGGAGCCTGGAGCCTTATGCTGGGGATATAGCCACTGCAGCCGATGAGGAGAAAAGAAGATAAACTTTCTTCCAGAAAATTGAAATTCTAAGCTGTCAGCTTCATGAACTTTCAGACCCTGGCCAATTTCCATGTCACTGCCACCTTACCAGCCTTCCCACAGTAGTGATGTCCTTTTTCAGTTTGTGGATTATTTTATGGGTTTTGCAGCAAAAGGGGTTTTGCAGCAAAAGCACCGACTGTTAGAAAGGTTGTGTGAGAATGTTGTCTTATGGCAGAGATGCGCAATTTTGTTGCAGTGGTCATTCACGCCCCTCTTAGGAATAATCCACAGAACCAGGGCTGGAGATCATGGACCTGTACTTGCAGCACTGTACTTCAGATCTGTACAGCCTCAGTATTCGTTGTGAAATAGCCATCATGATCCAATCCACAAGAAGGAATGGAGTGCTTCCATAGCGGCATCCTGTCTTTTGGGTATGAATGAATAAAGTCAAAAGCCCCATAGAGTGAATGAGGAAATTAACTGCAATCCAATACATCTAATGCAGCTACTTCTGTGGCCTCAATGTCTGAAATACCTAAGCATTTCAAAACGCTTACAAGGTATTTCTCCTGTTAGTATGCATTGCTGTTAATTTCCCATTTTACAGAGAACTGTTGAAGTATAACTGTCACACTTCAGTGTTTCTTCCTACCCTAATTTTAGATGCCTACAAGGGAGATACTGCAGGCCAAGCTAGTTATCCAAGTTTTTTTTTCAAGGAGTGGAGAAAAGTCACTATCAGAAGGTGATTCCCCTGTCTAAACATACGTGTTTACCCAGTTCCAAAATATTTCCCTGGAGATTCCTTCATTGGCCCTGTCATGATTTTTTACACCTTCTTGTTAATGCATCTTCCTGTTCAAGGAGCTAATATTTGTCAAGTGGGATGTAGGGCTCCCCCGCTATAGTATTTGCTGCTCCTAGTATAAAAAACAGATGGATAATCTGTCCAGGACATAAGTATCCTTTGGGATGCTTGACATTCTAGATACATAAGATAATGGTGAGGATGATTACTAGTGAAACCAAGGAAGATCTAAGAAAGAAAGTTAAGACAAAGGTATGTTTGTTTATTCCCAGCTGGGCTTCCACAGGGTCAAAGTATCACACCCTTGAATCCCTGGTGTGTTCACATGTCTCTACACTAGTGCAGAAAAAAGATTAGGTGGTGCAAACATTTCCATTATGCTGCTTCATTTGAAAAGTTTTGAAAGTCAGCCATAAATAAAAGCACTCTGGAAGATATTTTGGCGGATGGCATCCTGACTCGTGAGTGAAACTGGTTGATTTTGCTTTCCATTTACATTTTTGGACATTTTTTTCTTAAAAAGAAGACAAGAAAATGACTCCAGATAAACACAAGACCCAAAATATTATGACACTAAAACATTACTGTGGGCTATAAGACCACTTAGCAGGAGAGAAAAATAATGATGTGCAAATATCTGAAGATCATCCAAGAAGAAAGATCAGTCATTCAGGGAGGTCCAGGGTGGAGGGGGACTAACGCAAGATGTAGAGAATTAAGAGCAATAGGTTGAGGCTGAGCAAAGGGAAAAATAGCTTGAGGAAAACTTTCCTACAAGTGGACTAGTCTCCCAAGGCAGGAGATGGAAACCTGATTGTTTGAGTCACACAGCCCCGAACTGGCCCTGTTTCTGAAGAACTGTTGCGGCAAGCTATTCCACATGGGCAAGGAGAAGCCTGTATACCTTAGAGATTTCAGTTCCCCACTTGGATGACTCATTTCAAAGTTCAGGATGAATTTTAAGTTGGTGGGTTAACTGCCTGAGTGATGCTTGCCAGGACACGTGTCTCTCTGCTAAGAGGGGACGACTTCACTGCTTAGATAGTGCTAAAGTTTCACCTGCTCTGCAAGCATACCAGAAATCACCAGTTGTTAAGCCACCACTACCCACCAGTATGAAAGAAATACATTACCCTCTCTCCTTCTGACCCTGGGAGCTGATGAAAGTTTATGGTGCAGAAGAGACTGTCTGAAGTCATAAAATACATAGGAATGGAGGAGAGGAAGGGAAAAATGAGGGTGCAACTTTTAACAGTCCAATACAGCATTGTAAGAACCCCTACAACCGTTTTTGAAAGCCCCTTCACTCAGCAGGTTAAGTCACAGCTATAGTTCTCCATTTCTCTCTCCCTGCAGTTGCCTTATGTGTTGTTCAGGAGAGGAATCTTCTCTGCTTACCCAACCCAGGTTAATCCTACCTTTTAATTGACCCTTAAGTTAGCAGCTCACATAGATGCTTTTGACTATTTAATCCAAGCCTGATTCTGCTCTTGGTCTGTGACTTTTTCTAGGTGCAAGGCAGAGTGTCCTTTTCTTTGAAGGCTCTGCTGTAATTCAGCCAGTATGAAAACTGATCCAGTATAGGAACTTCACTTTCCCCCTCCCTTTTCATTAGCGGCTTCTTGGAAGGCATCTCTCCAACTACTCCCTTTCTCCTACTGGTGCTAGCAACTGATGGAAACAATTGCTCATGTTTGCACAAAGTGGACATACCAATTCCAGCACTAAACACAGAAAAGGCAAATTCTTCAGGAAATGGGGATAGATTCCTAATACACATCTCAGTTTTACTTCCATACCAAGATGACACTTTGAGGTCTGAATGGGATCAGTGTCCATGTAAGCTGGAACATGCTCCAATATACTCCAGAACTTAGGACTCTGGTATGGTACTAAGCACCTTACTAAGGTAGTAGGCACCTCCAGAGAAGCTGCTATAGATATGGAATACAGGTGAGTCAGGGTGTATGATGATGGCCATTGTTGTAGTGCAGGTTGGAAGGCTGGGGTTTCAAACACCCTACCCTTGAACAGAAACCAAAGTGGTAACTTGGGTTACTCCACATGGAGGACCGAGCTCAAGGGTGACATGGCTCAGATGTCACCATCCAGTCCTTCTCTGAAATCTGGCTTAAACTTGGCCTATTTGTTTGTATGAGGAGAGCATCTGCACACTTTTTTGCAAATCTCCCAGCAACAATGATATAAATAAAACTCTAGGCTATAGGGCTGTCCTGACAACTTTTCCTGCCCTTTCCTACGGGGGGGGGTGGGGTGGTGGTGGTGGTGGTGGTGGTGTTATTCCATGTAATAATATTCTATCTACAGGGAAACCTCTTTTTTTTTTTTTTTTTTTTTTGTCTATGTCCTTTTTTTTCTTTTTTAATCTTGGCAAGGAAGCAGGAAAAGCTCTACCAAGCAAATGATTAATGCAAGGAGTCACATCCTCACATATTGAACAAATAAATATAAGCTAATATAAATAGGAAAATACTCTTGGAATTTGTCAGTCAGTGGTCTTATTATCTTGAGCTCCACAGCCACAATTGCAGACTATGGTTTACGGATGCTTTTACCGCTCCTCCTCCTTTCCCTTTTTCTTTCTTTCTTTTCTATTTTTTCAAGGGAGCTCAAAGGGGCTCGTGGGTCGCTTGCTAAGAATTGCTCCTCTGACAGAAAATTCGCTCCCCTTTTCAAATGAGTTTGGCAAATATTAGTGAAAAAGTTGTTAATAAATATTCTTTGAAAACATTTATAGTTTCTGAGGGTACATGAAAACTGTTTGGGCTGCAGTTCACAGAACTTCCACCCCACCAGAGACCTGGGAAATTCTTCACCATGTTATTTGCCCCAAATACTCCTCCATTCCCAGGATGCTTGAGACACAGCTTTCTCTTGAAAAGTCCCACAAGTGGAAAAAAGAAAGGGAAGAAAAAATACAGGGCTAAAAGAATGTAGAAAGGACCCATATTTTCAGCCTTTTTTTAATCTGGTTGCCTGAGTTTAGAGGAAATTACAACCAGTCTTCCTAGACATTTAAGTGCTCAGCTCTCCTAGTCAGGGACATGAGAGATTTTGTCTGAGATCATTGATAAATTGGTGCAAGAAGACTTTTCTGTACACTATACTTTGTTAGTTTGGGTTTGGGTTTTTTTTAGCCCCCAAGTCAGACCCTTAATTTGTCTGAAACATCTTTTCCCTAGCTTTCAAATGACACTAGCCTTATCTAGGTGAGTTTGGGACTACTCTGAGCCTTCACTGAGATGTTGTCAGAAGAGTCATGGGGCATATTTGTCAGTACATAGCTATTCCCTGGATCAGGCCTCCCGTTGTGGATCAGTGCTATAGAAGCAGAGGTTCCTGTAGCAGCAATCAGTAGTGAAAAAGACTGATGTTTCAAGTTCTAGCTGTGTAGTCTTTCTTTTTTACTCCGTGGGCATTAGGAAGGGAAAAGCTAGTGAACCTGTTCCTATTTTAGGGTTCATGAGGCTGAATTTGTGCGCCAAAATCTGTGGTTTTCATTATCAGAAAATTTTTCTCTAGATAATATTCATTTTCCCAGAATTACTTATTATAGAAAATAAATATCCAACAAACTACTGATTGTTCAGCAGAGAAATATTGCTCAGGAGCTCCTCTACATTAGATGTTTTCATTGCATTCCTCTCCCCCCTTTGCTGCTTTGACTCTGTGAGTTGCACTTTGGTAAGAAGGACCTTTGGTTGCATGTCCCTCCAGGATCTCGCATGAAATGAGCATGATAGGTCTCAGCTCCCTCTTTTCTGGGCCAATTTTCAGAGTCACAGAAAACTCCCAGTACAGTCGCCAATCTCCTGTTACAGATCTCAGCTGGGAGGCCATGTGAACCACTGGCCAAAGCTGCAAAAAAATTTGAGCCAGTTTCAAGGTTCGAAGGGGAAGGAAAACAAAAATCTTTGCTAATTCCCAATGTTTCTGCTGACTCAGCATCCAAACAACTGGAAATCTCTCCTTGACTAGGAACGATGTGTCCAAATGTAAAGCCTGGACCTGGCCACTGTTTTGTGTTGTAGGAAAGTTTGTAACCAGACCTCCACTCTACAACTGGCCCCAAGCCAGTATTCACAAAGCAATATGAAACCCCTCTTTGATTGTTTAATGCAGCCCAGGAACAAAAGCAGAGCTGGACACAGCCATAGTTTTGGATGAGAGTATCAGGGGCCAAAGAGTATACCCCACACTGCAATAATGCCAACGGGCAGCAAACAACATTTGCAGTCAGAATTGTTGCTGTTCAGAGAAAACCCAAGGGTCTGCTTCATCAAGGAACTCACCTTTCTGTTCTTCACAGCTGAATCAGGGTCTGCAAGCAAGACCCAAATCTTCCCAAATTCTGTTGTGAATGTGGTGGATTCAGAAGAACTGTGCTCAGACTTCAAGCTTCGGGAGATTTTCATGTCAGTAGTTCTGCTAATTCGGTCCTTTTTCTGCACTTCCTCAGAGCCCTCTCCCATAAGTACTCCATCTGCTCTGTAAGCCTGTGTTGCTAGAGTTGGCCACATAATCAATTTACCATCCCTAAGCTTGGCTGACTTTGATAAAGAGGATTTAGGGGGTTAATTTGAGCCCTCATATTTCTGAGGGGATGCTATACTTAGGAAACTTTCTGCGCTGCGCTTCAGCACGGATTAGTTGTTCTGCTTCCCATAAAACCTTATGTCTGCCAGCTTGCCTAGGATTAGAACTAAAATGGAGTATGTAGATCCCATTGCCACAAATAGAGCTTCTGCAATAGGGCTGCTTTGCTTGGGATATGAGCCAAAGTTATAAATATTGAGGGCCTGATTTTTCAGCCCATCACAGTTGCAGTGTATATATATATATATGTATACACACGTATGTATGTATCTGTGTGTATATATATATATATACACACACATACATAGATATGTGCTTATGTGTGTGATACTTCACACCCATGGTCACCCTGAATGCACATAAGCAAATATTCATGCTATCCATGAAAACTTCATATGCCAGGACAGAGCCATGCTACTATTTGTGATGCTTTGGATCACAAATTAAATTAGAATTTCTGTCCTCAGTGAGGCAGACAATGTTTTTAACTCTCAAAGGAAGTATCTCTCTGTGGTGTGGCTTTGTGTGACTTTCACAAGGAAAGACCACCTGGAGACCTGGTTAAAAAGGGACACTTTTCGTTTTTATGCTTTCAAATGATACCTCTAGCACTGTGTAACCATGCTGTCTGCTTTCTCTAAGGGGAGGGTCTTCCTTGGGAATACAGAAGGAAAATGTCAGAGTCAGACTAGCCGGCTTATTACTCAAAGCCTTTTGTCTCTTCCTCTGGCTTGTTTGTAGACCTTGATTAAATCTTGAAAGGGGCACAGCTGTTCCTGGTACTAACTGCCAACCTCCTCTTGAAATGAACAATATTAATTCTCTGTGTTGGTTGTGTTACTGCTCATGAAAGATGGTGAATGGGCTGCTTGCCAATGGAGGTCCACAGACATGAAGGCTGGTGGTGAAAACGCTCTACAGCATGTCTTGAAGAAGCAAATCTGCGAGGGAGATGAGCCATCAGAGTCTCGAGGTGCTGCTGGTCACGGGCTGACTGTGATCTGGCTAACTCAGCTGGAAAATGGTCCTGAGGAACTCAGCATTGAAGGCGGGAGAGGGAAGACCAGCAGAGAGAAGTTCAAGAACTCCATTTCTGACAATCTCCAAGCCTGGTGACCACTCTGAACGGCTGTAGGAGCTGCACAGACATGCAGGTGAGGCTGAGAAGAAGAATTACTCTCCACCTCTCTAAATTCTCACTGTCCTGAACAGGACCAGGGTGAAAAAGCATATCGACTCTCCTGCTCCTACAGCCTTGGAAGGAAGAAAGTGGAGACAATGCATGTGAAAAAGAACCCAAAGTAGAAACCTGGGCAGATGCTGTAATCACAGGCAGAGGCAGAGAATCCTCTCCTTTCTCAGCCCAACCTCACCTTCGCTTGCAGACTATGGCAGTCCAAAAGCCCTGCTATTGCAAAATCTCAGGCATAGGTGGAAGGGCACAAAAATAGATTGTTTTTCCTGTATAAATCCATGGTGGTAACACCTAAAACCCCCAGCTAAAGATCAGAAGACCCCTATGGAGGGTATTGTGTAGTAGGTCAGAACAAAACCACCTATGCCTGACACTAAAGGATTTTAAATTTGAGAGGCTATTCCATGCATCTGCTTTAAATCTGCCCACTTCTTGCTGTGTGGGTCATTCTTGTGCCAAGATTTCCTTGTAAATCAAGAGCAAAAAATATACTCCAGGCTTGGTGCCATGCAGTGAAAACACATGTCTTGTCTGTACATAACTGTACAGAAACTGGAGCCTTTTATTTTCCGTGAGAACAGGCCCCTGACAATCAAATCCTGTCTTTCTGAGCCACTTGTCTGGCATCTTGACATGTAGTTTCTGAGGATTTCATATGTCTGACTGTACCTTCCCCAAACTCCTGCAAGGTTGGAAGGTTCTGTTGTTTTTTTGCACCAAGGAATTCTTCCCAATATGTATAATTTTTATTAATTTCCTCCAAAAATGCTTATTAATTTCAACTAACATCATTCATGCTGAGTTTCTTAGGTAAAAAACCAAATTGATCTGCTATCTCAAAAATTGTTCCTGTTTTTGTTTTTGAAGTTACACAGATGTATCTATATTTAACTTTTCTTAAACAGAGATAATATGTTCTTCTTCTCCCCACCTTTTTCCAAACCGTGAAAATTAAATAAAAAGGCTTATTTTGGACTGGATGGAGTATTTATATTTGAACTCCCAATAAAACAAACTGCTTTTTGTTGTTGATGTTTTACTGGAAATATTTCAGATTAATCCCAGTCTACATATTTTTAATGTAGATTTTTAAGCTTGGCTTAGAAACCAAAACATTTTTTCATCTCTGTATCATCTATTATATCAACGAAGCTTGTGGCATAGGTGATTTAAATTCCTTGCCTAAGGTCACACAGGGCACTGGTGACAGAGAGCTGCAGGAGATCTCCCAGTCCTAGGGTACTGCGGGAAAGTGCGTGAACCGGGACTCACCCTTCTCTTCAAAGCCTCTCCAATCATCTCCTCACTCTGCAGACCGAGTGAAATTCTTTTCAGAACTCACCCAATGAACTGGACTGTAAGAATTGGTGCCAAGCATTTTTCATATTTTGAGATATTCTTCCTTCTTTTTTTTTCTGGGAAATTATCTTTCAGAGTTAGGACATGCTTTCCCTCTGTCCCCCCTTCCCCGCATATTTTCCGTTTCTGCTTTTTTTCACTGTAAATCTGGAAGATTTCTGATTTGAAAAGCATATTTTCTCTTCTGTTAAGAATGGGTAGAGGTCTGGCAAGCTTGGCCTTACCATCTGCCATGTCAGTGAAAGCTCTTGCACTTCCAACTTAACCCATGCAGATGACCTTCTGCCACCCTCTCCTTCCTTCAGCATGAGATTTGGGGGCTGTTACTGCACATAAAGCAGACAGGCCTGGCTCCAGCTCTGTCAGGACCAGATCCACAGAGGTGAAACCCTTAGAAGTCGGGAGCCTGAGCGCTCTGCGTGTGCCTAAGTACCTTGCTGTGGCTGGACCCAATGCAGCTGCTGATGGCAGGAGACCCTGCTTCCACTTTTTCAGCTGATCTGTTCAGTGTCCTGAGCAATCCCCTGCTGAATTTTCCCACCCCACAGAGGGAAATTAAATTCTTTGTCAGAGCTGGGAAATCCCCAGAATGGCCTTAAACCATGTTCTTCAAAACGCAGTCGATGCTTTGCAGTGTGGTCTGTTCATGCCTGCACGTGCACACGCACACAGCAGCTTGCTGCTCAGTCCTCCCCAGGGACAACCGTGAGAGTTTATTTTACAGTAACTCTCATACAGTGGTTAAAAAATGGCTCTCACAACCCCTCTGAGGCTTCAGATCTTCCTTCTTGGCTAATGCCAGCACCCTTCAAAAGCAGCAGGGATACACATTTCCTTGATCAAAACTGCTCCCCCTGTGCCATCTTCCACCCCATTTACTCACTGTAGCTTTGGGCTGGACACACCAAGTGGGCTGGGAGGGCCAGGCAGATAACTCACCTCCTCTCCCAGTTGTTGAAGGGAAGATTTGCACGCAAGCTTTTGCCAGAAAGCAATAGTTCCCAAGTGGCCTGCCCTCCTGACATGATGACCCACCTCCGGCAGGTACTGCAGGGTTTTGGGCAACAGAGAGGCTTGGGAAAACTCACAGATGATTGTGGTTCTGTGGGAGTGTGGAGCTGGGTCACAAGGTTACCTCGTGCCAGTCTCCTCAGATGGACTATCTGGCTTGCTTCCTGCTCTCAGAAAGGGCTGAAGGCTGCCCTGCACCTCTGCCAAACACTGGATATGAGCATAGGGCTGGCTTGCAAGCCCTCCTGCCTCCCTCCCCACCCCTGTCCTGATGGGACAGCACGGAGGTTGTGCCATTGGAGCGGGCTGGTGGGACACAGATGGGGGTTGCACTGCACCAGTGACTGTAGCCCCTTCTCAGTGCTCCAAGAAGGTATGAGCACAAGAGGTGAGTGCTGACTGCAGTAACAGCCGTAGGTCTGCTCAAGCTGTGAGCTTCCAGCTGGTGTGAGGGAGATGTCCAGGAGCACTAAATCATCTGGCTGGGCTAAGAAACAGGTGGAATCCATGTGGCCCTTCGAGCCACTTCACAGTACTTTGAAGTTTTCTGTACAAATTCAGGAACCAGGACCCTGTGCTCCACTGGTTCTAACTGGCAAAAATATTTCAAATGCTCTGACAGGTTCAATAAAAAGCTCAGGCTCCACAAAATACCATTGCCAGTTAATTGTGGCCTTGTGTAATTTGGTATAGGCTTTCCCTGCACCAGCCACTTTGCAGACCTCCTCTGGCTTTGTTCTGGTTGTGTGCCCTGAAAAAAAGTATTTGGGGAGGCAGTGGTGTAAATAGGACTGATCTGAGGAGGGGCAGTGGAGCTGGGAGAGGGTTGGTGTTTTAGCAGAGACATGGGGCGAAGCTTCCCCTGGCAAAAGGCAAGCTGGGAAGCAATGCCGTATGCATCCTCGAGATGGATGAAAGTGCTTTCCCAGCTGTGCTCACCTGGATGTTGCCTAAAGATCCAGTTGAGGCGAGAGCCAAAGTTTAATGAGAAGCACACGTGGGCTGCCAGCTGGGTCAGGAACTGTTCCCATGGTCACAGGGAGTTTACAGGACAAAGCAAGAGACACACAGTTGCTGCAAATATCTGAGAACAGGAAATGAGTTGAACTGGGAAGAGGGGGAGGGCGAAAGAAATGGCAGCCAGGAAAGATGGTTGGCTTTGGGTTGAGGTACCGCAACCTCTAAGAGAAAGGTGGTGAACCGGGGTTTGCGTTCCTGTGAACAGGTAGGACCACGATCTGCTCTCCAGCCTGGAGCAGGGGAGGAGAGACATGTGATGGTGCCTACAAGGCTGATGTTGGGAGTATTTAGGCTTCAAAACTCTCTGCAGGGGCAGACGGCAGCACTCAGCACCCTGCCCAAGCCTGAAGGAAGGCTCTTCTATAACTCACCAAGTGCTGGCATGAAATGCCTTTGTTCCTGTGATGAAGATACAGAAGCTCAGAGCGGAGGGCGGTGTGTTGTCCAAAGGCATGCAATGAGTAGACCTCCAATGAGAATTGCTCATTTTTCTGAATCCCTCCTGCCAAAAAGCTACATTTTAATACAGAGGTTGTGCTTTCCAACCTTGTGCCCACTCCTTCCTAATTCCCGTCACTGAAGATGCTTGTACTGATCTGTCCTGGTTTGTCCTCTTCACTCTGGAGACCTGTCCACCCATGGCTGCAGAGAAATTCTAGTCCTGTCCTTCGCGGGGATTTCTCCTGTGTCCACAGTGTAGTTTCAAGGATTCAATTGCCCTCTGGCCCAAAGGTTTGGACATCTGCCTGCACTACTAAGAGACGCTGGCTGGGATTTCCCCAGCAGCCCGCTGAAGTCAGGTGCCCAGACTGCCTGCAAGGAAGGAGTGCCACAATTCCTCAGGCTCCCTTCAAATTCTCCAGGAAGAAGCCAAAGGCTGCCTGGACCAGGTGTCCTGCTGGCTCCAGCACCCCAAAATCCAATCCCCTGTCACCTGAGGGGATGCAGAAGACGTTGCTGCTGCCACCAGCCAGCTGAAAACTGCTGATGTCCCCAGCCTGTCTGCGGATGTGCCTTCCTCACCCTACCAGACCTTTCCAGACTGGTTGAGTTTGTTGGGTTTTGGTGTGGTTTACACAGATTCTTTCGGAAACTTTCTCACACCAACTTGCCCCTAAGTTCCCATACGAAAAAAGAGAAAATACTGGCATTAAACTTGCCAAAAACTTTTAGCTAAAGTAAAAGACAGTAGCTGCTTTTTTTTTTTTTTAAAGTGGTTGTTTTAATTTTGAAAAGATAAATAAATTCAAAGGCACCCATCCAGGCACTGGTTTTAATTCCTGGGAGGAGAAAAAATCATCTGAAATCACTACCAGTTTTCTTTTTTTCCTGAGACTTTTAAGTTAAAGTGATCAAAAATGCATTTTTTGACAATGAGCAGAGCAATATCTTCCAGGCATTCAGAACAGGAAACTTTCTGGACCATCCTGTATTAAGATCCCTGCTTACAGCTGTGAATTTGGCACTAAGAAATATCTAATCAGCAGATTACACCATCACCACACCTTCACCCACCAGCCCCTTTTCATTTTAACATGAGCTTTACTGTGAAAGTAGGTAGAAATGAGTTCTGGACAAGTAAACAGAAGTCCTCCCTGGAGCCACTCTTTCAGCTTTGAGGGGGCACAAACTCGTACAGAAACTCTTTGGGTCCATCTCTAAAATTTAATGGCAGAAACTGCTGACACATTTGGAAGACTTTACACCCAAAAGTTTTGGCCCAGAATGTTTTCTTTTTCTGTTTAATTGTTATTTTTCTGTTTCACCATTTTTAAGTGGCTTGCTGCTGATACAATTCTGCCAGTAAATGAGTGCAGACTGAGTCACTGTTTTATATAGATCTGTCCATAAAGTCATGGAAGTGACTTTTGAAATTTCTTGCCAAAGAGGAGGAAAGTTCAGTGGAGGGTAGGAAGAGCTGATGGAGGAAAGGGCAGAGGACTCTCCAGTCTTCCTGACCCCTTTTCTGAGACTTTGTCCCGAAAACCTGATTTTTAGAATATTGACTGGATGGTTGAGGTGGTGTGAGGACTGCCCCCGAGGGGGCTGTAAGAAATGGAGCTTTACAATGGCCATGCTGGATGCAGCATCAGAATGAAAGCTTCAGTCAGTCCTGTGCTGTCCGATATGAGTTTGCCCAGTTGGGGAGAGAGAAAGTGGACTGTTGTGGGTGTACAGCCAAATGTCTGTCCTTCACCTGCTTGTGCTCCAGCTCCAGACACAGGCACTGAACACGCTGTGCCATCTCTAATGATGAGCAAGTATCTAGCTGCTCTTTAAATCAGGACTGTCAGCCCTGTTCCTTCCCAGCGAGGGATTTCCTAGAATTTCACAGCAAGGAAAGAAACAGAGACATTTCTGGGTTTTTCAGCTCTGGCCGCCTGCAGCTCCTGGGCTTCGCCTCGTGTTGCCTCAGTGACGAGGGGGCCCCGCTAAGGAACATGGCCTTTCGTGCAAGTCTGGCCCCAAAGCAGCATGTGTACAGCTCCCAGAGTCAAACTTAGGTCCATTTCACAGGAAGGTTTGTTCAACTGCAATATAGCATACGTTTGGCTGGCCAGGTTGAACTCCATGGAGGTAAAAAGCAAGGCAGAAATGCCAAGTAATTCTGGCTTTGTCAGTGATACCTTGTGGCCTTGAGAATCAAAATCTGCACCTGATCAGGCAGCTTTGATAAGGACACATCTTTGCAGGAGTTGCAATGTTACAGTAGCTTCCAGATGTGTTTTTTTCCCCTGAGCTTGCAAAGTTTGTTTATCTCTCCAGCACGAGTTTTAGCAGGCTGGTAGTGTGCTTGGGCAGGACTCTCTCTTGCCTCTCTTTTTTTTCCTGCATTATTTTCTGAGGTTGTATAGGGTTGTTGTAGGTAGGACTCAATTAACTCATAACAAGATCCCATCTGCTCTGGCAACACAGCTCCCAATTTGTTGAGGACTGAACAACCCTTTCAGATTTTCTGCATTAAAGAAAAAGAGCAATAAAACTGCTGGGGAAACCCCAAGAAGATCAGATCTCTACTTAGACTCTAATCTGGGTAAAAGGGCTGCAGGTACAATCTGGAGAACTGAAGGCTGTTTACTTTTTTTGAGCTGCCTGACTGATTACGCTTTGCAAGGAGGCACGGAGGGCTCGCTGCTGCTGTCAGCAATGCTGCTCATGGGCTGTGAAGGCAATACACCCTGCTGACAGCCCACCACTGAAAGGGTCTAGTCCCAGCCAGGAGGTGACACTCGCTAGCTGCTTTAGGTGGGAAGCATCTGGGTCTGCAGTATGTGACATGTGCTCTGAAGACTGGGAAAGGTGCAGGATTGCATGCCGCTGGCTGCTGATGGACTTCAGTAGGCGGCAAGCGGGGATGCACACAGCTGAGCTACACTGAAAACCACAGCCTTCAGAGACAGGCTTGACACATGCTGTGGGCCTTTTCCTATCCTCCTGTGGCGCCCGCTGCTGTTTGCTTGCAAACTCCTTCACAAGACAGAGAAGGGTGGAGGTAGATCCAAAACTAAACCCATCTCCCTGTCCTGAAAAAAGAGGGAAGCTTTGCTTGCATGTTACCAAAGTAACCAAGAAAGCAACCTCCTGACACTGCTGTGTAAGTCCTCAGCTGGTTTTATAGCCTTTTGGCAAGGTCCTTCCCATCAAATGATATTACCAGAGCCCGTGAGCAGAGCCACTCTAATGAGGAAAACTCCTGCTTTCTGTAACTGCTAATGTCATAAGTGGCAATTTTATGGCTAAATCAGAAGACAGAAAAACAAGGAGAGGGAGAAGTAGAAAGCCTCTCTATTTAAAAATGCAGCCAAAGAAATCTGCAGGAATGTACTGCTGCCAATTATTTTAACAGCTCCAACCTGTTTCCCCAGCAGAAGGAAAAAAATAAAAATACCCCCTCTAGCCCCTCCTTCTCTGTCCTTTGGGAAGAGAGGGGTTTGGATTAGCTCTTCAGAATGAAAACAAACACATCGGGGCTTTTATAGAGCCAAGCTGTTCCTGTGTCTTGAGAGCGGAACGAGAAAAGATCTAACAGGTGCTGTGTGATTTTATATGGCAGCATCGCAAGAGGCGCTGGTTCTTGCTCGTGAAAGGAGGCTTTCTTCGCCCTTCAGCTGGTGGCCTCCTCTATCCCCAGAGCCGATGGCTTTAGTTTAACAACCTATAGTGGTTATTTAAGCTCGAAGCAGTGCCAGAAGGCTCAGTTCATGTCTGTCATGTTCCTTCCCCCCTGCCCAGGGTGAGGGATGCCCGCGATGGCTGGTGGGAGTCCTGCTCCACTCCATGCCCCACCACGGGCACTCCTGGGGGAGGGGTAGAAAACTGGCTTCCCCAAACAACATGACCTCATCAACCCTCTAAACTCAAGTCCACGTGGAAGTATCCTACAAAACGGGTTGCTGAGTGCAGCCCAGCCCTTCTCAAAGTCCCGGGAGCGAGTTGCATTTCATATTGTTAGACAGCGAGGGCCATGCATCCTACAGTAACAAACAGCTCGGAAACTCCCATGAGCCCTGAGCGACCTTGGGACAAGAAGTTTTCCTCCACAGTACATGGGGAAGACCCTGGATAGAGAGGGGCATGCCAGCAGCAAAGTGGAAAAGATTTCAAAATCCGGTGACATTTAAACGTAAGCACTGACGCCGTTTCCAGGGAGTCCCCAGCTGAACCCCACAGGCCCTGGCCCTGCCTTGCAATTTGCTAAGCAAGTAGCTACAGAGGCCTCCGCACCCTTTGGAGGAGAGATGTAGCGTGTGATCGTATCCCCATGACACACGGCTACCAGACAGAGGTGACGCGTCAACTATTTTAGAGGGTCTGCTGGGATAAATGCTTGAAGTGAACCACATTTGGGGCTGGCCTTTTATTGTCTTGTTGCTCTTGCCATAAAAATAACCTCCAAATTAGCCCCAGCTGTTAGCAGGTTTCATCATTAAAATTTTGTTTGGTATCTGAGAGGAAGGAAATAAGCCACTTAAAGAAAAAGATTGCATTTTTTCTCTTTTCGCCCTCTCCTTCACACCCCCCACACATACGCGATGATGTCTAGACCTGGGTTTCTCCATTGGGGCTGGCGAACTACTGTCAGATAAGACAGCAGACGCCATTCCACAAACATTTTTCTTTCTTTTAGGAATCATTCCATTTCCCCTTGACATGCATTGTCATGCATGCAAGCAAAGGAACAAATACTCTCAGGGAAAATTCAAGCTATAAACAAACCTTCAAAATTTTAGCTGCATTTTTACTTGTCTGGAAATGTGGCAATACCAAGCAAGGCAGGCTGTTGTACAGATCCACTAAGCAGACTAACAGAGTGCAGTTCAGCAGCAGGCAACATATGCAAGCCACTCAGCTATGCATTCAGATAAACGCGGAAGCCCATTAGCACGTGGCTTTCTAGCAGCCTCTTCAGTTGCACCATGCTTGGGAGGGTAGAGAAGCCCTCAGCAGAGGCAGCAGTTTGCCTCTCGGTTTAAGGTGGTAATCTGCAATGCTCATCTTTTCCCTTGTCCCATTTGACACCAGGGAGGAGTGATGGGGAGGCATGGACTATGCTCTGCTGCAACTTTGTCCTCCAACAAAAAAAGGTGCAAGTTTTGAGGACCATCTCAAGGATTACAAGTGGAAACAGGAGGTGTTGTGGGGCTGGTATGGACATCCAACCTTCAGAGCAATTCAGCTGGGGATTTTCTGTATGTTCCTGGGAAGGATATTAGCATTATAAATGGCTTTTGTCTTGTTAGGCTGAGTTGCCACTTAGTCTACCTCTTCGCAATGGGGCCCAACTGACTTTGCTGCTAACTAGTCACCAGGGTGGGTATTTTCTGGCAGCATTAAAGCAAATTCCATGGAAGTGCTGGATCCACCTTGCCATGCTTGACAATGGATTTTGTTGGGATCTTGTGAGGATTTCATTGTTGATTGTTGCTATTAAAACAGAAAGTTCTTGTGGAAATATATTGATTTCAGAAGAAAGTGTCTCTTACCCGCAGTGGCACATGTGGTCAAAAAAGGGGGAGAGTAGGTGCCCATCTGAAGAGGGGGGGTTCAGTCCCAGATTCTGGCTGTGTTTTGCTGGTTTTCTGGGTGAAAATCAGGGTCATTTCACCTTGGTGCTCTTAGAAGTGGTCCCTGATCACTGACAGCTCCTGCTAGGCAGCTCTGACCCCTCAGCTGAACGAGGCCACAGAAAGAGTAGACTCAACTGAAGAGGCAGAAGTCTGTGGCACAGGGATAAGATGAGTTTTAGGGACCAGAGAGAGCTAAAGCAGCTGGTTACTTCTTTGGAGACAATGCACTGGTGCCCCTGCCCCAAGAAGTCTCACCCCTGTTGCCAAAAGGAGGCTGTTCTTGGTGGTCACTCCACTAACCTGTCCTGACCTGCAAGAAATAAGACATTTTACTCACTCTGCCCCACAGCCCAATGAATTTCCAGGCACACAGAATTTAAAAATTAGATGGTTCAGCAGCCATCCAAACCTGTGTTTTCCACAACACAGATTGGTGCTCTGGTCTCCAGGAGGAAGGTGGGGAATTCAGTGAGGGGCAGGAGGCAGCGGGGGCACTTGCTGTCTCTTGAGAGGGTTTAAAACATCCCAGCTTCATTCCACATTGCAGTGAAACCTTGTTTCTGAAACCTCAGCATTTCTTTGTGAAATGACATTCTTGGTCTGCAGCCAGCCTGAAAAGACAGTCTCCAGGGTTATCAGTTCAGCTTCAGCCCAGGAATGATCAGGGAAAGGAAAAAAAAATCCATTACTGCTTGACAGATGGATTTGACTCTATGTGGAACGAGTTGGTGGGCTAAGGCCAACTGGCGCAAAGTAAAATGCTTTTTTCGTTGTTTTTCTTCTTCCCAACTGATAGTAGTTGGCAGAAGCCAAGGGCTGAGAAGAGCGCAAAAGAACCTGTATCATCCCAGAAAAATTGATACGAAATATACATTTATCCCCAGGCACAAGCTCCTTGCCACCTCTGACACACCCCATCAGTACTGAATGGAAATATGTGGCTATTAATGTAACAGACAAATGAAGAAGTGAGGACTAGAAGAGGCAGTTGGGCCGCTGAAGCCTGGTTCCCTGCTATTCCTAGTCACTACTGCATATCATCACTTTCACAGCTGGATCTGAGTTGCAGGGCCTATAGGTTCTCATATATCACAGCAGTGCTCCCATGAGAGTACCAAGACTGCAAAACTCTGTGGAAGGCCATGTTTGTTCATTTTTTTTCCCCTAACCCTACATACAGCTATTTGGAGGAAGTTACAGTCTTCCCTAAATTCCCAGTTTGAACTTGACTAGCTCTGAATTTGAATCAAGTTTCTTCAGTGAAGACATTTTAAAGAGTAAAAAAGAAGATATATTTCACTTTTCCTCCTCACTTTTCTCCAAGTTTCAAATAAGATGATCTATTTCTCCCAGGACACTTTTTCAGCAGTATGACCCATAGTGTAGGTGTAAAAGGAGAGCATAAAATCAGGTCATGTATAAGGTAGTATTTCCCCATGATATCCTCTCAGAAATCATTTGTCTAGGAACCTTTCAAGCTAGAGGCTGGGTTTAGACTGTTGTATTACTTACCGATGGGCTTATTCTCCCAAAGCTTGTCTTGCTTTTAATACACTTCCGCCTTTGATTTCCAGAGTAACCTGTGGCAATGAGTGCCACAGCATTCACTTTAGACATCTCTTTCCAGAAAACCAGAAGACTGGAAAAAACACTTTTAAAAAAGTTGCTTTGGTGGTGCCCAGTGCTTATAAACAGATATTTGCATCTCCAATGGTCTACCTTGTCCTCCAACCCCCAAGAGCTTAGATGAATGCAAGCTAGATGAATGCACTAGGATTCAGAAGCAGACCTAATGCTCAATTTTAGGATCCAGGATTTAGCAATTCTTTGCATTCTATAAAGAGCAGAAGCAGCTGCAAAGCTGAGCTTCAGATGTGAACTTGCAAACTTTCTGAGACCTATGCCACTGGGATTTAAGTGGAACTCACAGCCCACTTCAAGTTTGCAATGCTGTTTTTCTCCCATTGCTGGCTGTGTTCCTGCCTATTTCTGTAACTCTTGCACTTGAGCATGTACAGATAACAGGGGATATAACAGTACGAGCAGAATAGTTTGTAGACCCATATATATTCAGATTTCCCCCCCTTAAAAAAAAAGCTCTGAAAATAGATGTCAGCCCCCTGCTGAACTCAAAAGCATCTTTTTGTGAAATGAGTTGGAAATCTCCAAGTCTTTGGTGGATGCTAGATCTCCAGCAAGACCTGGGGGAGCTGAGGAAGGTAGTATTTGGCTGCTTTAAATAAACCAGGAGAGTGGTTTGATTTTGATTTGGTTTTAGACTGTCTTTTTCATTCTTCCGGCGATGTTCACTGATCCTAATATACAGGCTATGCCACTGAGCCTGATGAAAATAGGTCAATAGGCTGCAACTCTGGAAAACATCTGTGCTCCAAATTGTCATCTTTTGCATTTTCCACTGTCCTTTTCAAGCTTTTCTGGCATCTGGGTGGGATATGAATGAGTTCTGGAGAAGAGACCAGACCCATACAACAGTTCATGTCAGACAGCTTGAAGTGACAAGATGATATTGAAAAGCAGCATATGGAAGACCTTAATGTGTAGAGATTGATGTAGCTGCCTCTGCAACAAAGTAAGAAACACATCCCCCTCACCATCCTTCTCCTTTCAACAGTTTCCCTCTTGCGTGGTCTGAAGGTCTGATCCAGCCAGGAGACAAGTTCTTGGGAGTAGAGCTAATTGGGAGGTACTCAGCCACTGCAGCACCCTCAGCACCTGCCAGGATGTAATCACTGTCTCTTCCTAAACCAGGGAATAAGATAAATGATTCATCTCATGGAGCAACTTTGAGACACTTCTTGCTTCTGTGGGAAGAATTTCACTTGCTTCTTTCTCCCCTAGGCTTCCAATGAAAAGCAAAGCCATTAATAAAATGTAATTAATGAAAGACAAAGCATGGAACAGGCATAGAAAAGGGTGGGCTTTGAAGGCTTTTTGTAGAAATCATGTGGGGCCAGCTTTCCTGACCGTCCAAACCACATACTAAAACATTCACATACACAGAAGCCCCAAGGCATGCACGACTTAAATCAGAAAGCTGAAGACTCGGGAGCGTTAGTGGTGGTGAGACAGGTGAGACACGACCAGAGCTCGACAGGGGGCCATCAGTCCTTGAAGGAACAAGGCCATGGACCCAGACAGCTAAAGTGTTGTGGGCCAGGACCAGCAGCTCATCTCCTTTACTGGCTGGAGGATTTGATTACCCAATATGACCAGCACAGCTATTTCACGGGAACGTCAGCTCCCACACAGGAGCTGCTCAGATGTGTTTGTCCTAGTAAGAAAAGGTTCCCCCTCCTTTTCTCTTCCCCCATATACCCATTTCACAGAGTATTGAATAGACAGAGTTTAGCATCCATCTTCTGCTTAGGTACCAGGAGTCATCCTTTTCAATTTCTCCAGTAGCTTCTTTCCTTTAAAAAAACACAAACATATTAAGAAGACAAAGCCTATGTTTTCTATGTTTTCAGGGTTCCAATTGCAAAAAAGACACCTCATCCTCTACCTATTTTATTTTTTTTAGAGCACTGGTATGTAATACTTTTATTTTTGGTGTAGAGCTGCTTTAACTCCCTAAGGACCCTAATGTTGAAGGAGACAAGCAGGTATTTCAGTGGTAGTGTTTTGCTTTTCTGCTCTCATATTTCACCAGTTCCTTATGAGAGAGTGAGTAATGACTTTTTATTAATTTAAAATCAAACTTATTCATGTTGAAATTGTCCCTTCTGTTTGCAAAAAGAAAGACAGGAAGCATTTGCATCCTGCTATGAAAGAGGAAGACTGCTCACATATTCATGTCTGAATGCTCTATAATCTGAGTCTTTTTTCTGAAGTACAATGTTTTTGTCTTAGCCAAAAACATCCCTGCCTCATACTTTTCCTCCTTAAGAAGCTTTGATTATTGTCAGCCTCATCTGCGTTTACTCTTTTAGCGTGAACTGAGCCCTTTCCACCGATTATCCATCATGATTAAGGTTAAATTCCATCTGATTTGCAGCCCAGGATGTGCCACTGAGTAATTCTGAGCTGTTCTTAAATGCAGTCACCGTCTCCATGCAGTACAAGTGGGATTTGAAGCTTGCAGGCCCTTTACAGGTGCTTTTAGTTTGCAGCAAAGAATCTGGTACAATTATAGGAAAATAAACTATACTGAAGCACAATCCTACCTGTCCAGTTTAACTGCGCAGTAAGTCTTTAAGCTTCTGTTTCTTCAACGTGCTTATCCTCTGTCCCCATCCCCCCATTAAGTTTGTGCTAGTCAGAATTAACCCCACCTGTCTGCAGGGGATGAATGAATTTCCAGCACACTCACTCAGCACTCCACACTTTCCACTGAAAAAGCCCTTGGGACTTAGTGACAGAATAGTCAACGATGCTATTACACATGTAAAATACGTGTAAAACTTCTTCCTCCTAGGAGGTGACAAGGTGGGTTCTCCTTATCTTACTCTATTTGAGGCCATGTTGTTGTACCACATTAACCTGCGAAAGTGGGGGTCTCCATGCACTTGAAACTGAATTTCTAACCTGTTTGGGCTCAGGTATTCCCTGGGAGAGATATATGTATATATATAGACACCCTAGGGTGGGGCCAGTACTCAGCACAACTGGGAAATGTGTTTGCTCCTTGTCTTCAGGATTTTGGTGATCCCAGTTAACCAAGTTGTCAGTACTTGGTGACATTTAAAGTGTTTTCTTGCACATTAACTGCCTATTATGAGTGGGAAAACTATAGGCAGCTCCTTACACCTGCTGTTGGAAGCAAATTCCTTTCCAGGATGGGCCTTTGATCTTTCATTAATCCTGATGCTGAGACCTCACAGTATGCAGTGGTGGCAAGTGAGGCCAAACAAGGCTGTGGACACTGAGTGAGCAGTGGGATACTTGGACGGGTCTGTCTTGTGGGACTGCAGCCTCCTCTTTGTCCCCTGTCTCACCAAGGCAGTGATCCTTTGCTAGTGTTTTACTTTTTCAGTAGCTTCAGTTGCTACAGCCACCAGGATAGAGGGGAGATAATTCTGGGTGGTGAGAAATGGAAAGAGAAACAAGCACTGGGCAACAGTGCCTCAATTAAGAGGAGACCCACAGGAAGAGATACTGGTGTACACTAGCGCATTTCCTTTGATTTCTGTATATAACTTGCATCAGTAGAGGACCAGGGCAAAAACTGGGAGGAGAGGGAAGGAAGAAGAAGGCGTGACTGAGTCCATATTCATAGCTGAGAGGCAGAAGCAGAACCCAGGGCTCCCGATCATGACAGCCCCCCACTGCCTTCCTTTGAATTATTGCCTTGATTAGTGTGATGTCTTGCCCCTAGCAACCATGTGGCATTGAGTCTATGGTGGAAAATACACGAGTGTTGAGAATAATTGGTTCTTTGATATTAGATTGCACAAAGGTCAAAGTGTACTGGGGAGAGTGAGACAGCTGAAAAGTCACATTCCCTGCAGGCTCTGTGGCACTGACCTCTTGTGCCTGCAAAAATTGGGAATCACAGATAATCTGTTGCAATGCCATGGCTTCTTGCGCTGGGGGACTGCGAGATCTCAGTACAAACACAGTGGTTTCTCAGCTGGCAACACTGGAGCTCTTTATAGCACCAGGTCATGTTTTGTACCAGGGGAGTTAGATAAGATTTTCATGTTATGAGATCTGTCTCGTTGCATTATTCTAACAAATTACACACTAGAAAGCCGCTCTGCTGTCTGTCTGTCTGCCTTTCTGTGCACCACCCTGAGGACATCTCTCTCTTCCCCTAAACTCTGGCAGTTCTGATTTACTTGGGACAAACCTTTTATCTGTGAAGGATCTTGCTGTTTGTGTTTGCCCCTCACTCATGTCTCCATCAGCCATGACAGAATTTCTTAAAACGCTGAAGAACTTTTCAAACTGCTGACCCCAAGCCTCTTGACATGGAGCTTCATCCAACATGAAAGGATTTGCATCCACAATTCCCTTCTTTTAGTAGCACCTCCCATCCTCAGAAGGGCTCAAGTCTTTAAGATAAGGCCTCTTTTTGGGAGAGTCATACAGGAGAAGTCACAGTAACAAAACAAGGAGAATTCAGATTTGTGCCCAGAAGACTCTGAATTTACATGAAAAGTGGTCATAAGGGGTGTGCAGAATTCATCCAGAAGGAGGTGGTGCTACACAGAGTACCTGACAGACTGCAGCCAGTAGTTAATACTAAGTAATTGAGGTCCTTTCTGTTGGTGAAAGCCTTACTGTGGGATGTGGGCAGAATTTCCTTTCCTTTGCTGCATCTTAGCAAGCTCCTCCTTGATATGTTGGGTAAGCCATTTAGCTTCATAATGTTTTTGTGCTGTAGGGATGGTGAAGTGGAAGATGGATGGTGAAGATGCATTGTTTCTGCATCAGAGAGATAACTAAAATCAAAGGAATTAATGTTCAGGCACTCAGATCCTACAAAGCAATGGCTAAAATGTAGTAGGTTTTCCAGTGTGAGATAAAGCCCCTCCAGCACGCCTTCTATTGTGCAGACCTGTTATGTCCCAAAGCCTCTGTACAATTATTGTAACACTTTCCTTCACAGACAGGCTCAGAGATCATGGATTTACAGCACTGTTTCACAATACTTACCCATTGGCCATGGCTCACTGGCCTCAGTTATAAGATGTTAACCTGCAGTGAAAGTCAGATAAGATCTCAAAGCAGGGGGGAGATTGGGGAATGTATTGACAATTCTCATCCTATCCTGTCCTGTCCTGTCCTGTCCTCACTCCTTTACCATGCTCTCTCTGTGTGAATCAATTTTTCGATATATTGGAGAACAAGTAACCTTCATAATGAAGTGGGTTAAAGTCAATGTCTGCAGTGAATAAGTGTCTTTATTTCCTTCCTGCTTTCCTTGACTCTCCTCTTGCCCTGCTGGAGTTTTGACCCCATCCCATCTCTTCTTGAGGTGCTGCAGGTCATGTTTGGTAGTGTTTTAACTGCAGCTGAAATTTTCCAAGTAATTGTGTAGGGAAAAGACTAGAGTTTGAAAGGAAAATGCTTTTCACTAAAAGAGAAATCCTTGGCCTGGCTGCACCTAGCAATGGGGCTCAGGCTGTCACTCCTCAGCTGCCAGACGCCATTGGATGTTATGAGGAGGCATCAAAGGTATGACTTCCCCACAGTAGTTATTTCTTCAGAAAAAAAAGAACTTGCAGAGGAAAGCAAAGGCATGCTGGGTATTTGGCTGCTTCCCAAGTCAATGCCACACAGCACCCCAGGGAGCACTGCCTTGCAAGGTTTGCTTCCCAAGGCCATCAGTTTATTGATGCCTGGATGAGAAGCCTGGACATAAAGAGCTATTTCCTCCCGCTGCAGTGATCTCTGTTCAGGTCCGCTGGCCACTGACGCATTACAGTCAAGACCATGGAAAACTTCTCCCCGTATAGTGTGAAATTTGCTCCAGAAGAGTAGAAACATCTGGTTAGAGCCAGGAAGTGGTTACTGGCTGGGTTTGGCAATAAGGGAACATGTAGTTAATACACTCTTACCTCATCAGTAGGTGTCACTGCAGCAAAAGACAGGGTCCAGTGGAAAGATTCAGAGGGGAATAGAGCGGGGGTACTTCAGCCAACCAACCAGACGTGGAGTCAGTTCAGTACTTCCTGACTACAGCCAGAGAACAGCTATGGATCTGGGTTTATGAATTGCTTGCAATAGGGCTATAGGAAATGAGAGATTAAGGAAATGAGTCATTAAGTGATTACAAAGACATGTGGAGCACACACAGTTGTGGCCGCCAGTAACAGAGCGTTGAGCAACCGTAAATTTCTTCTACAGGGGTTTTGGGAATGTTCCTGCTGAACTTGTATGCAGTAGTGAGTTACGGTTCGGTGGATGTAGTTGAAATGAACCGGTAGCAAGTTTCAGTCACTCTTAGCACAAAACCCACAGAAGAGTTTTCAACAACTCAAAGTCACCCTTTTGATAGCAGGCCTGGTGACCAGTCCCAGGAGAAATATTGTAACAATTAAGAAACAGTCGTCCTCTGACACAGTAGGATTTAGGTCTGGGCTTCAGTATGGATGAGGAAGATTTAACCGAGGCTCAGTTAAAACCTCTTTGTCGGGGCCAATATCCAAAATCTGACAATGTAGACCTATGCTAGAACCAGCTTCTGACTCAGTTTCCACACCTCTTCCAACAGAGGCCCCAGCAGCTGCTCTTCTTCCTGCAAGATGTTTCTCCGGTGTGCTGGGACTGGCATTCAGTGTTGTGACATGGGGAAGCGTGGATAACTGGGTCCTGGGTCTGCAGACAGCAGGGTAGGGAGGAGAGTAATGCGGCTGCACTTGTTCTGCAGGTGCACTACCATCAGCTGGTGAGCAGATGCTCTTTGGTGTGCCTGGAGGCCTTTGTTCACACCACAGTGAACCTGCTTCCATTCCCAGACTCTAGGACAACAACCTTTCTGGAAAGGCAGGCCTCCCCCCCCCTTCCCCCACAAAGCCAGCGCTGAAGATCTGTAAACGAACTCTGTTCATTTTAAAAGTCCAGCTCTTCAGAGGCAATATGGGAAGCAAGATTCAGGAGCTGTCATCCCAGGCAGCTGCGATAAGTCACAGAGCCCATCGAAATGGACCTTCCATGTGGTTTGGCATCAAAATACATCTTTTTAATCCTGTTTTCTGGGAAGCACAGTCAGGAAAAAAAGACCTGAAATACAGGGCAGGGCAGCCCTGCTGCCTACTATCAAACACAGACTCGCCTGCTCTGTGTGACCTTCTTGGAGATTCTTGCTAAGGCATCCTGTTCCAAAGCATGTCACACAGAAGGTCCAAACCCCTTCTGCAAACATGTTGCCAAGCAGTCAAATACTATGGAAGGAGGAAATGAGGCAGTCAGGTATCTCTGATGCTATCCTAATGGCTTTACTAAGGACATACTTAAAGTCCTGGTAGCCCAGATGCAGGAGAAAATAAAACAATATGAGACAGGTTCTTTGAGTCCTTTCTGAGACTTTCTCCACAGTATTTTGCCTCCAAAGTGTGTTGGTTCTCTACCAGCACCTCTGCAGGCTGCAAGTGCTGGCTTTCAACCTGGCTGTAATGCCCTGTGCCTTGTTTACTGCTGGTTTCATCTCTCCTACATCTGACTTCCCAGCCCACTCCCCAGCCAGGAGTATAGACACAGAGAAACAAGTGTAGCTGGTTTCTCCCTCTACCCAGTAATAGGCTGTCATGTAATAAGGCCTCTCAAAACAGGCATCCTGGTTAAAAAAAATCAAAAAGGCCCATTTTCATTCCCCTTCTCAGTTTTATTTCATATTCACATTCAGCCTCCTCAGATCCTTGATGGTCTTCCAAGCAAACAGTATTTTGGGTGTATACTATATTGTCTCACACGGAAGTTTATCGCATCTGAGCAAAGACTGAAGTCAGTGCTTATAATGAAGTTTGATTTCACCCGCTCCCCAACCTAACAACAACTCAATCTCTGCACATAGAATGCAAAGAAAAGGCATGTCCTATTCTATTTTGCTCCCTCAGTTTCCCTTCTATCATGAAGCTAGCTATCTTAGGAGGCTGAGACACTTCCAGATTCTCAGCAATGGGCTGGTAGTCGGGAGAAGATGGAGCAGAAAATCCACCATTCATGCTACAGCAGCAAAGCAATAATCCAAGAATCCATGTGTACATAAGAGGCTCAGTATATGAGAGTTCCTGACCCTATGACTTTAATTCTGACTAGATAAGAGAGCCAAAGAGTGGGAGGTGAAACAGAAGCCCAGAGAGTTGAAAAGATTTGTCATAGTCCATCTGGGACTGGTGCCAAGGCCTTCTAAGCACAGCTGGGTGATGATATTATGGTATTATTATTAATAATAATAATAGTTAATGTGCCAAAATCTAGTGTTAGGTAGGACTAAAAGAGATCACCAAACTGAGAAGAGTGTGGCAAATATTTTCGGCCAAGGAACATATCAGTGTTGACATCTTTCAAAATCTCTCAGGCGTTTTCAAAACACAACTTTTAGAGAGGTTTTGAAATGGTACTTTACAACTAAAAATAGGCACTGCATTTAAAAGCAACAAAAGAAAAAACCCAACTTTCTAAATGGTCTAAATAACTAAGAAGTGTAAAAAGACTTTCCTTTTCAGTCCAATGAAACATTTCATTCAGATCCAAAATCAACCTTTTCTTTTCATCCAAAACCTCAAAAGATTATCATGTCAGTTGAGCCTTTTTTCCCTTCTGATTTTCCATTTTGGTGACCAGACCAAAATATGTATCACTCACCAAGCTCCACTCATAAATCCTAACAAAAAAATGTGTCCCATGGACTACATTAAACTTTATTATGTAGACTTTTCAACAATGAAAATCTCTCTCCCAGGCATTTTAACTACATCACCACAGTAACTATCCTACCATGCTACAACTTCTACTACAAGATTTCTTTGTTGCATAGATAACTGTGACCAAGCCCCTGCTAACGTAATTCATGAGAGGGAGCAGCATGATTGAAACAATACTCACGCTTCATGGTTGACCTCTAAACCTATCATAAGTCACAAGTGTCAAAATCAAGCAAGGTTATACAGGGGAGGTTATGAAATTTCATCACTTCTACAAATTCTGGATTTTCTATGCTGTAATGACAGTCAGGTGACTTGATTGTGTATGTCCTGATGAAAAGAAAAAATTTACTTTATTTTGGCTCTTTTTCATTTCTAGATGATGCTCGCTATTTCTACAGTTTATCCGCACTGTCTTTAAAGAAGTTCCTTTTTATTTCGTTTGTTAGTATTGCTTGGTATGAGACAATGCATCAACACCTTTCATTCTGAGCAAATCCAGCCAAGAGGCATATCAGGAAGATTTTTGCTCCCTAATGAAATGTAGAGGGGAGTCCAAGTAGCTGTTTCACAGCACAACGTTTACAAAAGCTCAGGAAAGGAAGGAGAAAAGGCATGTGCCTGCAGCTGATGGTGAAAGCAGGAAACCGAAACAGAAGTAAAGTAACTGATCTAACAAGAATCCTACCCAGACATCGGTCATCCACTCTTCTTGCAGAAAATGCCAGGTGATCTTAAATGACAATGAGCAACTGGAGCTGCAGTTACGTCTTGTCAGAAAAGCTCCCTCTGCTCTCTGCTGAACCTCACCTCCTGTCATGGGAACATTTTCTCTTCTCACAAACACGTCAAGATCCACAGGCAGGACAGCTTAACACCCTGTTGTGTCTGATGTTGTCTGAGAGGAAAGAAGTCCCACTAATCACTAAGCCTCTGCAGCTGGTCCTGCCTTGCCCTCCAAACACTCATTGTACTCAAAGCCCTAGATCTGCAGAGAACAGAGGAGCAGGTATGAATTTTTCGATATATCCAAACTGAGGTTAGAAGAATACACCTAGACAGACCCAACAGAGTTCTCTAACTCCTTGCTGGAGTCACATAATTACTTCCAGGGTTTCTCAGAAATACCTGGAGTTTCCCAGACAGAGTTGCCTTTGAGAAGCTGCATGGTGACTCTATCAGGAGCTCATTAATTCTGCCCCATATGAAGTCATGTTGTCCAGAGAGTGATAACATGCTGAAGAGATAAATCAGTTTGGCAGAGCCTTGCCTTCAGCTTGCACAAACATCAGTGTAATCCAGGGAGCCCTCAGAAAAACACATGTGTATACTGAAGGCAGGATTTTCTTTTTTCTTTTTTTCTTCCAGGAGAATTAAAATGAATGTCAATAAATTCAGGTGGCAGAGCACAGAGAGGAAGAGAAAGCAATAATGCTAAAAACACAACATCAGCAGGAGACCTATGGCTCAGGAGACCTACCAGAGGAATAAAGATTGAGAGCTATATCCAGACTGGCCACAATAGGTGCCATAACATACAGGCAGCAGCTACTTTTCTCCACCTATTCGGGAGGAAGCCAGGCTCTGACAATCCATCACTGTAACTCACTAAATACGATCACAAACTGCAATGTTTGCCACCGAGACCGGCAGTGTGGCACGTATGAGATGAGATGGATGGTCAATCTTATCTTACTGTACTTTGATCTTGAGATGCCAACAAGACATCTGACAATGTCACCACACAAAGCACTTGATTTCCCATTTCCTGGCTGCTTTTCTGGAAAAAAATATTCAGGCTCAGTAAAGAAGTAATAAGGTGAAATTTGATGGTCTGTGTTTGCACAGGAGTTGAAACCTGGTATTCAGATCTTCTGGCTTTACAAATCTGGATGATCTGTAGAAGATTTCTATGCACAAGGTCGACACTATAACAAGCGGCAAAAGTATTCTCTACACAAAGAAATATTCTGTAGGAGTCAGTAGATGATGTGCTAGTCCTCATTCTTCACCCCTGGCACTGCATACAGCATGAGACTTCATGTCTCTTCTCTGCCACTATTGTTCTAGTCCGACCCTCTCTAGCTAAGCATTGGTATGTTTCGGAATTTGTAGCACAACTGATATTAATGACATTTCAATATAATTCTGAAACTGTAAATAAAATTAACAAACATCATTGGGATTTGCAACCTCTGAAAGCTTCAGTTCAAAAACTTTTTTTCACTTCCTTTTTCATATCCATTCCAAGGCTCTACAAAGGCATTCAGGTGATATTTATCACTAGCTGTACAGAGCAGTAGTTGTTGCTACTGATGTTTACGTTCCCTTGTATTCAAGAAGCACTATCTGAAATCAAGGGCCAATTATACATATGTGAAATAGCCCCTGGCTTGGAAAAACACCAGAGTGGTATCATGAGGCCCTTCATTGACAACTAAACACATCACTCTAGGTGCAACCCATAAGCCTGGGGAATGCCTGTACTCCTCCGACAGAAACACTCAGTAAGGGTGGTATGAGAAGCAAAAGGGAAGTAAAGTATCCTACCAGAACTTTTCAGGTGAGAAAAGTAACTCCACCTTACTCTCATTATGGCTACAGCAAAAAAAAAGGTTGAAAGAGACCTTGAAGGTCATGCGGAATGTCCTTGCCCAAAGACAAAACTAGGTCTACCCAACAGATATTCTTAAAACTACCCAGCAATGAAGACTCTATATCCTCCTTGTGCAAATCTGTCCCAGAGTTTCCCTGTTCTTACTGCTTAAACCCTCTTTCCCTTTTTTTGATCTTGGGATAATCCATCATGGGCATGGACAGGAGGTGATCCCCCACCAGACTAGCTGTGCTCTCAGTACTGGAAGACCCTGTTCTGTTGCAATGCAATCCAAAACATTTCCACAACATCCAGAAATTTGCTTTGAACATTACTAACTTGGGCACATCAAAAATCAAAGTAAGTGAGTAACCCCATCACAAAAATGAGTGCCTGTGTTTAGAGGCATTCATGCAAGAGGAGACAGGGTGAGCGGTCAGTGATGCGGAGGAACAAAGCAGCTCCTCTGGCCATTGCCAGGATAATGAAAGACCAGTCCTAGGAGTTTGCTCCAGCAGTTTTAGAAACAATAATAATAGTCCTCCCCCTCCCAACATGCTAAATCTGATCCTTGCTAATGTGAATTAATACCAGGTTTCAGTTCAGCCACTGGGGTAATGTGATGCTCTGGAGTGCTGTAATCCTAAACAGAGCATTAGGAGAGCAGCTCGCACCACAGCTGTGGCTCCTTGCAGGTGTTTCTTCCTCAAGCAGCCCCTTCGGCAACAAGTCTCTGACTCTGCATGAACAGCATGGGGGGTAACTCTCTCCTGGTCAGACAATAGGCTTCCCTGGAAGAAACAGGCTGGTCCAGTGCTGGTGGTACCAGGGCAGGTGGGGAGGGGGAAGCCTGAAGTGATATGGATCTCTGTTTACTATGCACAAAAGGGAGAGAGAAGCAGGTGAATGAATGAAACGGATACCTCCGTGTGACCCCCTTCCCCTGTGGACTGGGCACACAGTGCCTAGAACACACGTGCTCTTTGTTCCTGCGAGTGGTATTCCCGTTGCCCCTGTCCCTGCCCCACTGCTTTCACTTATCCTGCCCCCTAAACAAGCCCTGCCTCACACATTTCATCAACAATCCCCACTATTCATTTTTCAGGGGCACCAAAGGGAAACAGAAGTCTCCTAAGCAAAGTTCTGCCTCCTTTGGGACTGTCCTGACTTCCCTCCACCCATCCTTCACCACCCTCCTCTCCTAAGCCTTGTATCGTGCCTGTCTGCAGTCACAACTCAATATTGGGTTACAGAAGGCCTCCAGCTGACCCGGTGGGTTCGTCTTGTAAAAATACCGCCTGTGCCATTGGTCTCTCTGATTACTCCTGGCTCATAACAGGTGGGGCTGCCAGCTCGAAGGGGTAGGGCAGGATGGAAGAGCTGCTCTGTAGCTGTGTACTCTCCTCCCCCTTGGAGGCAAAAAAGACCCATTTATTCCCTCTCCCAGCTTTGTCTCCAGAGTCTTGTTTTTTTCAGAAAAGGGTTTTGTGTAAGTCACAGAATCACAGAATGTTTGGGGTTGGAAGGGACCTCTGTGGGTCATTTAGTCCAACCCTCCTGCCGAAGCAGGCTCAGCTACAGCAGGCTGCACAGGACCTTGTCCAGGCGGGTCTTGAATATCTCCAGAGAAGGAGAATCCACAGTCTCTCTGGGCAACCTGTTCCAGTGCTCTGTCACCCTCAGAGGGAAGAAATTCTTCCTCATGCTCAGCTGGAACTTCCTAAGCTTCAGTTTGTGCCCATTGCCCCTTGTCCTGTCGCTGGGCACCACTGAAAAGAGCCTGGCCCCATCCTCTTGATGCCCACCCTTAAGATATTTATAGGCATTTTTAAGATATTTATAGGCATTTTTTTAAGTTCAGTACCACCGGAGTCAATGGAGGGACACCAACAGCACTTGCCTAGCTGTATTTCCAGCACAGCCTCTTTCTGTTTAGATGCAGATCCCCGTCAAATTCCCAGCTGACTTCTGTGATCTTCTCATCACTGCAGAAACAGGTTGGAAATTTTATTAGTCTCACAACAAATTCAGTGCTTCTTGATTGCGACTTGGGCCAAGAAGTGCTCTTTTTGGCTGTTGGCTGTTGGGCTTTCAGTCTTAGTTGCACTCAGGGAGTGGAGAAAAAGCACAGAAACAACCATAAACTAACAAAATACTTAGAGTTGCAGAAATAGATGTTGGAGGGAGGGACTTCTATTTAACTCAAAGTAGTATGTCAGATTTTAACAGTTTGCAATGCTGGTGTGTTTTAGATGTAGATCTTAACTCAATGGCTTGTTCCATTTCCACGATGATGTAACCCAGGGAGTATTGTGCAAAAGAGTTTCCTCTTGTTCTTGAGAACAACTTTACATCCCCCCTGGAATTAGGTAGTCATGGACTGCTTGGTGAGCCAGTGTTGCCTGGGTCAATAAGGAAATGCATAAAAGGTTTCTACACAAAATAGGAGGAATTTATGGCACTAAGCTTATAGAAGTTCTTGAAGAAACAAGAATGGAGAAGCTCCAGGGATGGAAAATGGCCACAATCCTTCTGAAGAGCAGTCAGTAGTGCAAGAATTAATTTTAGAGTTACAGTGGAGGACAGCTGAACAGAAAACTAGATTTGAAACTAGCAAATCTATTTCCAAACCCTCTTCCCATCCACATACTTTTAATTTCCTAGTGCATTATTCCAGATGAGACGTAACCAGTGTACAAACACTGGGTTCATTAAAATGATCAGGAATGATCAGGTACTTGGCTGGTGATTTCCTAACCCTCGAACAGCCTGCACTGTATCTGATCTAAGAGACCCAAGGGACCACGGATGGAAACATTGAGAGCTGGGTTTTTCTCCTTCCCCCTTGCAAAGCTGTAATGAGGAATTATTTAAGGATGCTGCCACCAAGCTGGATGCATCCTGCACAGCAGGGGGAAGCTGATGGTAATCATTGACTTTGTCACCTAGAAGACAGACAGCAATCCTCAAAGCCAAGTGGCATAGGAAGAGAAAATCACTGCACCAGCCAGATTGGAGGAGGAGGACTTCAGAACCATTTTTTCAAACAGGGACATTTTCTGTGTCCCCATCAAATAACCTAAGTACTGGCATTTTCACTTTTTATCTAACAGTGATCTCTGTCTTCCTTTGTGCATTTTGCTTTATTTCACAATGAAAACCAGCAAATCGATTAAACTTCCCAGTTCCCATTTTTCTACTCAAGCAGTTCTGCTTGGGAACTCTGGGCAATAAGAATTAACGTATTTTTCAAGAAACACAGACTTGCTGATGAAGACTGAAATATAATTCTAGGTCATTTCTATATATAGATAGTTGCAGATTCTTTTGGAAGAAGAAACTTCTTTCTTGTCTTATACTTTTCCCTGTTTTCATCGGTGTCCTTTAAGTTACACTGTCCCTCACCTAAAACAAAAAAAAGTAAAAAAATCTGCAAATTAGAAAAGGACAATGGTTTGTCTGTCTTTTGCTTCCATAGTGCCTAAAAGAAGCACAGAAGACTTTATATAGTACATTATACTGTATGATATTTGTTTCTACTTTACAGTCTCAGGAACACTACGTCTCTTTATTCTTTTATGTCTCTCTTGCCTGAATTTCTTGGAAAAGGGAACTGGAGTTGTTGCTGAGAATTTAATAGGTTTTGTGTTTAAAATGGACACATTTTCACAAAACTTCATCAGTCCAAAGAGATCTAAGGAGCTGAAAATATATGTATTTTCCCTTCTCCTGTAGGCATAACTGTTTTGATACCTTCATTGTTGTAATCTTGCCAATTTTCCATTTTTGAGTGGAAAGTAGACCAGAAAGAACATGCATTTATAAGTTACAAACATATCAATAAACCTTTTTATAAAAATAAACAACTGAATCCATTTCTCCAAGTACTATAGAGATCCCACAATGACCAACCCCAGTGATGTTTTTCCTTTGCAAGTCATTTTTAAAGATCGTATTACCTTGTTACAATTGGAAGTGTCATCATCATGACTGCTTTGAAATAATAATGCAGGTGACATGATCTACTGTATTTGTTCTTGCTGTAGTACAGTGCCTGCTTGGCATAAGGTTAGTAAAAGCCTTAGGAGCTGCTCTGGGGATGAATTTGGCCTGCAGGGGTCTTCCATTTACTTTGATTTATTGTGATCATTCAAAGTGTATTCTCATTTGGATGGTCGGGGATTTACACACATAGCTTCCATTAACATTAAAGGGCGATACCATTAAGACAAATGTACAGTTAATCTCTAGCACTGTGGAGACAAAAATACACCTCAGAGAGCACTCTGCTTGGCTAGAAACGTTCATTATCTGTGTTTCATTTCACTGCATGGAGCAGCTTTAAAAGGCAGCTTCATAATTTTACTGCCGCTACCCTGTATTTCTTAGTGGGAAGGAGAGGAGAGAAAAGGGGGAGCTATGGATAGGAGAGCTGAAGGAAAATAAGATTGCTTCCTTCAAGACCCGGCATGCAGACAGTGTTTCACACAAATAGCAGGGAGGATTAGATGATTTGTGATCTCTTTCCTGGATTGCCATCATTGCAGGACTGCTTCTGAACACCAGGGCACTTGCTGCTTTTATTTTAGTAGTGTCACAGTAGCCCTTGGAGAAGGAGCTTCCTAATCTTCTGCCAAATTCATCCCAACAAATAGATTTTTGTGAAACAAGAGGTGATCCATACCCAGAAGAGCTTGCAACAGACGAAAGAGTAGGGTCAGATGGGAATTAAAATCTTAAGAGGCAGGAAGCATCTTTTCATTGCTCTTCTTCTACCAGCAGGTTTTAACATCACTGATGTTGCATACTGTGTTATGTTTTTTCCCAAGTAAATGCCTAAACAAAGAAAGAGTCAGGAGGTGGAGTTGCCCCAGAAAAGCTCCGGTCAATTATCCAGGAAGTTCAGAAGAAGGTGACATTAAGACAAGTAACAGAGGAGTGAAAACTCTTACTCCAGGGCTATTAAGCCTCATAGCTTGTTTCTTATCTGCTAAGGTTTGGCCACAAGAATTGAGTGCCAACCCCTTCAAAAAGCACATCTAATAGTGACAAACCCTATGCCAGTCTTTGTCCCAAGCTGACAAGTCTCTCTTGGGGGTGCTAACTGACTGGTTTGTGGAAATAAAACCCTGGCTCATATACCAAGACCTCTTTCTTGCAGATGTCTGTCACCAGCTGAAACGGCTCACTGAGTCGTTGGTACATTAAAATCAGAATTTAAAAAGCACATTCATAATCTAGCCCTATTCAGCCAGTGGCCGCATGGTGTTCAAAACTCCCAGCACCCTGGGTTGTGACTTACTGCGTGGTTACTTCACCACTAGCAATCAAAACTACACCCATGCCTCATCCAGAAAATCATGGGCAGGGAGGCATACAGAACTCAAAGGTCTGTCTCACAGGTCTTTTCTCCAAGTCTTAAAACTGGCCTCTGCATGATACAGTTGCTTTCCATGCTCTCCTAATTGAAGAGATGTTATATCTGATTTGTGGACCACCCTGCTACAGAGCACCCATAGCATGGTAAGATGCCCAAAGGAATCAGTCAGGTGGACCTGACCTGTTCGACCATCACAAGCAACAAGAAACTGAGGTAGTGCAGTGCAGTGGACATAGCACAGAACAGTGACTTTAGCCCTCGGCTTGAGGAAGGTACTTCATCTTTTCACTGCTTTCTCTTTCTTTCCTCACATTCTCTCTACATCTCTGTTGCAGCCAGTGTAAATCATTGAAGCTAAATCACAGGAAAACAACTTGTACGTGCCTACATTAGAGGCTGGCACCAGTTTTTTTCTCAGTTGATTTAGTGAAGCCATTTACATCACCACCATAGACCCAGAGACACTTTGATTTGAGCAGGGACTGTGCCTTTGGTTTTATTCTGTCCACAACTTAATTATTACATTGGACACCGTGACACATTTTAAGTGGTTCCCTGTCTTCAGCTGTAACTGAATATTGCGTTTAGATAGCCCATTAGGCTCTCTTGCTATGGTAATATGGATTCTGTATTTCAAACACCTCTAAACAGTTTTCCACTCCTGTGGGTGAACCCAAGTTTGTAAATTTTGCTTTGCTGCACAATGTCATTCAACAACCTGACCCAGTAAAACTCCTATAGATCTCACAAGACCCCTGGCAAAATGCAGAAGAGAAAATATTCTATTTAAACAGCAAATGCAAACAGTGAGGAGAAGGAGGTGGAGTATTAATGCGGGTATCTTTTAATTGCTTTTAAAGCTTTTTGTCTTCTTCTTCTCATTTCCCTGCCGTCCAAGACCAGAATATCATGCATGTAAGAGAATCCGTTCCGATTAGAAGTTTTCACACAGTGAAAGTCCCCTGAGACCTATATTTCATCTCAACTTTCCCCACTGCATTAAACAGAGGGTTTGATTCTGGAAAACAGCAATCGAAATTCTCTCCTCCTGCACTCAGCACTGGAAAGTAATGAGAATTGAAAATTCCAAGGCTTGATGTGAAACTGGTGTTGTCTGGACTGAAACTGCTTATGAGAGAACAGGTTTTGGGAACGTTTCCACATTCACATGTTTATTTATCATTCTTTTTAATTATTCTTAGGTTTGTGATTTAGGGAAGAGAAGGTGGGAGGAGGAAAAAGGAAAGAAAAAAGGGAGTCAGTAGCTTGGCAGCACACAACCTAAATCTAAACACCGCACACACTCGCTATACCCTGGAAAAACCTGGATCTTATACAACAATTTCTGTAACAACATCACTTGGATAAACCAGCAACTTGGAAAGAATCTTTGCTTTCCTAGAATTCATGTAACTAAGAGATAAAATGACCTTGAGGGATGGCAGATTTCCTTGTAAAACCCATTAACTCTTTCAGAGCCAGCCTCACTGAAGATCCCCTTTATCCACTCTCTGGTGAAACAGACAGGACAGCAGGGTCTGGCCAAAGCCTGCCACTGGGTCTTCTTGCACTAACATCACCGTAGTTCACATCCAGCGTCAGTTCTGACGGGGACTTAAAAACATCCAGTCAGCATCATCTGTGAGTGCTGACAAACTTAATGTAAACAAGTGACTTGACCCATCTCTACACTTCCCCATTCAGATGACCTCAGAGTTGATGACTTTGATCCACTTCATTGTCCTTTGAAATGAACTGGCAGCCAGGTTAGCACAAGGTCTCTCCCGAAGTGGTAGACCCTTGGATTCCTCTCTTGAAATATTTCTGTCTCCATGGTCCTGCAACGGTGATTTTTAAGAAGAAAATGAGGAATGAGACAGTCAGGCAGAAACCAGTCATATCTGCTGTGCAACTGCTTCAGAAACAATCAGTCCTGTGAAGAGCAGAACTGACTGAGTGTGGACTCTGGGACATAATGTTATTTGGCTGGATTTCTCCTGTTGAAAAACAGTGTTTTCCCTACTGTAACTTTTCCATTCAGAGGGTTTCTTTTTCCTCTACCCTAGTTGCCTATTTTCACAATAATAGTAGAAATACAATGCTTCTTTTCACCCTCTGTCGGTTTTAATGAGCGGACAGATTCAAGGTTATTAGTGGGTGACTGACAGACAGTGAATAGTAATTCCTGTCTGCTTGAAAAAGAGTAAGGAAGAAAATTCAAAGAGATCATGGAAGCAGCTCATTGGGATAATTTAGAGGGAACAGATAAAAGGGGCCACTTGTGAGGGAGAAGCAGCAGAAGCTGAGGGCTGGATAGTTTTTACTGGTTACTCTACACCCAGATGTTGTGTCTGTAAGGGAGACTGTTTCATACTTCAGCGTATTTCTACAAAGAGACATTCTGACACTTCTCTCTCATTTTTAAATGATAGTCTAAGACCAGGTGCTGCAAATCTTTTGGAATTAAAGAACTCCATGGAGACCCCTTTCCTAGAGCAGAGGTATTCCAGCTGTGCTTAGACAATGCTGACATCCACCTTCCCTTAAATTTGTCATCCCTTCTGCTCAGAAATTAGGACTTTCCTCCCTTCCTTGTACACAGTCCTGGGTTTAACCCAGAAACGTCTGCATTTCACTGCCAGCTGAGCTGATGCAGAGGGTTGAATATTCCCTTCTGCTTCATCAGGAAAAAGTTGCTTAAGCTATCAGAAGCTGGATGCGGAAGAATTCTCTTTTCTGTGTATTCTTCAGCTGTCACTGCTCTGCAAAAGACCATTTAACCAAGCTCCAGCAAGACCTTTGAAATGACAGGATGGAAGGGTCTACCCGCTCAGCCCTTGTTCCCTGATGAGCCTATAGCTGTTCATGAACATTTCCCCAAGCTGCTGCAGCTTCATGCGTTTCTCTGCAAAGAGAGAGCAGTGTTAAAATCAGAGCTGCTGATGGAAAAGCAGCAAAGAGCTAGATGTGCAGGGAAGGGGGGACTGATGTGGCTGTCCCACTACTTCGTCTGTGTCAGAGGTTTGCATGACTGAGAAACAGAGAGAAAGACAAATGGATTGTATACTCCTTTCCCCAATTCCTCAGTCCTAGTAGAAAGGTGAAAGACAGAGGTCTACAAAGCAACAAAGCAGTGGTTCAGCTAGGCCAGAAGCTTGTGCAGCAACTCTGCAAAGGCTCATAGAAATACATACCTCTTTGGCTGCTGGAACCTGTCTGACTGCCAGAGAGGACATAAGCCAGAAGACCAGGTCACCCAAAAAACCCCCAAAACAAAAAAGAACCCAAAACCAACAACAACAGAAAGAAAGAAAGAAAGAAATAGCACACAGCCATCCTCCAAAATAACAACACAATCAGCCCCATGAGAGCTGCATTGAAGCTAAGGGAGACCCCACCAGGGATGAATTTGCCCTAGTGTAATTAATTCCTCTTTGGAAGGGTTGCCAGCAGGGTTCTCAGATTAAAATCTCTTTCTCCTCCAATAAGAAGAACCTCCAGGAGCTCAGCATCTCCCCTCCCTTCCCCACAGCGTGAAGCACCAGTCCAAGTCCCAGTGTGAGACTTGAACCTACAGTGACCTCCTGAGCCCTGCAGTGAAGGACGTATTAACCAATGAGTCATGTTGACTCTGGCTTGAATCTAAATGGGCCTCTTCTCTCATACCAGAGAAACCACGTTCACACAGCCGTGGATGTTGCTTGTATCGGATAACCCTTCGTACAAGAGCTGGGTGGTGCTTGTTGCTGTCATCCTTGCCTGGAGGAAAGGGGGCAGCAATGGGGTAGGGATGTCAAAATCCAGTTACTCCAGAAGATACATCCTCTCTGTAATTTAGGATGTAGAAGAAATTGTCATCCAATTTGAACAGCAGAGACTAAACTGGCCGTCTGGTTAATGAAGAAGATGACTTCTCTTTCTCTGTGGGTGGCCTTTTCTTTGTGATGTTCGCTTTGCATCTTTTTGACAGGTCACTTTTTACTTCCTTGTGTGCCCATCCAGTACACAGCCAACTCATCTTCCAGTTTTGATGTGCCACTATGGAGGTACCTTTGGGCCTTCCAGTTTGCCTCCTGCTGTTGGCTAGCTAGCAGAGTCAGTGACCACTCATGGCTAACTTTCTCCAAGCTCCTTACAGAGACACCAGCCACATGGGATCTCCGCATCCCTTCTGCAGGTATTGGCTGAGTGAAGCTAGAGCAAAGTATGAGCAGACATTCAAGCAATGCTCCGTGGAAATCCTAGGGAATGAGAGTAGGAGTTTATGACCAAAGCAGCTAGTGACATTCCTGGACCATGGCTGGGAGGCGGCAGCTTTCAGATGAGAAGCAAGACCAAGTCAGCCACCCAGCCACAGATGCTGTGAGAGGGTCTGTGACTCACCAAGAAAAAGGAGAGATTATTGTCACCTGGCAGGATGCCTACTTGACATTATACAGAAGGGATTTTACCTACTACTGAAAAGCAGCCTACTCTCAGCTGGATGGAGCAGCTGGTCAGCAGGACACTTAATCACACTTCACTCGAGGTACTCAGGTGGTTGAGAGTTTAATGCAAGATAACACTCCATGTCTGGGTAGGGCATTCTGTATCCAATTATAAGTACAATCTGATGAACTCCAGTTACCCATGCTGATATTTGCCAGGATGCTGACCATTTCGAACAGAGGTTATCCTCTGTCTGATTCTCTCTATCTGCCTGATAACCAGCAGGATATTTGTGCTAGAATATTTCGCTTTTGCCTGCCTGCTGGTCTTTCTTTTGCAGCTGAACAAAGAGAGCATTGTTTTCAGGATATCAAAACTGATTTCACTTTGATGGGCTTAAATTACCAGCTATATATCAAGTGAAATATATATCAGCCAGACCAGCACCTCCTTTCCCAGCTCCTGCATCCACCCACCTCCTGCCCACCAGCAGAATTTCAGCATCTACTCACACGAACCTCACGCAATTCTGAACCCTCACTGATGCTGTCTCGTACATATTGCCATCCCTCATGGTCTGCAAGGAAATGTGAATTGTCATTGATAGGAAACCTAAGAAAGCAACAGAGAGATTTACTGGTGAGGAAAACACTAGTTTTTCCTTTCCTTATTCATATTGTGGTTCACTGGGCTGTCATGTAATGCAAATAACATTCATGATATTAGCCTGTACTTAAAATAAATGCTTCCTGTGGTTCTTACATATCTCCATTTCATCATGTAACACCTGAAAGAAAAAAAAAAGTAAGGAAAAAAATTGTTCATTGCCTTCTGTACGCTACTGATGCACATGTTTGTCCTGCAGACATCAGTGTGTGGGCTGCACAGCTGTAATTCTGATTTCTGTGTGCTGTGCCTTTAAATATGAGTAGACAGCTTGCCTGTAGGATGGGGAGGGTGTAAATCTGGAAAGGCATTTAAGAGAAAGGAGAAAGAGTTACCTTTTGCGGTGTCATTCCTGTAGGAAAGCACAAGACAGAACAAATTCAATGGGAAACAAGTCCTCCAACCTGAAACCCAGCTACAGTGTTTATCCAGAGCAAGCAAAATCAGATAAACTTCCTCAGCCAGGGCTGTTCTCCGAGGAAACCTCTTCTCCAAGAGCTGACTCTGCTGCACAGCCAATTAGATGACCCTGCGTAAGGCCAGCTGTTTCTGCGGCCAGCAGCCCCACGGTGGAGCATTGCAACTAATGCCATGCACAGATCCTTCTGAGAATGATCATTGACAGCACAGCTGATAGGTCTCCGACGCACATGGCAGCCACATTCTCCACGCTGACCTGAAGGAAACACCAGTCTGGCCAGGGATACGCGGCCACTCCCCCGCCACACACCCACCCGCCTTGTGTTTTGCAACTTCTTCATCCCATCGGTGCCAGGGAGTCTCCTGTAGATGTTCTGAGACAACAGTTTCTAAGCAGGTTAGGTCTATACCACAGGACAAAGGGCAGTTTGAGAACAGAATTAAGCACCCTCCAGCTTTTAGCTTCATCACACTGTTGGCTGCAGCTCAAGATTAAAATGCCTAGGCTTGGGTTTAGGATGGGTTAAACTTGGAATAACTCTTGATGGGATGGAACGTAGCCTAAGGCATCATCTACAATTCCCATTTGTGCAGACTCACGTGAACAAGAGCTCGGGCCCAATTTAAGGCAGCAAACAAGTTCCTACCCTGGCAGTCAGCCTACATCCATGCCCACGCGCATGGGCTTGGGCCCATGCAAACATACCACAGTGGTTCCATAGACACCGCTGTGTAGCAGTTACACTCAGCTTCTCTTACTTTATATGATTTCCAAGCTCTCCATACCCATGCTATTATTTTCCTTTTTCATTTTCTTTCCAAATAGAGAAGAAGGACTTGTCCAGAATCCAGCAGCAAGCCAACACCAGAGCTAGGAGAGTAACTCAGCCCTTCTGACTCCAATGCCGCAGGCTTCATCTGCTAGACAGAAGTGCTGGTCATGTTTGAATAATGACATTATCTCTGCTAGACTAGTCAAAGCCCAAAAGTGAGTCATTTTGTTCCATCATCCCCTCCATAGGTTTCAATAGATTGCTGCATAGGTGACTGGAGCAGTTGCCTATAACATGGGATATTATTGATTTCATTTGTTTGGGATGTGGGGTGTTTTTTTGAGATCACAGCTGAAAAAAAAGCAAACCATCTATTGGTTCCTTTGGGGTAGGAGGTGGACCACAAACATCTTGCTGCCACTGTTCTCTGTTTTTTTTGTTGCATGCACACACTGTCATTTTAAAGAATCCTTAGCAATAAAGGTAGAGCATATAGATCAGATGTAAACAGGTTAGAAATGTATTGCTGTGGTTCTGTGCTCTACATAAACCAGGAATGACATCAAAAGACTGCATGGTCATGTTCATTATACAAGATTTGGGCATGTATTTGGAATGAACGTTGATACAGAAGTCAACAAGAGACAGAAGACGCTACCGGTCTGGTTACTCAAAAAATGGTTTACTAATATCGTTTAGGCTTATCCACAGGAGAAGACACAGCCATGCTAGATTATTTAGTTGGTTCTGTCAAAGAAGAAGCCACAGCATAAATCTCTCTGCTCCTTTCATCTCACACAGAGAGAATCAGAGTTTTGTATTTGTCAATAACTTTACCACTTGGCAGTTTTAGATAACCTGCATGGAGGCAGAGCAATGCCAAAGGATTTTATCCTGGAGCACAAGGCTCCAGGGACAGTGGTGAACGTAAGCTTTAGGTGTCCCATACCTACCGGTAGGATGTTTCCAATAGCAACATTTTATAGCCTGTCCTTTTCAGATGAACCTGTCGTGCTGTTGAGACAGAAAGAGGTTGTGTGTCCCTGCTGTGTTCCTCAGCAGGCTTCTGAGCTGCCCATAAGCAGGTGAATTCATGTCAGCATCTCTATCTCCAGGACAACCGTCTCAGCCATTGCAGGGGACACAAATACAGGTGTTATTTAGGCTATATTTGTCAATGGTTGTGGCTTTGCGGAAGCTGCGCCATGTTGGGTCCAAATCAATATGTCGGTGAAAGGCTTAGAGATCTTCTCTTTACCTTGCAGCTACTAGAACATACATGGGGACAGAACTGAGTCTCTTAATTACATGTCATGGCTTTGTGACTCTGATTTCTATTTGTTTGTGCACGTAAACAGACAACCACACTTGGACTGGTCTCTTGACAGTGCTGAATACCACACATCCACCTCATGACTTATGGACAGGTGAGGGTTTTGACACTTGTCCTACATGGCTGGCAGACATCTATAGGTTCCCCATCATACCTTGCTAGAGAAATATACTCTAGGTGTCTGCCTTTGTTCCTGTGCTGAGACGGCTCAAAGGCCAACACATTTCAGAAGTGATAAGAGCTCTGTACAATGCTTTTGTTTATGAAATCCCTTTCTTCATTCAAATTTCCCAACTGCCTTGTTTATTTACTGTAAGGCAGACTGGAACCTCCTCTGGTTCAATATTAGGTCTGGATCTTGCTGTAGGTCTTGCGCCCCTTGAAAAGAAGTTTTGCAAAGGATGGTTATTTTTTACACTGCAAAGAAATCAGACCAACATCTCTGCCGGTGCCTGGAGTCTAGTTTTCCTTCTGCCAAGAGGAAGAAGAAATCACACTGAAAATTCTGCACTGTATGGCACATGCTCTTATAAAAACAGTCCCAAAGAATTGCACCAATGCTTTTTCAAATGTCTGAAAAGACATTTGTCAGACTACAGTGAGTGATGGATTAGGAAGAGAGAAAAGACAGGAATGACACATTAGTTTTACTTGTTTTCACAGACAAGGACTTTGTGGATGAAACGACTTGCCCCCAGGAGAAATCCTGGAAAGAGGAAAAGCACCTAGACATCCCTTTTGCTAGTCCCCTGTCAAATTCACAGAGATAATCCAAGAACACAGCACTATCAGACTTGTCGTGACTCTGAATCAGCGACCGCTTCTTGCATGTCGTGAGCTTGGTCCCTCATGTGGGGTTTAACCTCCAATTGACCTTTCTTGGTGGAATTGTGAAGAGAGGAGGTAATGGGTTTTGGAGTGCTTTACTTCAGAAACTGCCAGACTAAATCCAGTTCATACCCAGAGGTGCTGAAAGTGGTTAGCATCTGAGGGCTGCTCAGCAAATCACTGATCTCTGGTCCCCTTCCTTTGCAATGAGTGTCCAAGGAACCACCTTTGTTGCTGGCTCCAATTTGTATCTTCTCTGCCAGTGTTAGGCCTGATCTGCGTGACCTGTTGTGCCAGTAAAAGCTGCCTTCTGTCAGCACAGCCTGTGTCCACACCCAGTGCTGAGGCCTGGAAGGGTGTAGAACTTTGTATTTCTCTTAAGTACCCCCCCAAAAAACCTTTCCTGGCACCATGTTCAGATGGAGAATGATGCATTTACCCTGCCAGTCCAAATAGTGCTGGAGCAAGTCTCCCAGAATACCATTTGGTCCCAAATATTTTCAAGATCTAATCACATCTTTGAATACCACTTCTTGGAGCAAACGGAGGCCTAACCACAAAGCTCTCATCCACATGGAGCCTGGTTCTGCTACACATAGACGTGTTCCTGTGCTTCCTCAGCAAGGGAAGCATTTAGCACAACACAGAGGGGAGCCTGACTCCCAAGTAAAATTTTTGTATCATGAACAGAGTCCTGCAGACCTGGCATGCCCCAGTGTGAGTGCAGAAATAAATGCCTTCAAAGGCACTGGGGCTGGTCAGATGATGCAGACAGACCTCCAGGCCAGGGCTGCGTAGGTGGAAAGTGGGGACTGCTAAAGACCATACTCTGCCAGCCCACTGAAGAAAGACAAGCCTTCTCTCTTTAACACTCTTGTTAACCTACTGCCAGAGCACTCACTGACACTGAAGTTCAGGAACTATTTGCAAGCCATCAGAAACACCTAGTGCAAAATTAGTCCGCTGTTGAGTTCACAGAAAGCAGTTGTTCTAGCTGCTTGTGGAACCTCAAAGTCTTTCCTGTGCTAGAAGCTGAGGAAAAAATATAGTTATGGGATGGTCCTTCATTGCTTGGTTCCTCCCTCCCAGTGAAAAAATTACAGGTAGACAGGGGGGCAAACAGTCTGCCAAAGCTTCTGGTGTGGGGTTTGCAGATCAGTGGGAAATGCTATAAAGGGGAAAATGGAAACCCACTTCCTGAGATACTGAAAACATGACTGGGCAATGTGCAAGAGTGGTTATTTAGGAACAAGTTTTCAATGGGGTGATATGACTTAACGTAAGCTTTGGATGTGATATGTCTTAATATGAGCTTTGGGTTTCATCAGATGGTTTTCCCCTTTGAGGGGTGATGTCTAAATAAACAGGGCTGAAACGGATTTACTGCCAGATGTCCAAGGCCGGCTCTAACACAAAAGACCAATTTAAGCAAATTAGAACTGAGCTCTGGGTTAGATGTCCCAAAGGCTCCAGAATGTGGTTATTGACCCATCTTGAAAGTGCCAGCCTTTCCTCTTAAACACATCTTGATGCAATCCTAAAAGCCCAGGTGAAGAAAGGAATATCTTTAAAAAATATAATAATACTTCCGTCAGCCCATCACATTGGAATAGGTTTCCTTTTCTTGAACACTTGCAACATCAGAGGGTGGGAACTTGTGTATGCACAGTTAGGCTAGCAAATCCTCTTGGCAGTCTTTCGTATTTCCAAGACGTTTGCAGGTAGTAGCAGATAGTTTATCTATTTTTTCACTTTCCTCTAACTTTCAATGTTTGTTCATTTTTTTTTCTTTACTATTGCTACCCCGTTTTGTAACTGTAAATTGTACACAGCAAGGCTAAATGTGGAAGATAAAAGATGGGTGGAATGTTCAGATTTCTGGGTAAAGAGCCAATTTGTCTTACCTGTGTCAAGTTTTCTCTTCTATCTGGATCTGTCAAGAGCTTCCTGTGAGGTCTCACCATGGTACCAAGCTTGCTTAAACACACATGTATGAGGCGATTCCTTCAGTATGTATGCATGTGTGTAACTGAATGTTTAGAAGAGAGGCCATGAAGTGAGCACCCTTTCAAAAGCCCCTGTTTGTCTTGGCATCTTTCTCCTCTCCAATTTTGCTAATTATTTGACAAACTCTCACTTGTGCGTGATGTCCTTCCAAATGAGAGAAACCTTCAGCCAACTGTGCACCATTATTCAAATCTTCATTTATTTCTCTGCAAAAGCCTCTTCAAAGCCCGGCCTGCTACCCCTTTTTCTGTTTATCAGCCAGCTGTGTTGAGGTTGGCTGCGTTTGGTCAAGTTCAAGGAGAAGAGCTGCCAAAATTATGAGAGCGAGAGCAAGGGAGAGTGAAAATGCCTCTCACCTCACAGGGAGTGAGAAAAGGGAAAATGGCAGCCTCTGGTCCAGGATGCTATAAATAACTATTTTGGCACTGCTGCACAAGAAACAGCTTGGCTAGCCCTCTCATCTCTTCTTCTTCCCCACTGGGTTTATTATGTATGTAACCCTTTGCAGCATTTACTGAGGGAGGAGGCTGTGTTAGCCATAAGATCTCTCTCTAGGTAACCCTTTGCACACCACATAGATCTTCACCATAAGCAAAAAGTCCAAAGGACCAAGTCTGGGTCAATGCTTCTTGTCTTTCAAATGTTTATTCATGCAACAAGTTCTCAAACAGTATCACAGCAGGTGCAAAATTAAGTAGAGGTTGAAAAGTCATGTGTTTCTGTCCCTTCATAGTAATGAACCTACTAAGGTAAGTGAGAAGAGAGGAGGAGAAAACGTCCATTTTCTACTGAAGGAAACGTCTATTAACAAAGATGATGAGCAGGCCTTACTGCAAGAGGCATGAAGGTATTCCTTCAGGTTAGCTGCTGCAAGAATTGTGCAAAACCCCTGGGACTCTTTCTTCAGGAGCGTGGACATCAGGAAGGGACAGCGTCTCAGAGATATCCAGGTAGGGGGAATGGGATTAACATTTAGAAGAATGCTGGGAAAGGCCCCAGGAAAACGCTTCAACCTCTCTGGAGGTTTCGGCAAAATAAAGACTGCCTGTTCTAAGATGCTCCAATATTTTCTCCAGTCTGCAGAGTGCTTCTTAGTTTTGACAAAATGCACACACCTTCTCCACAGTGTAAAGAATTTTAAATCAAAAGGGATTAGTGTCATATTCAACAGTCCCTCTGAGCACAGATCAATGCGTTGTGTTTATTTGCCACTGGCATCAAGCTGGGCCAGGCAGAGAGATTAATACCCACCTGAGGCTGAGGGATAAGCCCCTATTACAAAGTCTCTGCACTCAGTCCCCCAGTCTCTGCCTCGGCTGTGTGTTAGGGAACAGAGCCACAAAATATGTGAAAACATAGAGACATGGCTGGTTTGCAAAGAGTTTCCTAGGCAGAAAACACTTTGTAAGAGTCCAGGAGAGAGAAAAAATTCCTTGCAGATCTTCCTACAGGCAAGTTTTTCAAGGGGGCTCTCTGACAAAACCACTTCTTTTCTTTCTTTTTTCAATAAAGTTTTCTTACTCTTGTCTTCTCCCCTCAGAACAGTTTTCTTCCGTCTCTTCAAACAACCTGGACATCATTCGGATCCTCACTGCAGGGTCCAAGGCGAGGGTCCCAGCAGTGACTCCATTTACTGATCTCTCTCCCTCCTTGTCAGCACTTTGGAGGGGTCTTCCCTGGGTCCCTTTGTTCCAGGTCACCCTGACCTTGGCTGCCTTTTAACAAAGTCCTTGGATCATCAGTCGCACACTCTCTTTGTTACTTGATTTGGCCAGCTCTTTTGTTTTCCATCCCCTCTGGTATTCTTGCCAGTCTCCCAGATAGTGCTCTTCCCCACTCCATTTGTCTTTATTTTGAGCCTCTCATGATACCTCTTTCCTAATCTCTCCAGAATTTCTTTTGCTGGGTTATTCTGTTTCGTGCAAGATCTAAGCCACCACTGGAAATATCATCTGCTCATCTTACACTTGCATTGCTCCTGGAAAATTCTCTGTGCAAGTGATCACATTTATCCTGGAGGTGAATGCTTACCAGCAGAGAAATATGGTCCAAAATTTTACACACTTCCTTGGGTTCAAGGTGGAAGAGATATGTTTCAGGGAATCAATATCTATATCAATATCAAAAGATATTTTTCAAGGAACTAATACCTATGTAAAAATATCTCAACTTCAAATACTCCTTGAATGTAGTCCTAGATCAGAAATCCCAGCAGAGGTGCTTTCTTTCTCTGCCATCCTCAAGAAGAACTTTTCATTCATAAAAACATAAGTTAAAGACCCATGACCCTTAAATCCCGTCTCTGAAGCTGGTCATAAGCTGAGACTTACCAAAAGAGTAAAAAGAGGAGAGGCCACATGGAGTGTCTGTGTCTTTGGATGTGCCCTTTCAGCCACTGGCAGCATAGGGACTGACGAAATAGTGATCTTGATGAGCCCACTTCAGTGGACTTAGTGGAAAGCAATCAATCATCAAAAATGCTCTCAGAATAAATACTTCTCTTCTAAATCAAGAATGTCTGGAGACCCTTTAATTTTTAGCATCTTTTGGTAGTAGTTCTTGAAGATAAATTTATCTTAAAAAGTGCCTCGTTGAAATGGGATCATATATCTTTACCTGGGAGACTCAAAGCTGACATATTCATCTGGTGCAGGAATGAGATATTCATGCTAGCTCAGGTGCCTGAGAGCAAGAGTGTAAATTACCACACCAAGTTTCTCATAGCCCCTGCAATAATTCTACCAGCATCTGGTCAGGTTTCCTTAAGAATAGCTCGTTTGCCTCAGATGCAGACATGACGAGAGCTAATCATTTGGGGACATGAACTTACCATTCCAGCATAATATCTAAAGGACACTCTTGCTGGACTAAGCCATTCTATCTTTAAAAGTTTTTCATATCCCTAGCTTGGCCTAGCTGGAGTGAAGACAATGACTAAACTCCGTAACTTTGCATGGAAATTTTCCCCAGAGCAGAAAATCAGAAGGCAGCCATGCAAGGGGCAGTTTTTGTGCAGTGCGTCTCCAGAGCATCCAGTCTTTTCCTTTTGGGATATTCCCTCAGTTTCTGGCTTCACTGGGAGTTTTCAGTAGCAATCAGACTGCCTTATTTCAGATGTTTGTGGAATTGAACAGCAGAGAGAAAAATGCCAGGGCTCAGACCTTTCGCCTGAGAAACGTGAAACTTCCTTTTGATATATTTCCCCTCAAAATGTGGTATTTATTTAACAGGCTCCCTGACTGACTCTGGAAACCTGCTATTTTGACTCAAGAATTTTTCTTAGTGAGTTATACTAGATAAATATAACCGAAGTGTGTGATTATGCTGGGTCGATTAACTCCTGATGTTAAAACAGAACCATTCCTTTGGCTCTGTTCTCACCAGCAATTTGTCACTGGTTTATGTTAAAAAAATCCTTCTCCATGACTGAGTGATGGCAACTTTAAAAAGCCATTAAATCTTGCCACTGCAGTTAGTTGTTCCTGATGTTGCACATTGCACTTACTTGCAATCACGTTTTTTTCCTTTGCAGACAAGGTGCTCTCTGCAAGACCTGAAACTATCACAGCACTGCACTTTCCTCAGCACTTTTCCTGTAGTGGTAGAATCTGTATTACAAATATCCGGTTCCATCCACTTTACTCTGGTGGAAGAGAGAGTCTGAGCTAAATCCTGCAACGTGCTGACTATCCTCAGCTCCTGCTGTCAGCAGGAGATCCCAGAGGAAGAGTGCATATGTGGATCATGCCTTTTCCGATACTTCATGAGTTCTAAGCTGTGGTATTTAAGCCCTGTGTCAGACATGTTATATCACATTCTTGTCTTGTTCGCCCTTCTGTGAGATTACAACAGCATTTTTGTCTCTCTTTTCTGTTTCCCCAGCATGTCTAGTAAGACAACTTCTGCTACACAGTGAATGGTTGCTTAATCTGAATACATCAAAGTGTCACAGTGGGATAGTCTTCATACAGAGTCTTGGTTACACCAAGTTGCTTCCAATCACTGATAAGTACCACTACTGCCAAAACCCTGTAAAAGTGCCAAACACGCCCAGACCTAATCTGTTACATTTCATATTTGGAGAAGAAAAATGCAATTTTGTGCTCTTAAATCTTTTTCTCTTTTTGAAAAAAGCTATAGAGCTAAGACATTTGCAACAACAAAAATCTACTCAGGGCTAGAAAGAGTGGGGAAATCCCTCTAATTCAGTATTGTAGCAACCAGAAGATTGCAAAGAATGGTAAAATGGACTTAACAATCACCCTGCCTCTGATCCCTGTACTTTTGACTTGATGATAAAAGTCCACCTAAGCAATAATTGATTTTATTTTAGGGAGGTACCTGGGAAATGAGCAAGACATGGGTTAGCTGTTGGAGGTTTGCCAGGCATAAGGCAACCAACCTGCAGTGTTTGTAGACCTTTTATTCTACAAAGAAACTGCCTCAAAATGTTTGTATTAGGAAAAAGAGGAGTGCCAGCAGTAATGCAAGATTGTGCCCAAAGCCAAAAGAATTATATTGACTTGGGTAAACCGTTCTTGGAGAAGCCAGTTGTTCACCCAAATTCCAAAATCTTTTCACAGGCCATGGGGTCCCAGCAGTACACAACAACCATCTTCTAGTGGAAAGTTACGGGTCTTTGCAGACAGTGCCACTTTTTGTCACTGGCTGAGGGAGACAGAGAAAGTAGATTGTGGTACAAGGGAGTGAGGAAGGAATAAACCTTTGTCTCAGGCCTTTGGCCTCAGAGATTTCCGTGTAGTTAAACCAGAAACATAGTTCCCAGCGATTTTGGGAAATGAATGGTTGTCACAACAAATACCACCTCATGACACCCTCCCTCCCTTGTTGTAAACAGTATTTAATTGCTTCATAATAGGCTGCACCGATGGGAAATGGTGATTAATACTGTTTAACATTGAGAAACTCCCTTTGCTTTTTTCCCTAGAAGTCATTAGAGCCAGGTTGTACTCTGGATGTAGGGCTACCTTCCTTCGAAGTCACAACGCAGGGAGCATACTGCCCTCAGTTATTACTCTATGATGGGATTAAGATTAAAGAAATGAGGAAAAAGGAGGTCTCCTGCTCTCTGTGGCCCTTCCCTGCATAGCTCCACAAGCTCCTTAGAGATCAGTAAGCATTTATGGCCTCTTTTGCAGGAACAGATACAGCTGTTTCATCTGTTCAGTGCTCACCAGTGAAGACTCCATCTCTTCTATTGAAGACATTGACACAAAAACAGTTCTTAAATTGACATTGTAAGCTGGGTAGCTGGGACTAAAAGCCACTTGTTTGGTGAAATATTTGAATTAAAGAATGTAATGGATCCAAGGAGGTTTTTTCTTTTAATGTTTTACTGGTGACATTAAATCCAGATTAACTGAGCAGTTTAGAACCTGTGACTAGAGCCTTGTGAATCATAATCTCAGTGCCCTGAACAGATAGCAAATTTTCTCAAAGATCCCTTATGGTGCTCGTGCTCCTCCAGGCATGAAAAAACCTGTTTCTATGCGTCATATCGGTACTTACGAAATGCTCCCAAGCTGGGCTGTTTGCTCTGGCTCATTTTTCCAAATCAGTAGGGTTCAGGCTGAGCTCACAGAGAGAACCAAACAAATACATTGTAGGAAACATCACTGCAGACTCAAGCTGGTTCCAGTTTGAAGCAGGATTAGGAGCCCCAAGTCTTGATTTTTTCACAAGCAAAAGTGAAGCCAATGGAAATTATCCATCTGCTGGGATGCAAGTTGTAGTTGCCTGCTCAGTGAAACTCCTGTGAGCATGTCTTGCAAGCATGCTGAAATGTCTTTAAAGCTTTCAGTGACCATTAAGACCCCTAGGGTCTTACTTCCTGCATAACACAAACCACAAAATTTAATTGGGAAATCCCCTCTTCAAGCCCATAACTTCTGGTTAAGAATGAGTAAATCTCATGGTGGCAGCACTTCACCCCTGCAGCAACACATCTCAGTGACAATGGCTCACACTGCATTACTTGCCACCTCATCCTTCTCACTCTTTCTTTTCTTTCTTTTCTTTCTTGTCTCTTTTTTCTTACTATCACAGAATCACAGAATCACAGAATTTTAGAGGTTGGAAAGGACCTCTGTTGGTCATCTAGTCCAACCCCCCCGCCAAAGCAGGGTCACCTAGAGCAGGCTGCACAGGATCTTGTCCAGGAGGGTCTTGAATATCTCCAGAGAAGGAGAATCTGCAGCCTCTCTGGGCAACCTATTTCAGTAGTCTGTCACCCTCAAAGTGAAGAAGTACTATATGTTTGTGTGTGTGTTGTGAGTGTGAACCAAAAATAGTTATTTTCCCCACGTCTTCCATAGCACTTTTCTTAAATATGCAATCGACCTGAGCCACCATGGGGAACCAGTGGTATACAACTTCATGAAATAAATACGCACAAGATCAAAGCTGCCATGGTTCCGAGCCAAAGAGTGGGAATGTGGGACTGAACTTTCCCAGAGTCTGAAGGAGTTGGTTCAGCCCATTGTGAAAGCCCTGGGTAGATTCCAGGTGCACATTTTCCTAAAATGTGGAGGTATTTAGATCATTATATCTCATTTGAGCTAATTATACCGCACTGGGTTCTCTGTTCACTGCCTTTATAACTGGTTTGATGATTTTATTATTTTTTTTTAAGGAAAGAATTTATAATAATATGGTATTTGCTTGAATGTGAACAGGAAGATCAAGTTTGAAGATTGATGATGCACAACACAAGGTGCAAAGTGGTTCATAACCTTACATGGGATCTTAGTCTTCTCTTGCAGTTCCAAACAACACAGCAGTGCCTGCCTAGCAGAGAGCATTTCTTCTGGCAGCTGCAGTGAGAGAGTGAATTCCTCAGGGGCAGTAAGTGCAGTACTGGCCAAATGCACCTCTGTTAATAATAACTCCTATCCATTTATTAATGCATTATGTGATTAACATTGAGAATAAAAATACGGGTATTAAACTTTTCCTAACACTCTCCAGTGTAAGTTCTTCTTTTCATGGATTTATAGCTTTGTCAAATTTTAATCATTTGGGCTGAAACTTTCTGTGTTCATGCTCTGCCTCAGGCTGGATTTTTTTTCTGTTTGGGTTGGGTGGGTTTCTTTTGTAATTAATGTTTTAACAGTCTGGCCATTTCTGAAAAAGAGACGGAGGAAAATAAATTACTCTTCTAAACTAGACATTTTTTCCCTAAATGGTTTTCTTGAACAGTCTGAAATCTTAATGCTTTCAGGGGGAAACTTGAGAGGGAATTAACTGGGGAAGAAGAAGGTGTTGTTATGTTGGGGTTAAACCCCTGGACATGGCAATGTGCATGCAGTCCTTAGAGCTTGTAGGAGTTGAATATGGTCCAGCCACCAAAGTCTCTGCATGTTGTGTCTGAAAAGTGCCAGTCTGTACTATAAACTTTTTACATGGCAGGCAGATAAGTTGAAATCCTAAACAGAAGAGTACAACTGCAAAAAAACAGCAATATAGGTGGTCACAACAGCTTTTGTTCTTTAAACTACAGAAAAGTGCAGTGAGCTGTCAACCTCGTGGAAGGACACGGTTATTAGTCTCATCTCTTCATTTTTTGTTTTCCATTTAAGTCAGCCCTATATCACTGCCTGAGGAGACAGATAAGGACCATATACTCATTTCAAAAGAAGTTTGTGGAAAGGTTTTACAAGAGATGTATACAGAGCTAAGATCCCTTTTATGACAATCTGCCTTTCAGAAAGATTACACACTAAATCTATGTGATTGACTGTGTTGAGTGTACTGGCTTAGGCCACATTTCCTCCCAGAATCGGGAAAAGGAGCCAGGTTTTTGGATATCCAGATATTTTTGCTGGCTAGCAGAGACACAAATGTATCACATCTCCCTTTAACCATCTGTTCTTGTACGGTAACAACATACCACCTCTGCCAGCTGCTCCATCAGTTCAAGCAGCAGATAGCAATGTGCATTCAAAGGCAGTGGGCTTTGAGTGATGCATGAGGTTGATTTCCACCTCTTCTTTTCCCTCACCAGCATGCACTTACCCACAGTAATTAATGACCCAAGCCTACTGCAGAGTTCACTCCACCTTATGGAGTCTGCCAGCCACTATGGAAGAGGAGCTTCTGAATGTGCTCTCACATCCATCCCAGATTAGTTCTTCAGGTGTTATCCATGGGCTCCTCTCTTTCAATCTACTGGCTACCCACAGCCACTGTCTGAAAACCATGAGGAAACCACTCCCAGTACAGGCTTACTGCCTCTGGTGTGTTTTCTCATAGAAAGACATGAAAGAGGAGAGGGAAGGAGATAAACCAAACTACTTCAAGAGCACTTTTGTTCAGAAGATGCTTATTTTAGAAATGTCTCTTGCCTTGAACATCCTAAATTCTTAAAATCTTACTCTCTGCTGAAGCAAATGTTCAGAGTAGCTGAAGTCAATAGCACTATGAAGAGGTTGAAGACTGGGACTAGAAAGGACGACACTTGGTTCTTTCCATGCTTTTCTGTCACACTGTCCAGTCAGTGGAGCTGGAAACATCATGAGAGACCTTATCCTTCTACAGATCTCCAGTGACAAATGACTGGGCAACCCTGGAGATACGGCTGAAGACTCAAGGTGTTTGCTTTCCCCATGAACTTCAGGAACTCTCTTTGTTTCTTCCTGAATCAAGGCCTCTTACCAACCAGGATGCTGTAGTCTCTAACGCATAGGTTCTGTTCTCCATATTCTGCTGTGAGAAAAACTGTTGTATTTTGTGGGTTTTTTTACAGATTGATTACCCCAATAATTCACTTTATTATATGAAACCTAAGGAAAAGATTAAGTGTATTAATTCCTGGCCACCTGCCAGTTACAGCTCAATCATTAGAAATAACAAATTGATGCTGGTTGTTTTGCACTGTTCCATGGGAAGATTTATGTCTTTATGTAACCAGTGCTGACGAAATAAATTAAACCGGGCATGAAAAAGGAATAAAGATTTACTCAGCATTTGAAAGCCTGGCTTCAATACCTCATGGAAGAGTGTGGCAAATATTCCGTAGACATGCAAATATATCACATATCCCTAACAAAGAAAGCCTGGGTAACTTGCCATTGAAGCTGTGACATTTCACCCCAATGCCCTCTCATTCCCAGAAAGATCCTCTAAGTTGCTGGGAAAAAACCATTACATTCTCCCAGTGCAGAACAAAAAGCATACTGGGCTTCACAGTGACCATCAAATTTTGGAAATGGGCCTGAAATGAGATCCCATCCTTCTTTCAAGCCAAACTATATCGCCGCTGCCAGAGAGATTGCCTCCTTAAAAAGGAACTGAAAAGGAGAAATTAACTTTTAATTGCTCCACACCTTGCTTTCTTGAGAGAGATGTGTTTGGCTGAAATCTAAACTGGAAGTTTTCAGGTCCTTAGGGCCACTACTGCTCGATCACAATAGACTGCAGACGTACAGAGACTCTAGAAGAGGAGCCTGTGGGCAGTTGGAAAAGCCTGCCCTGCCTCTTCGTGCAGACTCTCTGGCAGATAGTCACCTGGACCACACAGCGCTTGCACCATTCAGGGCTTTTCAGTAAACATATTCGGACTCTGATACTATTTTGGTTTGTCTTTTGAACAAGGGGCTGCCCAAGGAAAGAAACTAGACTTCAACATATCATCTTTCCTCCAAGCTTGCTGCCAGCAAGAACTGAAGTTGGTTTTCATTCGCGTGCTTTTGGCAAGCCACCTCTGTGACTTAGCCTAGATGATGTGTTCAGAGCCATGTACAGGATTTTAGTCATTCTGCTTGCACTGGTTAGACTGTATTGGTCACCCTTACCCAGGCCTTCCCCAAGAGAAAAAAAGGACATCAATTTTACAAAATTGTCAACATTCCAAATAAGTCATCAGACAGATCAAGGAAAGGAAGGAGTTAATAACCATGTCTTGCCCAAAATATAAAACAGCTAAAGGTATGGGAGGTTATTTCTGTGTTTTGCATTAAGGATCCATTCAGAAGCCTTGGTCCCATGTAAGACTTGAACCTGAAACATGTCGCCTCATGTGAGAATTTTGCTGTTTGAGACTGTTGTTGCAACTGCATTTCTTATTCAATGATTCATAGCAACTTGTTTCTTGGATGACTTGTATTTCTTTTTTTTTTTGCTTTCAAATGTACATATTGTGTGAGTTCAGCTGTGAAGTCATTCAAATAAATAGTCCTTTTCCCTTGTCAGTTCATGGGCAATGTGTTGCTGGGATTTATCCATTCTGGTTGGGCAGCTTGGCCATACGGTTCAGTTTAAATTCTCTCTTCGTAAGCATCCTCTCTAAATTCACTGTTTTCCAGCCTGAAATGGATTTCATCCTTTCAGCGTATAAGAGAATGCCAAAACTTGTGGGATTGGACAAGTACAGGACTGAATGCAAAGTCATTTGTTGGACTGTTTAATGAGGAACAAGCAGAAAAAGAGTGAGTCAAAGTGAAATTGCTGATTAATCCAACAGGGTATGCACAAAAATCCATGTGTATGACTCATCCAAGAGAGAGAGGCCCCAGATAAATCCAACTTGCTCACTGTAAAGTGAAAATTAGGAGGAATGTCTTGGAAAATAATCTCACAGTCATCTTTCTCTTGATGCATCTAGAGCAATCTGACTCCCGCCATCTGCTGAGGCTTTGTGGGAAATGTTGGAAACTCTTCTTCCTTAGACTACTTAATTTTATAATCTTGCTGCTCACATACCTTGCTGCTTATATAGCTGCTCCTGTTTAGATACATTGAAAGAATGTAACCTGTGGAGTGCTCAAAGACCAGGACCTGCCAGTGTCTGGATCACCCATGCAGTGTCCTTGCTGAAGCAATAATAGCGACAAGGCAGCATGAGACAGACTTCAGTCCCACTGTGTAACATGATTTTCATATGCTGTTGAAGACCACAAGAACATTAGAGATAGCAGCAAATGCTACAGCATGGATACAGTAGAAACTGTTGCTTTACAGTGCTGAAAAGCACTTGTCATTTACAAACTTTCCCATGAATAATAGAGGAAAAGTATATTGGAAGAGAAGATAGAGACCTAGATTCTACCTAGACTCTGTTTTTAGGCCTATTTAAGCAGCAAAGATAACACTGGTAACAATGCAGTTTTTGCTCCAAGGCTGTTTAAGCAAAATCCTCATATCTGAGTTTCTCAGTGTGGGCAGAATTTGTGTTTGTATTAGATGAACTGATTCTTCATCTGGGTTTTCTTTTCTTGACCAAGGTCCTCAGTGAACTCTCAGAACTGCAATTACTGTGGGTATTTGAATGGAAGTTTAACATGGAGACTGAATCTCCTATTATGGCAGAATGTAGAAAAATCTAGTCCAGTCAGTTAGTCATCTCAGAAAAAATTGAAGGAATGTGTAGCATATATGGCAAAGGACAGGTTTTGATATTTGTCCCAAGGATAAGCCTTACAACATTACTAAGTGTCACTTTTCCTGTAATGTGCTTAGTTTTGACATTATTCCTCTTTCCCTTGAGCCATCCTTGAGCTGACATTAACAGGATGCACTCCATTAACCTCAATGAAGTCAAGGCCTTCAAAGCTCTTAGTCTGACAGTATTTTACTTCACTCTGGAGTGTAAATCAGCTTTAACGCCAGGACTGCAGGCACTGTAATCTAAGCCTGGAAAAGTTAAAAGGGTGTTGCAATGCATGTAAAATCCATATGAAATAGAAAGATGATTTTTTTTCCCTGAAGGAAAGAAAATGCTTTACTGGTTAAGCGCCCTGATGTTCCCTTGGAAAGGCAGTGCTTTTTCCTTTTTTAAAAGGGGAAAAAACAAATACAAATTACTTCTGCTAGGAAATACCAGCCAATAATCAGTAGATGTAATTCTGCAAAGTGTTAGTGGCGAAATCTTTCTGCGAGAAGCATATTGCCATTATCTTTGGCCAGTTCCTTCCGGGTAACTCAACCAAATCCCGCAGCACAATGCTGCAAAATATCCAGCCCATCTCCTGACTCCTGCCTCAGAGGCTGGCTTTCATAGGAAAGTGTATTACTTCTCACCCCCACCCCAGAAACTCAGCTCCTGCCACTAAATAGCCAAAATGGTTTTGAGTTATTCTGTTAAGGCCCCAAGCCACCAACCTCAGCGCTACTGAATTTCAGGCAAGATGTCCCTTCTGGTTTCACTTCTCTCAAGCAGCCTGAGGTAAGAGGCTGTAATTGTGGGTTACAAGTGCAGAAGTAAAGAGAGCAAGACCAGATCCTTGCAGAAGGGAGGCCTTGAATGTGATATGAAGGGAAATATCTGGATTCAGCTGGACTTGGTTTATACAGCTGGCACCAAAGGATATTTGAATTCTTTTCTTCTCATTTAAAGGCTTTATTTGTCCACTGAGGGGGAAAGAAAGAGACATAATGAGTGACTTGGAACATCAGCACTAGAAGGTGGAAAGAAATGTTGTCCAGCCCTTCTTTAGAATGGCCTGTCTGAAGAAATGCTGGGAAAGATTGGCTTTGATACTTCAGGCTGCCAGGGAGGAAACCAAATTAGCATCAGAAAGGAAGATGTGTGGGTTGCCCCAAGTACAGCTGGTGGGTTTAATGTTAACGTTGTGAGAGTCATGCCAGAGATTTTCACTGCCACAGAAACCCAACTGTAGGGATAGGTAAGATGCTCAGCGAAACGGCACTGAAAATATGAACTGGAGTCCAGATGGTGCTTCCAAAAGGGAGACAGAAATCTTCCCGGCAAGAAACAATTCCTGTCTTTGCTGCCTCTTTACAAAGAGGGCTACAGCTGAAAATTAATGCAATTAGCTGGATGACCTAGAAAAAGGCAGAGAAAGTCTCTCTTTTCAGAGAGCTTCTTGTAGTTGGACCAAAGTCCCATTCATGAGAAGAATCCAGCAAGACTTTCACAGCTTACTGAGAAGCGGTTCAGTGCAATCTGGCTGAATTGAATGCAATGTTTCACATTAGTCCTGTGCTCAATGTGACCCCATCACTTTTCCACCTAAGGACTCCAGGGAGTCCTCAGCATAACGAGGTAGTGAATCTTGATTGGGTTCATAAGGGATGGGTAAACACATAACACAAAGTATCATTCAAAACACTGAATTTCTTAAAATCTGGGTCATGAATGTTGGTGTCATACTATGACAGAATAACTTTCCACTACCTGTGATCACAGAGAGCAGGATCACAGTTCAGTTAGGTGTTTCCAATGATGACAGCACCCACAGGGTTAACACATCAGTCATCCCAGAGTTATTTCTAGCTGTAATTAATTCCCCTCTTTTAAGAACTATTCTTTCTCTCCTGTAGTCTGGCATAAAAAGCCCAGTGCTACAGCCCGATCTCTGCTGCCCAGAAGAAACCCTAGTTCCTTGCCCTCATTCCTCTTCATGGCCCCATCCACTCGTGCCATTCCCCCCAGCCAGGAAGGCACACAAATGAGACATAAGGGATCCTACTGTAACAAGACCCCATGAATTTCCTATTCCTGGAGAACTTTAGAGGCGTTTTCCCTCCTCCAGGGACTCAAACACAGAATCTCCAAATGAACTTACCCTCTGCCAGCCTGGGTCCTGGGAACTCAAGTTTATTCCCAAACTCAGATGTTCCAGTTGACAGCATTAAGCAGTGGCTGCCAAGACAATCTGCCTGTGAGTAAATGGGTTTTATTAAAAATAAATAACAATTTTTATGCAAAGTGGAGTGAACTTTATCTTGATCTTTGAAATAAAATGGATATCAAATCTCTGGGTTGTACTTCACTCTTTACCTGTTGGCCCTTCCAAAATTGACATAAATCACCCCTCTGCTTTAATTTCTTTGATGCTTTTTGATTTTTCTCTCCTAACTGGTATGGAAGAGAAAACTTTTTTGCTTGTATATAAACTCAAGGGAATTGTTTCTAAGCCTGAGTACAGCAGTACAGACAGGTTTCTAAGATGTGCACTTCAAATAGACATTCGTGTCCATATTTGAACACCTACAATAGTTGGCCTGACATACAACTTCTACTGCTTTATGTGCCAGTGGTGTTTGCTATGAATCTAGAAAGCAAACTGCAAGCATTTTGTTTTGAACCTCTAGGCCAAAATGTAAAGACCTGATATCTAGGTGCAAATGAAGCCTGTTACCATTCAAGTCTTTTTTTAGTACTTCATTTTATTAAGTCATTAGAATATTCCTAGACAATGAAAAAAGATTAATTTAATTCAATAGTTTTGCAGTGGTATCGTATCTGAACAAAGCTTCACCAGAATAGCAGGAGAAAGAATGGGTTTTATTTGAATGAGTTTTTTGTTTAGTTTTACACTCAAAATTTGAGTCAGAAAGGTCAGTACAGGTTCTAAAAAAATATGTCTTTACCAGCTAATTATTATTAATAATGTTTGAAAAAGACTTTAAGGGTACTTTCTGGTCATTCAAAACATTTTACTTATAAAGCATCTGAATTTTTTTTTTTTTTTTTTTCAGTTGGAACCAAGCAGGTACCTGATGAGAAAGGATGGCTATCTGTTCCCACTAAACCCAAAGGACCTGTTTTTTTCCTACCTGTGGGTCTCTAGCCTGGGTTTTCCTGGACCAGAAAGGGTTAATATGTGAGAAAGAGAGGTTCCTGGTAATGGCAAGGAGGAGAGGAAAAGCTTTGAAGAAGTTCCTGCAATCTTGTCTTGCTGACAGTTTCTAACATGTGATAGAGTTTGTAAAGGGCTTTTAAATGAAGTCATGCAGCCAGCTTTGCTGCATCACTTTCCACTTCACAAGATTTTCATAAAAGTCTGGGAACAGCTCTGGAAAACATTGGAGTGGACGTTGAAGGATGTATAATGGACCACAAGAAGGAAACCTCTTTGCCATCCAGTTCTGAACTTGGAATTTAATCTAATCTCATCCTGTTTGGAAGTTTTCAGATGAGGTGTGAACACAGCTGTTTCACCTGGAAACCTTTGAGAGGTGCAGGTCACAGTGATCTCTGCATCCTGTACCAGCATAAAAACTAAACAAGACTTGCCATCCAGCATCCTGGCAAACCTCCCAGGAGGCTGGGAATAAGTATCACAGATGGGGAAACAGATCCTTGTAGATTAAACTGTTTTTCTGAGGTCATTTGGTAAAACTGTGGTGGAACTGGAGACTGATGTGGGGTTTCTGGAATCCTAGGACTAAACATAAAGGGCAGAATCATTGGTTCTGGAGAAGACATGCTTGAACTGATTGTCGAGAGCAAGTCGGTGTTCTGCAGTTTAACTTCTAATCAAAGGTAACTGTATTTTATATGGGTATATGTAACTATGAATTTAATGCACATGCATACTTATGATGGATTTCTAATGTCTGGCTTCTCCACTTATTTCAAACAGTCTTGGACCATTCACTGTGAAGAACAGGAACAGAGTTTGAAACCAAGTTAGGTTTTCTGCACCAGAAGCTAATAAGACTGTGTAAGGTTTTCTACCTACAGAGCTGGGATAGTACCCATAAACTACACAGTGCTGAACCAAATGCAGGGGCCTTATTAAAAGACAGAGAAGTACCTGGTAAAGAATAATAATGTCAAGGAAAACCTTAGCTGATTTCTTATTCATGTGTATCAGGAATGTTATTACAGAAAAGAAAATCCTTCTCTCCACTGTTTGCTGCTCTTCGGGGATGAGGGGCGGAGGCATTATCTTTAAGCAAAAAAAAGAGCCTTTTGAAGGCATTGTGGCAGGAACTGATTTCTCTCTCATTCTTTCCATTCCTCTTCACCCACCATAGCTCCATTTATTCATTCATCCATACTCAGTCCTTGTCTCCCTATCTAAGGTACTATTTATCCATCAGTGAACATGTCCTGTGTTGGTCCCACTACTGTAACCAGAAAAAGAGATGATGCTAGTGACCCTGTGAAAGTCGTTATAAGAGTCTTTGGAGGGACATGGCAAATTGATCAATGTCCTTGCTGATAAGACACAGAAGCTAGAAGTCTCTTGCAAGATAGGAGCTAGAGAACTAGAACAGCTTTCAGCTGTGTCAGGTCAGACAGCTCAAATCTGAATATCTTTAGATATGATTTGGCTTTCCAAGTAAATACCATCTAGTCTGTAGCTTCTGAGGATTGTCCGACTCAGATTCTGACCTTAGGCTACGTTCTTTTCAGCCCTGATCTAAAATAACTCTGCTGAGTTCTGTGAACTGACTCTGGATTTTTGCCACTCAGTGCAAAATTGGAATTTGTCCTCTCAGAGACTAGCTGTCCCTGCAGAGTTTATGAGTGTTGCTCGTTCAAGTCACTAAGAATAAAGCACAGCAAATTGAGGGTGCAGTGACCTTCTTACTGCCTCCCTTGTGTCACCAAAAAACAAGAGATGTCCTGCAAAGTCAGCCATCCAAAGCAGAGGGCTGGCTATAAACAATCCAAAGGGCCCTGTTTTCCCAATGCAAGGGAGAAGGCTCACTGGGCAACTCTGAGATGTATGGATAGTGTTTAGTCTACATGCTTAAAAATAATAATAATAAAAATATTGTTCAACCCAGAAGGAATTTACAGGCTTAGAGCATCATGGAAAGCAACTACCTTAGTCTGCAGAGTAAAAATGTTCCAGAGAGACCAAAATAAGCTCCTCCTCATCCTATTAATTCATCAAACTTGCCTATCCATCATTGGCCTAACACAGCACCCTTTCCTAGGCCATAATCTTCCTCTTCGGGGTCAGTCATGAGCTGTGCCAGATTCCTCCCTGTCTGTGTGAACATGATTGGCATTGGACATCAGCCAAACAGCCAGCTTTTGCTCATGGAATTGAAGTTCTCAGATACCAAAGAGCCTCTTCCATCCGCTCTAGGCATAGGGCGCTACACTGTTTTTTGTATGAGGCTCAGATCCTCAGCACCCCTTTCGCAGGGAAGGGGATATGTCTGAGGCCACACCCTTAGGAGGATCACATCGCTCCGGAGTTAAGAATGTTGGCCTCAAGATAATTAAGCCAGACACATTTCAATGGCAAATCGTATTATTCACAGTCCAAGCAGCCAGACATGTTTACCTCAATTCACAGGAAAAGCAAAAGTTAAAACACTGAGACGCTCACCATCATTCAGTTTAGAGGCTTAAACTCTTTGCTGGGAGCTAATTTGGGAACACTAAGCAGCATATCAAGGCCGTCTCAGCACCGCCACGTGCAGCTGCAAAAAGCCATTCAGAATCGCAGCTGGACGCCTTTGGCCTTATCTTAACAGCTGCCATAAATATTCCCATCCAATTTCCCTTGTGTTGGGACAGAAGGCTGGAGATCGTGTCCTGGTCATGAAGGATGCAGAACAGGCAGAGTTACTGAATGCCTTCTTTGCTTCAGTCTTCAGGGCCAAGGCAGGTCCTCAGGAATCCCAAGCCCTGGAGGTAAGACAACAAGCCCACGGAGAGGATGACTTTCCCTTGGTCAAGGAGGACTGCATAAGGGACTGCTTAAGCAATCTCAATGCCCACAAATCCATGGGCCCTGATGGAATGCACCCATGAGTGCTGAGGAAGCTGGTGGATGTCATTGCTGAGTCACTCTCCATCACCTTTGAGAGGTCCTGGAGAACAGGAGAGGTGCCTGAGGACGGGAGAAAGGCCAATGTCACTCCAATGTTCAAAAATAGCAAGAAGGAGGACCCAGGGAACTACAGGCCGGTCAGCCTCACCTCCATCCCTGGAAAGGTGATGGAGCAGCTTATCCTGGAGGTCATCATCAAGCAAGTGGAGCAAAAGAAGGTTATCAGGAGTAGTCAGCATGGATTCACTAAGGGGAAATCATGCCTGACCAGTCTGATAGCTTTCTACGATGGCATGACTGGCTGGGTAGATGAGGGGAGAGCCGTGGATGTTGTCTACCTCAACTTCAGCAAGGCTTTCGACACTGTCTCCCATAACATCCTCCTAGGGAAGCTCAGGAAGTGTGGGATGGATGAATGGTCGGTGAGGTGGGTTGGGAACTGGCTGAATGGCAGAACTCAGAGGGTTGTCATCAGCGGCCCCAAGTCTAGTTGGAGGCTAGTAACTCGTGGTGTCCCCCAGGGGTCAGTACTGGGCCCAGCCTTGTTTAACTTCTTCATCAACGACCTGGATGAAGAGTTAGAATGTACCCTCAGCAAGTTTGCTGACGACACCAAACTGGGAGGTGTGGTAGATATACCTGAAGGCTGTGCTGCCATTCAGCGTGACCTGGACAGGCTGGAAAGTTGGGCAGAGAGGAACCTGATGAGGTTCAACAAGGGCAAGTGCAGGGTCCTGCAGCTGGGGAGGAACAACCCCATGCATCAGTACAGGCTTGGGGTGGACCTGCTGGAGAGCATCTCTGTGGAGGGGGACCTGGGTGTCCTGGTGGACGACAGGTTGACCATGAGCCAGCAGCATGCCCTGGCTGCCAAGAAAGGCCAATGGGATCCTGGGATGCATTAGGAGGAGTGTGGCCAGCAGGTCGAGGGAGCTTCTCCTTCCCCTCTACACTGCCCTGGCGAGGCCCCATCTGGAGTACTGTGTCCAGTTCTGAGCTCCCCAGTTCAAGAAAGATAAGGAGCTACTGGAGAGAGTCCAGCGGAGGGCTACGAGGATGAGGAGGGGACTGGAGCATTTCTGCTATGAGGAGAGGCTGAGGGAGCTGGGCTTGTTCAGCCTGAAGAAGAGAAGGCTGCGAGGGGACTTAATATATGCTTATAAATCTGAAGAGTGGGTGTCAAGAGGATGAGGCCAGACTCTTTTCAGTAGTGCCCAGCGACAGGACAAGGGGCAATGGGCACAAACTGAAGCACAGGAAGTTTCGTCTGAACATGAGGAAGAATTTCTTCCCTCTGAGGGTGACGGAGCCCTGGAACAGGTTGCCCAGGGAGGTTGTGGAATCTCCTTCTCTGGAGATATTCAAGACCCGCCTGGACAAGGTCCTGTGCAGCTTACTGTGGGTGACTCTGCTTCAGCAGAGGGGTTGGACTAGATGACCCACAAGAGGTCCCTTCCAACCCCGAACATTCTGTGATTCTGTGTGATTTTGTGATTTAACAACACCAATGGCAAAATATGGTCTGAAATGATGGCTAATCTGTGTAAGAATGATAAGTTTGATTCTGTAGTATTTGTCTATTAAACCTTGGATTTATTTGGAAAAGGAAATTTCTGGATAGAAACTTCAGTTTGAGATTCCAAATAACCTTACCGTTTGACAGCATCTGTTACAATTTTTACTACACAGACAGCGTTAAACTCTTGCCATGTCTTTGGATCCTTTGGGCGAAAGGACGTAACTATTTATGTCGGACAGAAAAATGCACTGACTCCTGTAAATTCACCTTATGGATGCTCATCTAAGAGCAATGAAAGTCAAGGTGAATTCAGACGACTCTGGAGTTTGTAACACTACATGCGCAGAAAGAGAATGCCAAACTCACTGCTGAAGTAACTGGGAAAAACTCCACTGAGGTCAATGGTTCCACCGTCACTGATTCTATCAACAAAGCCTGACTGGGTATGTGCAAAGAAAGTGTCAATCATTTTCATGTTAGAAGCTTACACTCATTCCATAGCCAAAAAGTATAAATTAAGTCAACCAAAGGAAATTCTGCACCTCAGTAAGGGTGGGTTAACTGGCTTTGCCAAGTAGAAAGCATGGTTTATAGGACAAAGGCCATGATTTTTAGCAAACATAGAAATTCTGTTTAAGAGGATATATGTTCATGAACAGTACAGACTGCCACACTGCTGTTTGGAGCACACGGAATAGGAACAAACACCCTTCAGATCAGGGCCTGTTGTGATCTCATTAGCCACACATTGTCTAGAGTCACTACTGGTGAACATCCTCTAAGGTTAGGCTGCTCAGTGCAAAACATCTTCCTGCTTCTCTGTCCTCAGTAGACCTCCAGACTACCCAGAGGCAGATGTGAGAAATAGTGTTCCTCTGGGGAACATGTACACCTCATTAGTCATTGACATTCTGTCTGAAGATCGGCGGGGATTGCAGTCAGCAGGGAAGAGTGTAATGCAAGCAAATAAATCGTAATATTCACCAGCAACATAGTGGGTAGGAAAGCAAGGTGGGACCCTATGTTTCCTCTTCATTGTCAACTCAGGTCCATTGACTGCTGAACATTTTCTGTTCTAGACTCAAAACTGTGACCAATGAGCAGGACAGGGCTTGATTTCATTTCATTTTATCCTGTGGAGTATTTGACCCAGGCACCAACTGAGAAGATGCTTCTGAGCTCTTCAGATCTGCTGCACCAGTCTGGGCTAAGCAAGGCATGGATCATATACATAGGAACTAAAGTCGTTTGCACTTTCTGTGAAAACATGCAACTGTTTTTAACTTCTTTTAGAAGAAGAGACCAGAACACTAGATCAGAGGATTGATATCCTTATAGCACATGCAACCAGAGTACACATTTCCTTGGCTGACTCTTGACTTGCTTCATGCTAGGCAAAATACCCCAACACTTCTATGAGAGTCAAAGATACATGGTGCATGGAATCCTGCAACTTTCAACCAGCAGTGTGATGTGGGGGGAAGCATTCGAAGTGTGTTCACCTGGGAAAAGCTGTGTTCACTATGACACTTGAGACAGAAAAAGCTTCATTTTTACTCCTAAATCATATGAAGTTCTGTAATTGTCTACTCTGGGGTAAAAGTAATTCCAGCCACTCACCAAAGCCAGTCTTCTCCCAGAAAACCTATCTCATCTTGTCCCAGATTTTGCTCCTCTGGAAATGAAAGCCAAGATCATTTCCAAGGAAGGTGTGGGTGTGGTTGTAGATGTCTGAGTGTGGAGGGACTTAGCCACAACTCAGAGCTGTAATCTCAGCAACTAAGATACTGATATTTTTTGTTTACCATGGTGCCTTGCATACACATATCAAAACCAGCTCAAGCAGCTTAACCTCAGTACACAGCGCTGCCAGGAGTCTTGCTGTGACTAAATCCAGAAAATCGTGCTCTAAGGACTTCTTCTGACCCCGGAGTAATGGCAGAAGATTACTTTGGCCTCTTTGTCCCAGCCTTGATACTGTAGAGCACATAAAATAATCCTTTGTTACGGATTATATTTTCAGACTACTTGATAAAAAGGAGTATATTTTTAGGCAATAGATTTGCCTAGGGAAGCTGTGGAATTTCCATCTCCAAATGGTTTTAATAGCAGGTTAGACAAATCGTTTAGGCAAAGACAGTCTTGCCTTGAGGCGGGCAGATTCTCCCAGCTCTGTTTTCCATAACTCACTGTACTATAAAGAGAGAGGAAGAAAAGAAACATAAGCAAAAATTGGGAATACTTGCATCTTTTTTGCAGCAGGCAAACAGTACTGTTTGAGGACAGATGGTGAGAAAGGAAACAGGAGAGGAGCTGAAAAGGAAGTGAGGCACCAGACAAAAGGAGCTGAGGAAGAAGAGATAGGTGGAAATTGGATTCCTGACTAGAATTTGGAAGCAAACCAGTGATGCCTCTCCTCACAACTAAGAGACTCAGCAAAGCCAGTGTCTAGTGAATACTGAATTTTAATACACTGATTCAAGAAACTTATTAGATCCCCCTCCTTTGAGCCAGTCGCCTACACAGAAGAGTGAGTGAACAGCTAATGTTGGGTTGGCAGAGTCAGTGTACCTTTATCAGGTAATTCATATACACATTGAGATTTTCTGCTCCCTCCTCCATCTCCAGTTCAGTTCACTTAAGCTTTTTATTGAAGTTCAGTAAAACCATAGCTACAAAACCAGCTGTAATCCTGGTGTCTTCCTATTTCTGTATGCACCTGTCTGCTATGTCTAATACTTAGCTCTTGCGATATGATGCTTTTTTTGGATCTGTGTCTGTGCAGCCCTTGGGACAAATGGGAGGGGAGCTCAGCAGAGGGCTGATTGTGACAAGAAAGTCATATGAACAGTTCCTCTTTTAGCAGGTAATATTAACCTTCATCTGCAGCTCTTTATAAGACACTTTTCAGCCTGAGCTAGGGAGACACTCATAATGTCCAGGTCATGAGTGGAGCAAAAAGAGGAGCAGGATTTGGAGCCAGGGATTTCTCAGTCTGCTCTGATCATGCTGGGAAGCGCGGAGATGGTACTCTGGTTTAGGTGCTTTATCTTCCTTCAGGTTTGGCTGCATTCTCTGAGCTGTCTTTGGTGAGGACTTTACCAGCAGTCTCCTTTTCTGTCTAACTGTGTCAACAGACCCTGTTGCACTTAATTCAGAGCTCAATACTTCAGACAGCAGCATAGCAGCCCCCAGCAGTTTTACAAAGGAGCACGTGTGTAAAGGAAAAGAGAGCATTTCCCATGCAAATCAGGGTTTGCATGCCCTGCCAGGTCAATTACAACCTTTTGCAGCCACAGAGGAAACAGTTCTTTCTCCCTTTTATTGAAATGGCTGCTCCATCCTGTTGTGGATTGAAAAAGCTACTTGGCTGCCCTTGGATCCCAGCTGACCTCCAGCCACAAGCCTAGGCCTTTACCAGGAAGGAGGGGGAACCATCAGTCTCTAAATGAAGACATTGTCCTCCTGATTATCTCTTTGTTGCCAGTGGTGTGTGAGGCTGTAGAAAGGAAAAAAAGCTGTTCCAACATGGCTGTGGGTGAAGGAGTTTGTCCCAGCCTTGATGAGGCTTTTATTCTGTCTGGCACTGCACAAATTGCTCTGGCAGCAAGAGACGTCTCTGTACTTTACACATGAATTTTCTAGAAAAGACGAAGACTGTTCCCCCCATCTTCTCCTGCCAACACTACTCAGTGTAGCACACCACTCCAGCCCAAGTGTCACAGCACCATGTTGTGTCTGGAGGCTCTACCAGTTTCTTTGCTTGTCTGGACTTGGATTAATCTGGCTCTATACATCTAGAGAGTCAGTCCAGAGAAGGTTTTGAAGGATATGGGCAGGGAACAGCTATCAGTCAATGGGGGTCACTGAAGGAAGAAGGACATAAGACATTCCCGGGTACCTGAGTAAGGATAATGAAGTTGTCCCCACAGGAAAGAAGCCATAGATTAAATGGCCTGGTCTTCTGCTTCATCGCCTGCAATGATCAAAGAAAGACTGGTGGAATGGTTTGCATGGAAAGGCTTTGTGTTGGAAACCAAAAGGAACTACCTGGAGCAAGGTCTTGATCAACAACAAGACTGAAAATCTTGCACCAATGCAGTCTACAGCAAAGCTCCATCTGATCTCACTGAGGGCTGGGCGTTATTTTTGGTCTTTCCTTGTTGCTGGAAAAAAATGTGTTCATCTAATGAAAGACATGTTCTCACCCTCATCTACTGACGTACCTACCAGCTGGGGATTAAGTGCTAACCTTTTGGAGAACCAGCGCATCCCAGAGAAGCATTCTCTATCTTGTTGGAACTCTTGACCCTGATGTGTGGGATTTCTATCTGTGAAGGCTAGAAGATCAGCTTTATGCACCATGTTCTGAGAAAATAACACAAAAGGGTTCCAGTGATGTCAGGAATAAAACAATGGTTTATTAGGAGAATGCAACCTGGAGGTATCGCAGGCAAAGCCACCATACAAGCCAAGTGTTCACAGACTTTCTTGTTACTGTCTCCATATCTTTTCCCCTGTGCTCCAACCTGCACTTCACCTGCCAAAATATAACACACACTGCTCCATCTTTCCTTTTTAACTGATACTGTTGCGCTTAGTGGCAGTATTTGCGTATGTACATAAGTCATCGTTACCAGCACTAGGTTTAGAAGATGGAGACCAGCCCAGTCAATAGTCTTGTTGTGAATGGTTCAGCTTCAAATGTCCTGGATTTCTTTTTAACCATTTTCTGGTGGCTGTCTTCTTTGTCAATATAGGTGAAGAATTTGTTTCCATCCAGTTCCTGCCTTCACACATTTGATTAGCATCCTGGTCTCTTGTATCTCAGCATCCAGCATCTTTTATATCTGACTTCTCCATCTGCTGAAAAACTCTTGGTGGCCTCCTGATTTTAGCCTTGGCTACAAGTTGGTTTTTCATGTGTATTTTCATCTTCATTACAGTCTTCCTGTAATTTCTCCCGACTTTGGTGTCTTCATTGCAGCAGCCTGTCCATTTAGCTTGGCACCCTCTTAAATGGGTGGTGTACCCACCTCTCTTCAGGCTGGGACAGCCTGCTCTTCTTCAGTAGCAAAAGGAAGGCTAAGGACAATGTGGGACCGCTGCTGAAAGAGGCAGGTGTCCTGGTGACGGAGGATGCAGAGAAGGCAGAGCTACGGAATGCCTTCTTTGCTTCAGTCTTCAGGGCCAAGGCAGGCCCTCAGGAATCCCAGGCCATGGAGGTAAGAGAAGAAGCCCACGGAGAGGATGACTTTCCCTTGGTCAAGGAGGACTGTGTGAGGGATCGCTTAAGCGATCTCAATGCCCACAAATCCATGGGCACCCACGAGTGCTGAGGGAGCTGGTGGATGTCATTGCTGAGTCACTCTCCATCACCTTTGAGAGGTCCTGGAGAACAGGAGAGGTGCCCGAGGACGGGAGAAAGGCCAATGTCACTCCAATGTTCAAAAATAGCAAGAAGGAGGACCCAGGGAACTACAGGCCGGTCAGCCTCACCTCCATCCCTGGAAAGGTGATGGAGCAGCTTATCCTGGAGGTCATCATCAAGCAAGTGGAGCAAAAGAAGGTTATCAGGAGTAGTCAGCATGGATTCACTAAGGGGAAATCATGCCTGACCAGTCTGATAGCTTTCTACGATGGCATGACTGGCTGGGTAGATGAGGGGAGAGCCGTGGATGTTGTCTACCTCAACTTCAGCAAGGCTTTCGACACTGTCTCCCATAACATCCTCCTAGGGAAGCTCAGGAAGTGTGGGATGGATGAATGGTCGGTGAGGTGGGTTGGGAACTGGCTGAATGGCAGAACTCAGAGGGTTGTCATCAGCGGCCCCAAGTCTAGTTGGAGGCTAGTAACTCGTGGTGTCCCCCAGGGGTCAGTACTGGGCCCAGCCTTGTTTAACTTCTTCATCAACGACCTGGATGAAGAGTTAGAATGTACCCTCAGCAAGTTTGCTGACGACACCAAACTGGGAGGTGTGGTAGATATACCTGAAGGCTGTGCTGCCATTCAGCGTGACCTGGACAGGCTGGAAAGTTGGGCAGAGAGGAACCTGATGAGGTTCAACAAGGGCAAGTGCAGGGTCCTGCAGCTGGGGAGGAACAACCCCATGCATCAGTACAGGCTTGGGGTGGACCTGCTGGAGAGCATCTCTGTGGAGGGGGACCTGGGTGTCCTGGTGGACGACAGGTTGACCATGAGCCAGCAGCGTGCCCTGGCTGCCAAGAAAGCTAATGGGATCCTGGGATGCATTAGGAGGAGTGTGGCCAGCAGGTCGAGGGAGCTTCTCCTTCCCCTCTACACTGCCCTGGCGAGGCCCCATCTGGAGTACTGTGTCCAGTTCTGAGCTCCCCAGTTCAAGAAAGATAAGGAGCTACTGGAGAGAGTCCAGTGGAGGGCTACGAGGATGAGGAGGGGACTGGAGCATTTCTGCTATGAGGAGAGGCTGAGGGAGCTGGGCTTGTTCAGCCTGAAGAAGAGAAGGCTGCGAGGGGACTTAATATATGCTTATAAATATCTGAAGAGTGGGTGTCAAGAGGATGAGGCCAGACTCTTTTCAGTGGTGCCCAGCGACAGGACAAGGGGCAATGGGCACAAACTGAAGCAGAGGAAGTTTCGTCTGAACATGAGGAAGAACTTCTTCCCTCTGAGGGTGACGGAGCACTGGAACAGGTTGCCCAGGGAGGTTGTGGAGTCTCCTTCTCTGGACATATTCAAGACCCGCCTGGACAAGTTCCTGCTGTAGATGACTGTGCTTCGGCAGGCGGGTTGGACTAAATGACTCACAAGAGGTCCCTTCCAACCCCGAACATTCTGTGATTCTGTGATTCCGTGATTCCATGATTCATGGGATGCAGAATGCCGGCTCTCTGGCTCAGCAGTCCCTGAGTTTGTAGATTACCTGGTCCTTGTGAAAGTGTACTGCAACGTTGAACCATATCACTTTTTATCATGATGTATCATCAGAAAGAGAGCTCTCTATTTCTGTCACTTCTGACCTTCCTGAATTTGAGAATACTTGGGGGGAGATATCGTGGGCGCAAATTCCGTTTTGCTGTCAAATTGCATACATTCTGCCAACGCATACTGCTAACTTACTGTCCAAGGATAGTGAATCATACCTTGAAGAATGCCCCTTCAGTTTCTAATTAACACTTTCTGGATGAGCAGACTCAAAATTTTCAATGTATCTTGTAGAAAACAATTTAGTGTTAATACGGCAGGCACTGTATCTGGGGACCAAAGCTGGAAGAAAGCGCCTCCACTTTGCCAATTGCTATGTAACATGACCTTAAGAGGGGAATAAACTTGTTACAGGTTCTGTCATGGTTTGGCTGTTTTGGGCTAGCCAAAGTGTAATTTATTACACAATGTGTAGTTTGTAGTTTTGCTTGGATGTGATGCTTCTTGTTCCTCTCCTACAGAAGTTTCATGTGCTGTTCGGGCCACCTTCTGCCCATTAGGTATTTCCTACAACTGCCTCCATTGCCAGATGTGTTTTCACCTTTAGTGAAACACAGTGATATTATGGCTGCATAGGTTCAGCAGCAGCAAAGAAGAATCCTACAGTAAACTACTTGCCTCTTGCTGGGCGCAGCTGCTGAGGCACATGAGCCTCATTACTCCCCTACACCCAAAAATCTTGTTTCACTGCAAAGGTGTTTCACCACCCTTGCCTCCCTGGGGTGTTACTTGGCTCCTGTTGAAGGTATTTAGGCATTGCTGAAGATGCTGCTGTGGTCCACTGAAATCTTCCAGACTTTCACCCTGGAACTGTCATCAATAAAAGAAGTTACATGACACAGACTCATTCCAAGTTAGACTGATGAGGTGGGTGGCTGCCTTTGCTGCCAGTGGTGGTTGAACACAATCACAAACCAGGAACTTTCCCTTGTGAGGTTGCCTCCTCACTCAGCAGCCTTTTTCCCAAATGATCACTTTTGAGAAGAGCAGGACATTTATTATGCAGTTATTCCATTCATTGCCCATCTGTTCTTCCTTATGATGAGCAGGGATGTTCCCTACTCCACCAAAATATAGGCTTAGTTTTTAGGACATTAATCTGAGCCAAACATAATAGAAAGCCCTCCTTTCCCTCCACTGTTCCAGGTCCATGCTGAAATGCAATTTGTGTTGGAGGACAATATCTGAAGCAAATAGCTCCCAGTGAGTACTTTCAAAGTGGCTTGGATGTATTCCTTGAAAGACAGGAGTGGGTAGTCCAGGGCTTTCCAACCTTTGCACTGGAACTGCTCTACACATGCAACAACCAGGTCCAGAAATGTGGGCTAATCAAACATGCTGGTTTCCATATGCCCACAATGTGGAGGGACTCAGTGTCTGTCATATCCATGATGCTGTGGAGCTTGCATGTATTAAGCTCCTGTCACTACAGACACAAGCTTTTTGCTCCAGTGTCACTCAGGCTCCAGCAGCCGCTCAATTTCCACTTGGGCAGGCCTGTCTGTTGCTTTCCACTGCTATTTCATCTCCAGTCTTGCCTGTGGGAGGGATGAGTAAGTGATGGGGAGGAGGTGGGCAGCAACGGCTCTGACAGAAACATGTTTATACTGGAATTTTGTGTTGTTTCTCTATCGAATGGAGGATGGACCATCTACCCTGCACAGTAATGGGTACATAAGGCATTTCTGTGTGTTCAGAGGGAAAGGCTGAGTTACGCCGATATTGCCAGTGGCTTGTCATATGCAACCTGGAGGCTCTGATGTAGTCGTTCCTTTCTACCACTGTCACTGACTCAGATCTTCTGCTTGCCTCTGATGGGATTGAGCCATCTTGGCTCAGCTGGGTCCCAGGAACCATCTGCAGGCCTGAATCTCCTCTTCTTTTTAGTACTTCAGCACCTCCATGGCATTGCCCATGTTGTGACAGAGCACTAGCTCCAAATCTGAAGAAATTCCTCTGTTGGATTTATCTCCTCTCAGCATGGCTGGGCAAATTGCTACTTGTGGCACCCAAGAAGGGAAAAAAAATATGTTGTTGACACCCACTTTTCCAGATATACAAAGGGTTAAAACACTCTGTCCCCAGCTTTTTCATTTTTTAACTGTGGAAATGTTGTAAATTTTTTATCTCAAAGAGCTCCGTCTTTTTCACATGGGATTATTAAGCAAGTTTACACTTTTTTTTTTTCTTTTTTTGCCTTTACCGCACTGCTCATGTGTGCTCATTTGGTAGTAATGAAAAATCTGAGAAGATAAAAATGAACATTCTTTGAATCCTTCGGATTCCTCTGTTCAAAAGAGCTCTTCATTTTGAATTTTCCAGCTTTTGTTATGCTTTCAAGCACTCAAGAATGAAACAAGTTGGCCTGTTTCAGAACAGATAAAGTACCGCAGTCATACAAAGTATGTTTTCCCACGTTTTGCCCAGAAACTTGCATGTGGTTCTCCTTCTTTCCTCTGTTGTTTTTCTGTTTCTCAGAACCATGAGGAAACAGTAAGAAAATCCCCAGAGTTCCCCAGACCATTTGCTCCTGACACATATACTTTTACTAGATTGCTGTGCATTTCAAGATTCAACTGAAAACTGCCTCTGTTCTGAATACTCAGTGGATACACTCCAGCCCACATCATGGCTTCTTCCCCATCTCTCCTATCCCAACCCACCTTCGTCTGGCCTCTTCTCTGCTGGTGTTGCTACTCTGAAAGGGAGGTGCACAAACTGCAAATTTTCTGTCTTTTCTCCATATTGCTTTGCTTGGAGCTATGCTCCAGCAGGGCTGACACTGGAGAGAGTTCCCCGTCCCTTTGGTTTCTTGTCTTTACCCACAATGGAGGGTGGAAAGTATCTTGTATGATGTTCAACAGGGTGAGGGGGAATAAAGGGAAGAAACCAGTCACTTCTGGTCACAAGGGATTGTCTGATTTGCCAAAAACAACCAGCTCAGCCGGGATTCCCATTCCAAACTGGATGTGATGACTCAGAAAACTGAGTAGATAATGAACTGTTTATGAGCAGGTCCTGTTTATTTGCTTTGCTGCAAAGCTGTGAATGGCCTGTTCATGAGAAGCATCCTGGACTCTGACCTCCTAGAGTGAACCTTTGTGAGATGAGGGAAGGAGAACCCAAACCTCCACCTCCGCAAAGGAAAACACATTGTTTTCTGAAAAGGCCACCTGAGAGTTCGCCATCCCACGAAGTCACACAGAAGACACTTGCTGCACAGCAGTCAAATGAGCATATGTCCTTGTTGCTAGGCCTCCGCTCTAGGACACGACTACATGGAATACCATCAGCCCTAATACTTCAACTGGCCCAGCACTGAGCTTGATGAAAGACAGAGCAGATATTTTCATTGAAACCAGATTTCTAGCTAGAGTGAAGGAAAAAGAACATGTTTTTCCTTTCCTCGTCTGTGCTGGCATCTAGCCAGAAAGCAGCCAAAGAAAGCTGAAAGTCATGATGCCATTCTGGGAAGTGGGAATACTTCCTACATGAGCTGTTAGAGGAAGCTACTCTATCCTAAAGCAGCTTATAGGAGTCTTCTCATCTAATTCCAGTTTGAAATACTCCTTATTCTTCATGCAGACATCCAGTCTTGAATTAAGCATTCCCAATGATGCAGACACCATCCCTAGTCTTTAAATGTTCCTCTTTTTCTGTGAAAAAATTTACATGTTCTGTTCTCTTTTCAATTATTCCCTATTATCTCATTATACCTTGTCATACTTGTGGCTACTCGACTGAAAAGTCCTCCATTACCACATTAGCATATGGAGATTATTGCCACAAAATACCAGAAAGGACAAGCACTCAGTACGATTCAAACATGGGAAATACGGCAAGGCTTCCAGAATTTCTTTGTCTCCAGTGGTACATTCCAGGGAGCTCTTTCCATGGAGGGGCACAGTTCATCTCCCTCAAAAGCTAGAGTCAGGGGAGTTCTGGCTTTTTCAGAGGCTAATTCTGTAAAATGAATGTTCATCATTGCTGGAAAGAAGGGAAGGGGAATTTTTTGTCTTTTATAAAAAGAAAAAACAAACGTTGGCAGATCTCACAGTTTTGACATTGTTTGTGAGATTCTGCAGAAACATTTAGGTAGTTTTGCTCTTTGTTTAGGGTACTGGGGAAAAGGGGGAGGAGAAAGGAACCAGCAGTAAAACAGACAGGGAAAAAAAAAAAAATTCTGGAGAAAAACAACTGGGGATGGTTTAGTGGCAAAGCAAGGGGGCTGGATTTGAAGACTGTGGATTCTGTTTTATACTGGTGAGAGCTGATGAAACAGAGCCCATTTCGGAGAGATTCTGGAACTGATTATTGAACTTATATAAAAAAAGAGTGGGTTTACAAGAAATTTTCCATTAATTATCATGTTCACAGGTGATGACTAAATGTGCACCCATAACTACTTGCAGGCAATATGTTTTACAGTAGTTTCTTTTTTTTTGTTTTATGCTGTAAGATTTCCATGTGCAAAAAAATCCAAGTGTGCATACTTTGTTTGCATAGACAATGTAGGGAATATATAAGCTTACTAAGTGTTTCACTGTTTGATTTTGCATGTGGCACTCCAGGCAGTCCAATCAGTACACCAGGCACTACACCAGGCACTTCAATCACTCAGAAATTGCAGGAAAACATCAGGCAAACCATATTCCTACCATGCAACCAACAGTTGGCACTTTTTAACTTGTTAGATTTTTATCTTTTATCAAAATGGGAGTGATCATGCTTTTCCTATGAATAATTTCTAAGATCATACATTTGTGGATGCTTCCTTGTATAAGATGGAAATGCAAGACCTATGTTAAAATATAGAATGGGCATCAACTACTGCTCACAATGGAATATTCCATGTTTTTGTCAACACTGCTTCTGTAAATTAATTGATAGGTCCTTGGAGGTGGACCAAAGCCAAACAATTTGGACTCTGGCTTGAACTCACCAAGAGGCAGATCTGAGATATTTATTTGTTCTGTTACAGAGAAACAGCTCGAGTACAAACTGCAGCACAGGGTATAGGCTCTAGTGTCTGCAGGTAATGAATCACATCCATATACGCACAGACAGTGCTATGGGAACAAACCCTGGCAGCCATGACAACAATAATACAAGCCCTTGTTACACAAATTAGAACAGTAACTTTATTAGCTGTGTGTAGAAGGCCTTTCTCTTCTCCAGGGCTGGCCACAAGAGGAGAAAATGGAGCTACAGGGTAAATCATGGTAGTAAAATAATATCTCCAGGAATCAAAGTTTTGGGGTTTTCCTAGTATGTAAGAACTTGGTGACAATGATAATCTGGCAATATGACAACAATGACAGAACGCTGAGCAGCCAGGAGCGCCTCTGCCATAGAAAGCATTGGCACAAAATCTATTCCAAGATCTCTAGGTAAACCAAGACCTTCCCTATCTGACCCATGGCTCTTTCTGACAAAAAAACTATAGTGGAACAAAGCAGTTGATAGGGAAGGTGGAAAATTCATCACTTAAATTCTTCACATTTCAAGCCCTCTGTCTTTCAAGACGAGATATTTTAGCTTGACTGAAGGACTGGGTGAAGTTCCTAGGTGTAGGAAACGCAGAAAGTTAGTCAGGACAGTTCCTGGTCAGCAGAAAATAAAACTTTAGCATGAGGGATCCTAAGAACAAATACTAAAACTACTTCTTAAGATTTGCATTCCAGTAATACCTCCAGGTTCATACTGGCACTGGCACCAGCATGCTAAATGAAATATAAACACAAATAAGAACATAATCTTTGTACCAAAGCAGGTACCATCTTCACAGGCTATGGTAGGACAACCTAGTCCATGTGCCACCAGGAGCTTTCTTAATGCTTTGCCACTTTCTGATGCAAATACCTGGCCTGGAGTGATGCTTTTCAGCGAAGGTAAATATCTTTCTATAGGTCTGTCTCATTATGGATCAGTTACGTCATTCTCCTGTCAAAACCCACAATGAAAAGGTGCAAGAGACCTCAAAGCAATTCAGCTTTGACTCATAGAAGAAAAGAGGCAAACAAATACAAGGAAAAGAACATGAGCATGCTCTATGATTTATTCTAAGCCTCTTAATCCTAGAAGGGTTATAACAGTAATCAAAGCAGGTGAACAACCTGATACATAAAAAAGGAACTTATTAAAGGGTGTTGCATTTGTTCTTCAGCAGAAGCCACATGATTCTGTCATTTAGAAGATGCAGCAAGAAAGGATTCAGGGTACAAAGCTGGTGTGGATCATTGTGTCATAGATGTGGTCACATGACAATCACTTGGCTGTGAAGGTTTTGTGACACTCTCACCCTTATCTGGGAAGTTGATGTAATAGTACCAGGGACTTGTGTCAAAAGGAAAAGAAAGAAAAAAAGAACAAGGATGACCCACAAATATTTCAGCAGTCTGGAGTTTTTCTCAAAGTTAGAAAAAATGGAAACAGCAGCAGAAAAAAGAAAAAAAAAGAGAGAGGAAAAAATGAATGAATACCTATTTTCAGTCAAGTGAAATCTGCTTGGTGTGACCAACCTGCCCAAAAAGAGAAGGGCAAGACTCTGACAGTGACACAGGATGAGTCGCAGGTAACTTTATGCTTATGTTGCCCAGGGCACCTCTCATGACTTCGACAAAATACATAAAACAGTGCTTCAGCTGTATGGTGGCTCAACTGCAGGTAACATTGTATTTCAAAACTTAGCCTGAGGTCTTGTTTTAGCCACCTTTCCTGAAGAAAAAAGGACAAATATGCCATCTTGATTTGTGCATGTATTTAGTCTGTCTTCCTGTACTGGCCATTTTCAATCCCTTTTTGCAAAGACTTCCACTTTCCACAGGGTTTGTGGACCTGGTAAGGAACAGAGACACCACAAATCTATACAAAAAAACTGTGTTATGAGCTTTAAACCTCTCCAGAATTACTGCTGGATAGCCAGCCCTGGAAAAACAAGCTTCCTTGGTTACTCTCGTTGAAGTGGATGTTGAGATACAAGGCACAGCTTGCATCTGCAGTGCATCCACATGGAGAACTGAGCAGCTGCTGCAGCCCTGGACTAACTGATATGAATTCCTCACCGTGGCTTTGTTCATCTCCAGCCCCAGAGATCCTCTGGCAGAGGTGCCCTGCTTGCTGCAGAAGATAAGTATCTTACGGTGCAGAGCCAACCTAGGGGATCTTCATTAGGAAGAGTGCTAGCTAGTTTTCAAGATGCAGCTGAACAGGAAAGTACAAAGGAGGACTCTTCTGCACAGCTTTGAGGTCTCAAAGGAAGCTGCGAAACAGGATCAGTGCAGAAAGCCCTCCTGGAGCTCAACTAACATTCTCCTGGCATGTGCACACATCCCCCTGCTTTGTATGAGAAGCCCATGCTCTGTGCTAGCCATCTGGGACAGCATCATCTGCATTCATGCTCTGACATTCAAGAGTGATTAAATACATTCCACGAAAGGCAGAACCAACAGAGAAGCCAGTGAAACAGCAGAGATAAATAGATGGATTTATGACCTCATCTAGTAGTGCATCTATAAACTATCCCCCTTCTAATTTTTGTTCTGTTTTTTCACCCACTGTTCCTTCTTGTTAGGACACTATTTAAAGCTGCTGTGAAGGAAACATGTTCCATTAATGCTAAAATCAGTGGGATTTAAGTCAGCTTAGTGCTGAGTGTCAAAAGCTTTAGGATTGTTTCCCAACAGAAATGCTTAGGCCATCATACCTAAAAATGAGACGTAGATTTCCATGTCACCTAAGCACACTTTGAAAATGTTACTTACCAACACACTGGGAGTTTGCCACCGTTGTACACAGCTGCCCATTCCAGTTCCCAAGAGCTCACCTACTGGGATTCTTTAACCACCAGTTTCATACCCACAGCACGCCCCAGGTTTATGGAAATTGCTCCAATGCAAAGCCCAGGGGCTGCTGGTCCTTGCGCCCAGAGTTCAGACTGGTGCAGCTGCAGAGCTGGCTGGTTACGCTCTTTGAAATCCCCTGTGTCCTGAACTGCATTGTACCCTGCAGTTGGTCTCTGCCTCAGAGCAGCAAGAAAAACGTGTCCTTAGGTCAATCACCAGTACCTTGAATGCAAGCACTGTAAATCTTGGCAAGGCCTCAACCTTAATCTTTTTACACAAGCTCAGCTTGGCCACTGACTTGCGCACCTCTCTCAACCCTGGGTGCACTCCGAGCTCACTGTGATGCCCTGTATTGGGAAAGGACGCGGCTCTGGCCGCTGGCAGCACACAGAGGAGATCACTGAAAATAAACAGAGAGCAAGCAGCTTGATTTTCATAACCTCGGTTAAACAGAGGGGGTGAAGGATCCGAAGCGGCAAAGTCATGTGAGTTCAAGAAAGGCGGAGGGTAACCTCTGAGGGGCTCTTTTCTTTGGCAGCTAGAGGGGAGGATGGTGCACAGAGGAGGGGGGAAGGAAAAATTATGGAACTTTTGACCCTCTGCACACAGCAAGTCTGTCTTTCTGTCCTTCTGGGGCTGTTACAACAGAGCTGACATTCATCACTGACAATGACAAAACCACTTTCCTGGGCTCGTGATGAAACGGTGTATCATAGCTGACCCCTACCCACAGAGCAGAGGCAAATTAAAATTGAACATGCCCCATGTGCTAGCTCACATCTTGCCTGAAGAGGCCTCAAAGCATCATCCTTACTCTCTTCACCTGAAGCGTAATTTAGCTTCTTTCTATTTGTAGTGGTAGGGAGAGATTTCCCCTCCCTGAGTCGTGGTGGGATGTCTGCCCTCCTCTGCTGCCTGTGGCAGGGAGTGGGGAGCAGCCAGTCACTGCAGCCTGTGGTAGACAGTCTATGCAGGGGGTCCGCTCATTTGGGCAGAGGTGGGTCATAGCTAGGTCCTTCCATTGGGACCACTGTGCCTGCTGGGGGAACAGAAAGCCCCTGTAAATCACACGAGGAAGCTGGACCCCTCCAGAGTTTTTGGGTATTGATGGGAGCAAGCACCAGACTCAAAGGGGGTGGGAAGAACCTTCTTGGAGACCTAGAGCTTCCCACAACTCAGAAAATGATGCATTAAACCCATACCTGTCACCAACAACCTGCCTCCAAATCATAGCAGTCCTGAAAAGTCTCCAGCATGCATTTGAATGGTTCTTCTACAGCACATGTCATTACATGCAATATATTAACAAAGATTATTTTCATGAAGTAAATAAAATAAAAACCCAGGCTGGAAGCCTAGATACAGATTTTGGTAGGTCCTCTCAAACCAATTGGATTTTTCTTTTTAGCCTAGAGGTGAATGCAGGCTACCATAACTGTGGTTTACGCTGAGAACCTGTGCATCTTTCTGGATCCTGTCCATAACCTGGTGACTCTTTCAATGTTGGCAGCTATAGGGTAGGAACCTATGAAAAGGGTCTCTCCCAAGCTCCCAGGATCCGGGAGATACATTTTCTACCCACAAATAGATTTTTTTTGCACTGTTCCATTCTGTCTCCTTATTCCTACTAGAATTCAGTATCATGAAAATGCAGTAAAATTTTTTCAGATACCAAAAGAAATCTGGGTTGTGTTGAGGCAAAGTTCTGGATTAAGGTACAGATAAAGTTACTGCTTTGCTGAATGTCTCATTTATCCAAGCATAAAAGTAAGCGTTTGGCTACTTGTATGTCACTTTACTTATTTGTGGACTAAGTTTGGAGACGTAAGGATGCATCTAAGGTTGGTGTTGTGACTATCACATTTGATTGTTTGTACAGCAGGGCAAAATTTTGTTGCCCAGCAGCCTGAATTATCCATTACCCCACTGAACTTATGTACCACAGTGATTTTCATACCTTAGCAAGAGCATGTTTTAGTTGATTGTAGACTTTGCACAAAATAGAACTGGAGGTGACTTTCTTCAGTTCCATCATCTCTGCCTGCCCACAGACAAAACCTGTCCTCCCCCGGTCATTCCTGAGACACACGGTGTCCAACCTGTCCTGAAAAATCTCCAATGAAGTCCAAATCTCAGGCTATTGCAGGGCTTCATTACCTTTCCTATTAGGAAGGTTTTTTTTCATGATATCTAATCTACATGTCCCTAGCTATACTTTAAGCCTTGTCCTCTGTACCCTGGATATAAAGAACAAAGTGTTCTTTTCTTCTTGATCTATCTGTTATGTATTTAGAGGCTGTTATCTTACCCCTTCTCAGTCTGATCTTCTCCAGACTAAACAATCTGCTTATTTCAATCTCTCCTCATTAGTCATTTTCTCTGGACTTCTGATCATCCTTGTTGATCTCTTCTGGACATTGTCCAACCAGTCCCATGAACCATGGTGCCCAAAATTGGAAAGAAGAGAGTACAGCAGAAAAATCAAATCCCATGTCATGCACATGGTAGTCCAGTTTATATACCCCAGTTTGGTGTCTGCTTTTCTCGCAGCAATCTTAATTCTTCCAACTTCTCTTCAGCTTGCAATTCAGAGTTACCCCAGACCCTTCTCTGCTGGCTATTTCACATCCCATATTTGTACATATGATTGTTCTTGCCTAAGTATAGAACTGTATATCTTGCATTTAGCTTTATTGAATTTCATCCTTTTCCTTCCCAAATACCCAGATTATTCTTACACTTATGTTTGATAATTCTGAAGTTCAAGACTGTCTTCGTTTTTGCTTGCAACTCTTTTTTTGAATTTATGTCATCTGCTAATTTAATTAGCATATCCACCATTCATTTCATCTAGGTGACTAATAAAAATCTTGAATAGTTACAGGTTCAGAGAATATCACTGCAGAATCTTACCAGCTGTGCTCCTGCAATATGAAGAAGATGACGATCTGAACCCAGCTTGTTGATATCTGAATTTGGACATAAACCTACAGCTATACACTGATTCTCTGCATGCTTTGGCACCTGGAGTTCTTCCTGACATTGGTATGTACTGAAGGAAGCTCATAAGTGCCAAAGATCAAGCCATCAACCTCCTTGCCTATGAAGACATATATGCTCTATATTCGTAGATCAATGAGTTTATTCTGTGTCATTATACTTCATCTTTGTAACACAGTAATGCAACAGAAGACAGACTGCACACTGGTGCAGGTGCTATACATAAACTGAAATGCCAGAAGTAAACCCTGATGAAAGCAACCTAGCGATCATTAACCTTTGGGGAGGACATAAAGCAACTCCTAGTGTCTAAAACACTTGTTCAGTATGTCCTGATGATTGCTTTCTCCTCCTGTAGTACGTCAAATTTCAGCAAATGTACCCTTTACTCACAGCTATTTCCTGAATAGTTTTGAAATTTGTCTATACCTTTCTATTGTACTCCATTTCTGTACACCATTCTGCTTTCCAGTAGATGGGAAGGTTTCTTCCTCCGCATTTACAGGGCATCTGGTCAGAAACCTTTTCTGTCCCATTTGGGACATGAAGAGTGGTTCCCCATGACATTTTTTCAAGACTCTCAAACTGACACTTCACAAGGTAGACTTTTATGCTCACAATTGATCATGATAATGAGTGCTTTTCAGTTGACATTTCACCTGTGAATGATCATGTCGCAAATTACTGTCTAGGGATAGGTCTGCACACATGCTCCACTTGTTAAACAGGAAAACAAGAAATAATCACTCAGAGAGATCCTCACTGGCAACATGGCCTGTATTCAGAGTAGCTTTTTACTAATCCCTGGAGCGAGCCAAGATCCATTTGTGTAAACACAGATGGAGAAAGCGGAGATGCCTGGGAAATGGAGCCCTTTCAAATTCAAGCAAGTCTTGATGAACTCCTGTTTTGTAGCATTTTGTCTGTAAAGTCTTGAAGCAGGAGCAGGGTGAGACATCATCTTCCTCTTGTGTCTCTGTGTCCAGAAATGAACACACTCCGTGACTTAGCCTCCAAGCCCAAAAGTCTTGCAATCTGCCTCAATTTAAATTTTTTACTTTTCCTCCCACAACTCCTCCTTCTGGAAGCCACTAATCATTACCTTGCGATTGTTGCCAGATTCCCTTTTTCAGTCACTTCTCTCTCTGCTTTCTGCAATCTTTGCTTATGAGGTACCTTAATCACTTCCCATGTCGACTACCACAAAGCTCTTTTTTTACAGCTCTCGTAAATACTTACAGGCTTTCTATATATTTCCTCTCCAAACTTCAGGGGATGCAGACCATTGCTTAGAACTGAAGATGTGGAATGGAAGGCAGCCTGATTCAGATTTCCACATGACTCAGGCATGGCAAAGTTTCCTGCAAACTGAGACAAGATTAGCTCTTGTATAAGCATGCAAAAAAGGATGGTTTCCAGCCCTGGCTCTGTATTACCTACCCACTCCCAGATATCTCGTTCTGCTCAATGATCAATCCTTTCCCAAAGCACAAAGCTACTGGGTTACCCAGAAATCTGGCTTTATTTCTTTTCTTTTCTTTATAAGTTTAAACATTCTGATGATAATGTTGTTACTCACTAAAGCAGAGGTTTTCAATTTTTTTCAAACTGTTCTATTTTTTCCGGTACAGTACTTTTAATCCTTCTCCCAATCAGATGATTTGTCTTCTTTTTATTCAATAGCCTCCTACAAGAAGTAGTGGACAGACCCACAGATCCAGGCACCGCAGGTCAAACACAACCAGCTAGATTTCTTAGTGACATCTTCTGCTATTTTTCATCAAATATATGGGATACAGGTTAAAGTCTCAGGTCAATGGGAAAGGAATTTCTTTTCCTCCTGATTTGAAAAGCAGAACTATGTTTTATCTTTCTCCATCTTTGGGCTTTATATCAGCTGTCTGTTGGGTGTTTCAAAAGTAATTGTCTTGTCTCAGCACAGTAAACTCACAAGCTAATTCCCACAATGATGGTGATACAAAGCAGTCAGGCCAGCCAAGGTATTTGTGCTTCAACATTCCAAATGCACTTTTGACTGCCTTCAAGCAATAATAATTTTATAGGGTTTACCTTCCTGAAAAATTGTTCAGTGATGACCTAGAATTGAAAAGTTCCCTGTCTCATTACCTTTTCCATCCAATTCCACAAGAAATTTACTTAAAAATTTGACTTTGACTAAGCCAGGAGTCAAATATAAGAGCTACAAGGCCCTGATTAAGAAAGCACTTAATCACTTTCTGTGCTTTGAGTTGCACAGATGCCTTCTCCCATCAAGGACCATGCCAGTAGCTGGGGGAGGACTGGGGAAAAGAACTTGGCTTAAAGCCTATGAGAATTCACAACCCAGAGATACAGCTGCAGGACCTTACTAAAAGTACTGGTATTCTAGGACTATCAGCTGTCTCTCATTTTACTCAGGACTTTCCAGGATGCTTGCTCCATAAAACTTAGTGTCTTGGGTTGCATCTGAAAACAGAAGCCACAGAAAGCCCTGGGAATCATCCCAGGAGCACCTATCTTTCATGGAAAATGGAGAGGGGCCCAGAACAACTTCTGCTTAGATTAGATTGTCCTTACTAAAAATAGGAAGCCTTTTAGCGCTCCATCTCTCTTGATAAAGCTTTATTTTTAGGCGTATGTTTTGTTTTAACTTGAGGTTTAAATAAAAAAAAAAAAGGAAAGAAAGAAAGAAAGAAAGAAAGAAAGAAAGAAAGAAAGAAAGAAAGAAAGAAAGAAAGAAAGAAAGAAAGAAAGAAAGAAAGAAAGAAAGAAAGAAAGAAAGAAAGAAAGAAAGAAAGAAAGAAAGAAAGAAAGAAAGAAAGAAAGAAAGAAAGAAAGAAAGAAAGGAAGAAAGGAAGAAAGGAAGAAAGGAAGAAAGGAAGAAAGGAAGAAAGGAAGAAAGGAAGAAAGAAAGAAAGAAAGAAAGAAAGAAAGAAAGAAAGAAAGAAAGAAAGAAAGAAAGAGAAGAGGGAGCCAAAAAAGCTTCCTTGACACAATTCCAAGTAACACTGAAGATAAAGCTGTGCTGTGGTTAGTCGGGATTCAGTGAGAGAGAAGTTTTACACAGTCTCACAGTCTCCCATCTGCATTGTTCAAGTCATTATTTCTCAGCTCTAAAGGGATGTCGAACAACACTTCATCCAGAATGTATCTAATTCTAGTCCACAAGGTATCCTTTCTCTTCGTCTGGCTTCCCACTGTATTTTCCCTGTTCTTCCTAACCCTCACAGCTATGGTCATGAAAAAACAGCAGTGAAAATGGTCATCAGCACCTTCAGATCACAGTAATTCGATACACTGCCTGTAGCACCATCCCATCAAAGTGTAGGTATTACTGTACCTCATAGAGACTTGGCAAGTTCTCTCAATAGTCCATCAACTAAAACAACCCAAACTGTCAGAATCCCTGGCTCTGCTGGGGTGATAGGAAACAGATCTTCTTTCTTAACCTAGAAGGAAGCCCTTTTGGGCCACAGCACCCTGTCATAAGTGTATACGAGAAACTCATACTGTCATTTGCAAAGTGTGAATTTGATTTCAGGTGTGAAGAAGCCTTCTGAGACAAATTTGTGATGGAGCCTGAAGAAGCCGGTGTAGATAACTTCCATCTAGAAAAATAACATAAGCAGGACTAGATGAACCCAACCTTTGAAGAAAAACAGCCCTAGCAGAAAATACATCGCTAGTTGCAAAGGTAATTCCAGTTGAGTATTGACAGTTGCCTATTAAACAATGGAAAAAGTACATAGACACAGGGACAGAAGAACAGAGTTAGCATGTAGTTTCAAGACCAACAGGCAAGAAAGATGTGAATGAACCTTGCGCGACCTTGAGAAAAACAAATTCTCTAGTGACTCTGGGACTCCAGCTAGTGCTGTTTGTCAATGCAAAGCTGGTGTGAGCCAACGCAAATTTACCTTCCATCCCAGGGGGATGCTAATTTCCACTCCCTCCCCTCAGTACCAGCTGGATCCCCATTGCTAGCACATTCAGGGTTCAGAAAACCCATGCAGATGTTTTCATGGACATAGTGAAAGCTCCCTCTCTCTGCCAAGACTGACACTGGGCTTTCCGTAGGAGCAAATGTATCTGTCAGTTCTAAAGCAATGTGGTTTTGGAGCAGGTCTAATTTAATCTGAAGTTGAGAAATTAAGTACTCCTGACCTAGATGTTGTATTCTCCTTGCCTAAACAATTGTGACAGTAAAATGGCTATTATTTGTCTCTAAACTTGGAATCTCTGACCTGAGGCAACCACCCTCTACAGTTAATTTCACTCCTGAATAGGTTTTGAAAAACTATTCTTGTTCTTTTCCAAACCAGAGATGCACAGACTCTTCTGATTGTTACTAGATATCTCAACTCTCAGGCTACTTATAGTTCAAAAATCAATAATTTTGGATTTCCAGACTTGTTGGCAGAAAGTCTTTTGCCACATACACACATCCTGGGGCTTCGAATTTACAACTCTGGACCACAACCAGTTGAATTTGATGGTCAAACTGAGATTTAGATGCCATGCTTTGAGGGGCATACAGAGTCCTGCAAGTGAAAAAGTTACTGGGAGTACTTGGAGTTGTTGGGGTTTTTTTGCACAGCACTCGTATATGTCTATGCATTCTGGCACCTTTCCATCAGGCCTGTGCTACAGTGCACTTTGAGTGAAATTCATAGTCCTTTGAATGCTTCTTTTGACACTCCAGAGCAAATCACCTTAACAAAGCAGTGAAAGAGGTTTTCTGTGCAGAAGGGTTTTCTTAAGGTGAAAGGCCAATATGGCACCTCCCAGAAGGAAACCTACCTTCTGGTCATCAGCAATGGCAGTCACCTGTGAAGGTGGGAAAAGGCAACCAATTCCTTCTATACCCACCTGTGAGCATCAGCCAACGCAGTATCAAACAGTAGCCAGTGAAGAGCAGGGTACGCAAACAGATATTTCTCTCAGAGGTGGAGGCAGAATCTTGAGCTCTGAGTTCTGGGATCCAAAGGCAATGAATATCTTTTTTGTCAAACTTGTTCCAGGATCAGATCTGCCTGTCCTGACTATCCTTGACTTTTTTAAGTGTCATAGTGCCATTCATCTTCATGCATGTGGCCGTGTTCGACACCACTCCCATTCTTCATCTATGCAATTACAATAGGTTTTAAGTAGTTTGGAAGAAACACTATCCCGCATTATGTGTGACACTTCAACAAGGGCCCAGGTTTTGTTTGGAAAGTGACAATCTTTGTAACAAATATTACTAAAAGGAGTCAGCAAGTTTTATTTCAGTTTTTAGTTCTGGATTTCAGTGATCAGTCCTGGAAATACACCTTTTGAAAGTTTCAGCACAATCTTCCTTTCTGAATGCCCAAAGACTGCAGAAAACAAAAATTAAAGAAACTAAAGCAAATTTTTATGACCAAATGCACCGTTTTACTTTGCAAATTTGTTTTTCTTTGGAGTCCTAGATACAAACCCAGGAAATCTTCATTCTGTTTCTTCATGATTAAAATTCAATGTAAGGTTGTGCATTTGATACCATTTTGCTAATTATATTTTTTTAATCATATTTTTTCTGTTAAAAATTATCTTTAAGAGTTACATGGAGATTCCCCAACCTTGGAAACCATTATGCCATTCTGGTGACCTTTGTTTTTCCCTGGTCAATAGTGATTTTCCTCTGTGTTTGTGCTTTTACTTTCCTTGGTGCAGATTTTTCACTCCAATGACAGAGATGGACCCAGTGCAGAGAGCTGTGCTCCATGATTTCTCACAGAGACAGAGCAGAATCAGATCAAATACTATGTTTGTATCTGCTGTTATTCATGGAGCTGTCAAAAGGGCTAAGAGAAGTCACTAAAACTTACCATCATGAGTTTCTACATCATGGTGAAGTGTATCATGCATGGATCCTGATGCCTACCAACAGGTAGAGGAAGGTTCTTTTAGTGTCGCCTTTTCCAAATCACATCTGCAGCCACTGCTCAGTCTTCCAGCACTGCTGACTTCACCTGTAGAGTTTGACTAGCACGGTAGGTCCTCAGCTCTGTCTTGTGTAGAATTGCCAGAGAGCAGAAAAGGAACGGTTAAATAATATGCCTATGTGCAAAGTTAGGAATACTGTGCAATCATGTAGAAAATACCTGACTAATAATTTACTGTGTATTTATAGCTCTGAACAGTTATAATAGAAACAATTCCTGTAGCAGATTATGCTTTAAAGGGGGTCTGCACTTTGCAAATACCTCGTTGAACAGATCATCTTAGCTATTCATTATGGAATGTGCCATCCTTACAGAAAAGGAATTTGCTAGCCTTGGCAACATGCTAGTCTAACTGTTCAGTCCTGTACAAAGACGATTTTCCTAATTATGAGGAAGGCAATTCTGCAGCAAGGTCTTCAGTGGTTTTAGGCGATAACTTGGGATGGACAAGAATAGTGCTTAAGGTTAAAAAAGAAATTATAACAAAGAAATCTTTCCATCTCTAGCTGCTATTACACACATCACTATAAGATGCAGGAGCCAAATCACCTATATAGCTCACACCTCTTGACTATACTAAGAGATCATATCTTTCTTTAACTTCCAAAAACATCAGTTAGCTCCTTTCTCGTGGATCACTGAACTACATGGGTTTGTCCCCCACAGGAATAGCAGGTCATCTGCAGAATTTGGATCAGTCTTTGACGTGAACCTGAACTTCTCCAAAAATCAACAGTCTTTGGATTTGTTTAGTTTTGTTGTAAAGAAAGGCCCAACATATGATGATGTAGTCCTGACTCCGTCACCATCCCTCTTTCTGACCTGCACAGGTCTAAACAGGACAAGAACTCAGGCTCCTGTTTGGGTCTCAGTCCAACACTGACCTTGCTGCAGAGGCACGTGGCCTAGATACTTGGGGAACGAGAAGCTTGGCTGCCTGTGTGCTGAATCAGAGGACAATGTGCCAAACATTTCAGCAGGCCAGTCCAGAGCAGCTAAAAGGAAAGAAGAGTAGCCAGTCTGAGGAGTGGTGATGATGGAAGATAAATTACCAGAGGTGAAAGAAGCATTATCGAGAATAGTTTAGGTGGATTTGAACTTCATTTGGTACTAATCTGCAAATACACAGCTGCACATGAGTTTGGACCCAAACGAAAACTCCAACTTCCTCCAGTGCACAAAATACCACAAGGTATAGCATTTGCCTAAGTGCCATCAAATGAAAGAGCACTGATTCTGTCCTACAAAAGTATGCAACAAGAGAGATGAGCGGTAAGGATTAGAGAGGAATAGACATTTCACTGTTATCCTTGATATCTGCAAATAACCTTGCATCCCCAGCCTGTACCCATCTCCTCACACAGCACTTCTCTCTTGAAAATATGCTTTAGTCACTCACCTTAAAATACAAGATTCTGTTCTTCCCTTCTCTTGACACTACCTTGTTTGTTTTAGAAGAGAAGGGGGCAATGCCGTAACTCAGGGCTGGATTCAGGGAGGGCGTGACGGGACTGGAGGGTGTCACCAGAGTGGCATGTGGGTGGGGGGAGATATCTCATAGCTAGATAGATTCAGGTCAAAATGAAGTGTCATCAGAGTGTGAACTGTGAAATGCGATATGATCCTCTTGTAACCAGTAGTTTTGTGCTCAGCTTGGTAAAGACAGCCATACAGAGATCCTGCTCTTTCCTGCTCGAAAGTTTGTTACTTTGTCTGCTATTTAATGTTCGTCACATTTGCAGTTCCTAGCAGAGAACTTGTAACCTCAGTTTGCAGTGGACACTGCAAATACTGTTTCACTATATCAGTAGAGCAGTGTGAGATCCAGGATAGCAGGGTCTGGTTGTAGGTGTGTGGAGCAAGATAGCACACCTACAAGGAAAGCACGAAGGGAACTGAGCTGTCCCTCAGAAGGGAACAAAGCTGGCACAGGATAGCTGAGAAGCAGAGCAAAGGTACTTTTAAAGTGTGTCTTTGGGAAACTAGCCCAGTATTTGACTACAAAACTTTACTCAAAATACTTTACTGGATGCAAATGAAAAAAAAATCACAACGGCAACAACAACAAAAAACAGGCTAAAATCCCCAGAAGGATTAGAAACTAAATGACTTTCACTCTTCTTAAGAAACTGCCATACTTTTCTTTCTAGAACCTCTCCTCTGGCTTTTGGGCAGTGGTGGGAGTATTATTCGTCATTGCAGATCCTTTTCTCACATTAAAGAATCTGTCACTGAGCTGAGCTTTGGCAAGTAGAAATATAGGTAGCAGAAAAGACCAAGCCTTTGACCTTCCCTGAAAAGGCTGGATACTGCAGACAGCTTTACAAGGTGTCTCTGGTGATCTCATTCCACTGGTTCCCTCTTCTCTGTTTTATTTACCAGGATAAAATTTTACCTTTCACTGTTTCCTTTCTCACTCCAGAGAAGAATGCTTCTTTTCAGGGACTGGAAAGCATAGAGCCCTTTTTACTTATCCCTTCCTTTTCTGTCCCAGTGGAATACACTCCTGCAGTAGCCTGGAAGGCCTCAGTTCTTCCTACAGCATGCTTAAACCATGCACCTGCCTTGCCAAAGTACCTCAGCCTGAAGTACACCCCAGGAACCATCCAGCTGCATCAAGGACTGCTTTATGTCCTTCAGAGCAGAGCCAGCACCTGCTCCCAACAAACAGCATCACCTTGCACAGTAGAAGGATTGCTTGGCCAAGATATCCTTGACCTCTTGCGCCTAGGTTTTTAGTCCAGATGTTAATCTAAATGGGTGCAAAGTAGTGACAGATGTTTGAGAAACTGACATATACATACCAAAAAAAAAAAAAAAAAAGCAAAGTTGACTGTTTATAGTTGGTTTGCTCTCAAAGAACTGTGAGACAGGGAGAAGTAAGGTTATCTAGGGAGGAGACTGTGTATTGTTCTCTTTGCACTGCTGGTGATGAAGCACCAGGATGGTCACTGCTGGACAGCGGGAACTGATCACTTCTCCCCATTCATAGTTACCAGGGAAGATCTAAGCTCTGCGCAGCTACAGGCAACTGGTCATGAGCTTGGTGAACACAGCCACGGTATGTCTCACTCTGTATCTTCAGAGTTTTCCAGCCCCTGTACTGCAAGGACATCTGCTTTTGAGAAAGGCTTGGGCAGCTTCTTACTGAGAACAGCAGACCCACAAGACACTCTGGGCCCATCTGTAACTAAGGAACCATGATCCTGAAAATAGTTTCCTGAAACAGAAAGGTGCAGGAAGGAGAAGGAGATGGGCAACTTCATCTTCTGAGCTTCATCACAGCAGCCTTCCAGCAGCACTCCTACCATTAAAGGTCTTTTCCAGCCTTAATGATTCTATGATTCTATGATTCTCACTGACTCACCATTGTTAGCAGGGCATAAGTGCAGCATGCAGCAGGCTCAGCCCATGGGAATGGTCAATGTATGGGATGTCCTCTGCGCCTGACTACTCTGGAGCAGGACTCAGCCACTCAGGACATAAAATGTTTTTTCTATGCTTGTCATGGGGTCACTTTCCTCTGGAGCAGCCTTGCTGGGTGCCCTCCTTCTGTTATTTTGGTCCCTTTGATTTCACAGCTGCTGTTACATTCGTAAAAGTCATATATATAAACGAGGACAGGCCATAAGGTCTCATTTCCAGCCTCCATAGTGGCATCATAACCCATTTTCCTTTGTGAACAGATCGGTTTAAAATGCTTCAAAACCACAGAAAGGGATAAACTAAGAGATGAGCTTGCTGCTCTCCTGGCTGTTTGACTTGCTGCCTTGGGGGAGCCAGAGGTGTGGTTACAGTTTGAACCAGGACATGCCCTTTTCTTTTTCTTTCCTTCTTTCTGGTCCCTTTAAAGCACTAACAGAAGCCATAATCTGAGGAGCAAGAGGCAGTCATCCATGCTATAGCAGAGGATCAGACTGGGGGATACTGTGTTGTGTCTTCTTTCCTAGTGTCCCCCCTGTAGCGGGGGAAAAGAGACACACAGAAAATGAGAAAATGAACCTAACCTCAAACTTCATTTCTGCCGAGGAACGCAGGTGGTGGTAAAATTTTAAACTTGGAAATATGTTTACGCTTCTTAAATTCAAATCGTTCTGTGATTCACATGCCCGCTAGATACTCCTGAAGACAGGTTTATGTGTACAGCCGTGCACTGGTGAACCTTATTGCACCATCCTGTTGAACCTGTTTCCAAAAATGTGCATCTGTGTAAAAGGTTAATGTTGTAACTGCCCAGTAAAGGTGAATAAAGTGACTGCCAGGCAGTTGCTGAAGCTCAAGGGCAAGATAAATGATTCAGACCAAACCTCTAGAGCACTGTTGGGAAGTGTCAGTTGTGGCACCAAAACCAATCACCCATAATAGATGCCTAAGGGTGACATTCAGGAGGCCATCTGGCTCATGCAGAGGGCTCCTGCCAGTAGTTTCTGGTCTGTATCAAGCCTCAGCAACTGTGACATTGCAGGAGGATACTCTGGAAAGAGTTAAGTGAGGCAGGAAATGTGGAAGATTTAGGGTGGGAAAAGAATTACAAAAAGATTAATTACAAGTTCTCCCCATGCTTTGGACACAGCCCAACAATCTGCTTCTTCCCCAGAACATTTGGTCCAGAATTTGGGGCAAAAAATGAGTGTTCATAATGTCTTTGTGGATGACCTCTCACTGTTACAGGCTACAGTGACTCTTTATTGGCAGTCTGTGAACCAAGATTTGGCTCTATCATTACTCGCCTCCTTGCAAAACTTGCTGTCGCCTGAAGTCTTTGGCAGAAGATATGAAAGATACTTTGCAAAATAAAGCAGGAGGGGGTTCCCACTGCTACTAGAGAGAGGTTGTTGCTAGCTCAGCATTAGCTTTTGTAATGTGCTTTACATAAGGTATGTTACTCTTCTGCCAGCACCCCCAGGCCTGACTTTTCTCCTTTGTCCTCATGTGGATCTGGGATAGGGGTTCCTCAGGGAAAGGTTCTCACACTTCCCAGTAGAAAAGCTGCCTGCATACAGTGACACCCAATTCCTCGGAATATTTTTGGATTCAGTTCCAAGTAAACCTATACTCCTAAGTTTGGTAACCTGTGCTTCATGGATGTCACCTGAAACTGTCTTCTCTCTGTGCTGTTGCTAAATTACTCCATTGAACCATGACTCTGATTTTTAATGCATTTGTTCAGGGCACTTTTGTACTGTTTTTACCGTACTAAGAGATAGACGTGAAATGTGCGAGTGTGAACCATGGCCTCCGATGGATCATGGATGATGGCACATAAGGCTCAGATTGTGGTAGAGCATGGAGGTATTCACGGTATCTGAAGCACAAAGAGAGAGTGCTAACGTGAAGGTACTTCAACAGGATAACTAAAACTTCTATCTTTAGAATCTTTTCTGAAGGCCAGTTTTGTGCTTAAAAAGCAGAACTGGGAGTAAAGATTTTAAGGTACTGATTTTTGCTTTACATCTGTCTTTCAGTCTTTCAAATCTTACACTGTCTTGTCCCTCCACTTGTAATATGTGACAATACCAACAGACACATTGATTCGGCCCTGACAGATCATGAACAAGCCTGTCTTTCTTGTATCACCAGCCAGCATCTCTCACAAGAATTTCTTAAATACAGTCCAAACATTTCAGTTAGGCCAGCTGTCTCAGATGTCAGAAATACCGGGTGCTTTAGGAATAAAGCACAACCCAAAAGTTTGTCCGCAGGTTGGGGCTTTGTGATAGCAGTGAGCAGATGAAGTGGGCTATGAAATAATGACTCTGCTTGAGATCTACACTGCATGCCAAAAAAGCAAAACCCTTCAGAGCCTCTGCCAGTGGAAATTAGGGAAAAGCTACCCTCATTTGTTCCATGTTTGAGGATAGCTGCAACCCTAAGCAAAGATTTCCCACTTGCCACGTTCCTTTTCCTCTCCGGTTCCTTGATCCTTCGGTGCTCTACAGCCAAGAATCAACCTCCTAGTCCCAGAGTGGCAAGTTCCCATATGTTTCCCTATCAAAATCTTTCTCTCACCAGTAGAAGCTTTGTGGCATTGGCACAAACCTCCTAACACCAGCAGAAACTAATGGCAAACTCCTAGACCAGACCAGCCCAATACAGACAATGAAATGCCAGGCTACAGCATAAATCCTTCCACTCCTAGAACAGGCTTAACTTCTTCTGAACCTCTCAGAACTCCTTGTGATATGCTGTCCAATTTTTTGAACTGGAAATTGAGGTCAGAGACTGCTTTCAGCATTGTGTCTTTTGGATCATATTGCACATGCTTAACAAATACCAATAAAAATCAGCAACCTAATTAATTAAGCAGCCCCGAACTCTTTGCACGAGGGCACTACAAAATTACACTTTCTGTTTTGTTCAGCAACATGATGCAATAAATACTTTTAAAACTCTCCCAAGATATATTTTTTTAATTATTAAATAGAATGATTTAAGGTTTTGTTTGTTTCAGAGTTATACAGTTTCATTAGGTATGTACAGGACAGAATGTGAATGGACTGTACTTTCACCCAGACAGATTGTTGACTCCTGTCACCAAGTTCCTACAGCTTCTAAAAATCATCTCTGTAGTATTACCCTACTGGTCTTATGCCACATGCTTAGACCACTGAAGGCATGTAGACTGTCATTTGCACCACAGCCTGTCTCACACCTGCTCAGATGTGCATCATTAGCACCCCAGGCTGGTCCCAAATCAACCCAGGACCACATCTGGGAATCATGAAGTTATGTGTACCTTCTGCTGTAAAGGCCTTGTCGTGAGCAGGAACTAACAGCTGGTGAGCTGAGACTCCCCTAAAACCTTGGGCACATATTTTGCAGCAGTCTATGTGCACTTACTGTCTGAGGACCTTATGACATTTGATGCATCAAGCTGCTCAACACCTGTTTTGACATAAGTCAACAAGTAAAGCTCTGCTTTTCATGTAAGGAGGATGCATTAACAAAGAAGGAGTCCACACACAGTCACCTTGCATAGATTTCAGATCTCAGAGCCTTGCACTAGTTCAAAAACTGTTGTTCTTGCAATACCCGCTTTTGCACTGTGTCTGATCAATGCTTCTGGTTATTTTTCTGGACTAACCCTACCAAGGATTGCAAAACTCTGTATGTAAGAGCTAGTAAGTAAGTAGTAAATGCTTCCCTGAGGGTTTGTAATGATGATTTTCAGGACATTTTTCAAGTCTTACTCTCACATGGGCCAAGTTCCTCACAAATGGCTTTTAACTCTTTTTACCATTTTGTTGTCCATACAGATCAAGTGGGGAAGGCATTGAAACCAGCTGATAAGGGATAAAAGCAGGCATTTATAATATGCACAATGATCAGCTGAGCAACAGATTAACAGCTAAGTATTTTCAGCAACTTAGGAGGCAGTTTTGCTCTCAGACTAAGGTTGAACCACTACTCCAAGACAAGCCTTAACCATTGGCTTCCCCTCTTTCGAGAAATCCTCCCAGTCCTGGGCAACCCAGAACATCTTTATGTGTGCCAACAAGAAGACCTCTGAGATCACATTCTAGGGATACCACAGAAAACCACAAACAAAATGCTTGCAGCCCTGTATTTATTCTAAGTTCGTTGTTATGTCAGGCTGTTCTTCTGCCAGGCTGTTCCCAGAACGCAGAGTTGCTCATCGTGCAGTTGTTGTGGAAGCTTGTTTCTACACTGCAATACATGTCAGAGAAGGCCGTCAGGGTCTCAATACAACACTTGTCTCCTGTAACGGTACTCTTGCCCCCTGTGGAAGAGAAGGTAGGAAAGCAAGGATGAGAAACACTCTCCTTTGACAGAAAGCTGCTAAGGGCATTAACAGCACAAGTTAATTATCCAGTCTGCTCATGGCACCTATTAATTTGACGGGTCTTCATTTCGTTATACATAATGCTCCCAAGTAGCACTGGAACTGAAAATGTAGTGGGACATCGGGGAAGGTGTCACTATGGGTTTCTGTTTGCCGAAACATGGTAACCTAATAGTTTACCCGGATAATCAAGGTTGCCTCTTTAGGCAACGGAGACACATCTCTTTCCAGAAAATGATCCACTTGGTCTATCTTGGTGTAACTTAGATACCTGTCTACAAATCCAGCTGAGCACTTACCAAGTCCTATAAACATCTGCTTCACCACTGGTTACGCTATACTGAATTGTAGGAGTGTGCACGAATGTCTGCCGATGGCTCCTGTGCAGTCAGAGGTACTTTTATGCCAACCCACCTGCGGTGAGCTGGCAGCTAGTCACTAGGGGCTGTGCTTTGGGGTACTATTTCTCATTCCCTCAAATCCCCTACCCCACACTGATTAGTTATCATCAAATTTTTATATATCAGACAGCCTGCGAGCCTGCAGCCACCTCATACAGCACGGATGCTCTCATGGCTGCAGCCAGTGTGACCATGCCAACTTTCATACTGGCTCTACAGCCAAGATCTGAAACTTGTTTTTCCTCAAAGATGCATCATCCTTCAGCCAGAAAGAGGTTTCCACGTCTTGTAGCAGGATAGTCCCTGCAGCACTGTAGTTCCACTAGGGTTTTTCAGAAAGTCTCATCCTGTGACAGACTTTCCACCGCCCACCCTGAAAGACAGTACCTCTGGTCCTTCTCCTCTTCAGCCCTTGCCTCCTTCCTTGCTTCCTGCCTCGGTCTCTTTGCCTCTGCCGGGAGCGTTCCCTCTTGTGTTGCTTTCGAGATTGCCTGTATTTTGCCATTTCTGTTTTCCAGATCTCTGTAACGGGATGGCAGCCGCCTGGCAGAGCTGCCTGTTTCTCTGATGCAAATGATTTGGCCATTAGGTTTTCCATCACAATATAAACTGCTTCGTGATTGGTCTTTGACTGTGAAATAAGAGCTTTTTCTTCTGTTCTTGTTTGTACTAATAAGGCTTTTGAACAGTCTTTGCAGAAAAGCTACAGTCTATATGAGATGCAGAAAAATCTGTGATACCCAAGATGGATTTCTGTGTGGAAAGGGGATTTGTAGTGCTTGCCTCCACACTTTTAGAACAGTAAAGGAAAATGCTATCCCTTTTGATATTGTTAAACTGCCTCAAAATGGGATCCTTAGGTCTAAAGCAGAAAGACTTTTCCCTAACTTTTCGTGATCTGATCTTTGGGGAAAAATATGACAGAAGGTTTCTAAGCAATCTGCCTCAAGTTCTCCATGGAATCCAGTACATTTTGGGGTGCCAGTCTTTGGATTATTTAGTTCTGTACCTTGCCAGCCCTTCTCTCAGCTGAAAAAAAAAGTCAGTAAAAGCTACTGCCTCTTTACCTTTGGGCCAAGTCTTCAAGTGTTAAAGCACAACTCCTAGTAACATGGATTACAATAAAAACTGACTTTCTTTAGTTCACTTTCACTGCTAATTTATAATGTTGGGACCCAAAATGTTGTTTTGCAAACTTAAAGAGGACCAAGTGTCCAGTAAACTTTTTAATACCATGTGAAATTTGAAAGACTTAACAGCAGAGGCCTAGTAGCAGTGTCTCACAATGCTTGGGCATTTAATGAGTGGCATTTTATGAGTCTGTTTTTCTTGAGGGCAATAAAAGGATATATGAAAGGGTCAAATTTAGGAGACTGTAGTACAATGTATCTTGCCAGGGTTACATACAACCTATCTAGCACTTTCCCAAGGGAAGGACGGATTAGGTCTGCGGCCATGGAATATTCTGGGTGATTTTTAAAGGCCTTCAAATAAAAGAGGGAACTATAGACCTTTTTTTGTGAAGTGGAGGTGGAGGGGAAGCAGAGGCAGACATTGGCAGGCATCTGCAACCCGTATGGTTCAATGCACTAATGCAATCCCAAAGCAAGTTGCAAGTGCCTGGCTCTAGTGATGTAGTCCCAACTCCTTTTATCTCATTACTTTTCTTTTCCATTTTTTCCCACCAAGAGTAAACATGTGACATGAGATCAAAACTTGTATAACTGTTCTCTAGGTTGTCATATGAACTTCCAGTTAGCTAATTATTGCCTGTTATTAATATTGTTGTAATTATCACAGAGATATTTCTCCTCTGGAGACCTCATCTATAGACAGCTCAAGCAGAAGCATCCCAGAAATCTCAGGTAGGTAGCTGGTTTCCTAACTCAGTTTGGATCAGTCCCTACTGAAGCTAAATTCCTACAGAAGTCATTTTCTTCATATCTATGAACTCTCACCTTGAAGCTTTCTTGATACTGCACTTCCTCAGAAAGATATTTCCAAAATGTGTTTGAGAGATACAAGTAAGGAACATGATAACAGCTGGTGGAAAACAACATCGTTCTCACGTACCTCTTGCCTGTGGATATACTTCTGTAATACCTGAGAAACTTCTGATTCCTTTTTGTTGTCCTTCACTTTTGGAAAGGGGGAAGCTCATGTGTATTATTAAGCAAGTCCAATGTGCTTTCAATGTCTGTTGTTTATTAATAAAAGTGAAACTCTTGGAAATAACTGGAATGTGGAGGTGTGGCAAGCCGTACAAAAAGTAACTATGGATGGCCACCCCAGGCACCCTTTTCCTCCTGCCAGTGTCCCACACCTTTTGCACAGCCACATGCTGAAACATGTATCTGGATTCACATGCTACCTGTGCTGTCACTGTCCCCAACAGTTTTAGACGTACACTGAACAAACATCTTTACGGTGCCAAGCTTATTGACTACTGACTTCTGGCAGCAGCCCCACAGACTCGTGGGTAGTGGAAAATGTGTAACTGGGTTTGAGCAGTGGCCCTTCGCTCTTCAGGGAATAGCCCTCACCACTCTTGACCTCGGCTGTGCCTTTGTTGAGTGCTGGATGCTACAAGAGTGCCTCCCAGCTACAAGTGAGTGGGTGATGACTAACAGGGACATCTCCCTTTTTCCAGGACCAGCCCCTCCTTGCCAGTGATGAACCCACTGTGCTGAGGCTGTTGTCTCTGGCATTCCCTGCCTCTCCGGCTGGAAGCAGCTGGGCTTTGCCAAACCCCAGATTCATGCGGTTTGGCATTCTCTGTTCATCATGAGCAGGAGCTCCATCCAACACATACTGCTGCATACAAGTCAGGCAACAGCCACAGCGAGGACTGGACCAGAAGCTGGCCCACAAGCTCCTCTTTAAGCTTCAGGAGGTGGGTTAGTAGCCGCAGGGACAGGGTGACGGGAATGCTGTGTGCTGGGAGAAATAATGAGCCAAGCATCTGCCTGAAAAGGAAGAGAGGCAGTGGGAGTTTTACAAGTTGCAAGGGAGGTAAGGAAGAGGCCAACAGAACACTTATGATGTATTTTAAATATGCGTTTCTCCCAAAATATGTCCCTTCCCCTTCCCGTGTTTGTAGCCCTGGTTTTCAAGACTGAACTGATAACCCCTGTACCTGTTGTTAAGCAGACAGTGAACAGGTTTTTCTTCAACCCTCAGCACAACCCGGAGACAAGTGTGCATGGGAACACAGACAGAGAGGGCTGTGGGAACAGATGGCCACCTGAATTGTCCTTCTGAGCCCATTTTGCCAAGATGTGGTGCAACATCTTTTTTTTCTTGTCATTGCTACCTTCCATTAAAAGAAGTCCACCTATGTTCATTAAGCATCTTCTGTGTACCCTCAGGATGCAAGGGAGGATAACATTGGGTGGGGGTCTGTCCCCAGGGATTTAACCACAACATGGCCTCAACAGCTTCCAGGGATCCTGCTGCCCTTCTGGGAACCATAATGTCCCCCAAATGCCCATGCGGCTGAGGCTGGGGTGGGGAAGGTCTGGTGCCAAGGGAAGGACATAGGGGTGGGAAGAAGTGAGTTGCAGCACTCACACACCCCAAGAAAGCTCAGACTTTCTCAGCAGCAGAAAGAGCCAGCTTTCGCCTCCGCCCCAGCCTAGTCAGGCTACGGGAAGCACAGCCAGCTTGTTTCCTGTAAACAGGCTGCTGTTCCCAAACCCGTGGCAGCAATACAAGCCACTGAAACACAAGCAAGTCCAAGATTGGCACAGGTGCCACGGTCGACCACTGAAAGTCTTCACTTCTCCCCATCCTTCTCCAGTGCCCTCCTCCTCCTATGCTCTCATATCCTTTGCCCTCCACTTTAGCTGTTCTCCTTTCTTTTCCCTTCCCTCCTACAGCCTTCACAGTTCTCAGCACAAGAGTGACCTTTGCAGCTGCAACCTTGTGGTAAAATCATGGACATCGTCCACCCTTTGCAACCCTCATGGGCTGCCCCTGGCCAATGTTCAGGACCTCTGTGATGTGACAGCTAGACTTGAATTGTTCTTTCCCTATTACCTCTCCATTTTTGGGAATAGGGAGAAGGGTTATGTGGCTGTACATATTTCATCCCAGCCTGAAACTTGGCAGATAAATTCCCTTCTGATGAATATTTTTAAAAAGGAGTTAACACAGCATTGCACAGGACCAAGCAAACCCTCCTGCCTGTTCATCTGCTCTCCAGCTTCTCCCCACTTTAGTCTTACAACGAGCTCAGGCATTGGAGGAAAGGAGGGGTTATGATAAAGTCATTACCATGGTAACAATCCATCTACTCCATGGTAATGATCCATCTAGTCCCACATCCTGCTCCTAACTAGGTAGCAACAAGTGGTTTGGGACCACTGGCCACTGTTACCTCCTACAATTTCTCATAGGCCATCACAACTTCTTCTCTCACTCTCAGCTGAAAACATGAACCAGGTGATACAGCCTTTGATGCTAGCTGTGGCCCTCAGTTTAGGCATTTCTGCTTTAAAGGACAGGCATATTGCCAATTCCTGTGGTGGCTGGTGTTTTCCTTAAAACCTCAGCTCCTGGACTCCTTACTGTTACCAGATAATCTCTGCTTTCTTTTCTTTCTAAATTGGGTGTGTACACAGACATCAAGGATTTTTGACAAAAGCCTGACGATGGGAACAAAGATGATTCAAATATCAAAGTGCAAGTAAACATACCTTGAATATGTTCATTTCAAAAACTGTGTTTCTTTTTCTGTCAAAGCTTGTGATTTTTGCTAGTCTGCTTCATGGCAATTAATGGCTTATTACTTGGCAACATTAGAGAGATGATGAGCTGGCAGGAATACTGGTGAATTCCCCAGAAGAAAGACATGGAGCCTTTGTCTCCCACCAAAACACAAATTCAGGATACCTGGTAATGTTACCTCCTGTAACTGCGCAATGTTGGACAACCTGAATATTTGAAGCCAGACAATCTCAGGGTGTAGAAAAAATAAAACAGGTTCAGGCTCTTGGCTGCTTACTAAGAAGGTGGATTTCTTTTGTAGGTTAAAATTCACTGATTATTGAATTTTAACTTTGTTCTGTATGTACAGGGTTGGTAAAGAAGAGGCAGATCCTCTTTTCTTGCTTAGAAACCAGAACATAGGTGAGATATGAACACAAGAAAAGAAAAGAAAAAGACACACAGAATTGTTTGTGTTTGTTCTTTTGATTACATCTCATATGTTTTAATTAATCTAAATCCTACTCTTGGATGTCAGTGGCTAGCAATTTCTGAATGATGCTTCCTCTACCTGGACTAAATGGTCCTCCAATGTCATGAAGAAGTATGTGCCAACTCCAGAGCCCCTGCATCCATACTTCCCTTCTATAGCCTCTGTGTTCTGTATTTTCTGTTGCTAAGGAGAATTAAGAAGGGCTCTGTCACCATGGCAATGCAGACTTGTACCTGTTTTGGAAAATGTGTAAGTGTCTACAACTGAATGTTTCCAAGTCAAAGCCTGCCATGACATCCTCAGTTCTCTCCCCTTGGTGACAGTTATTACGTGTCCAAAACATTTCAGTATGACTAGGGTGGAGAAAACCTGATCAGAACATGGCCAAAAGACACTCCTGGGGGTGAACTGAGTAGTGGTCAGTGAGGAGCAACCAAAACACACCCTGACACAGAGAAGTCCACAAAACCCAGCCCTTAGGTATAGGTGGATCACTGCACAGTGCACTTATTTTAAGATCAGGCCTGAAACCACCAGAGGTGGAAAGCGCAAACTTGAAAAATGAGGTCAGTGGGAAAATCCAAAGGTGCAGAGTCAGCCTATTGTTAGGGGCTGATGACACTGAAGAGGGTGCAAAGCTTTCCCTGAGAGCTGTGGATCACACTCCTAAGAGAGGAAACAAAGAGGAAAGAGATGCAGAAACACCTGGAAGTCTTCAGGAAACACCCTAAGTAAAAGATGGTGAGAGGACCATCTCTTACTGTACTTGAGGAAGGAGTATAGCCAGGTTGGGTTTCTCCCCCTTCCTAACCCATCCTTTCTACTCTTGCTTCAGAAGGGCCTCTAGAGAAAGCTATTTCCTTCCTTCTTATCTTATCACCTGGCATGGATGTGGGGCCTTTCCTCAACCTTTGCTGACCTTTTTTTGAAAGGATGTCTCTTATCCAGTGCCTTGGAGGTCCTGCAGGTAGCTCTTTGCTTTGCTTTTCAGCAGGGATTACACAGGATGGCACAGTTTGATCTGGCACCTGCACTGAACACAATAAATAGTGAGTGTCCTTTAATGTGTTTTCTTCCAGTGAGGAATCTGAGGCTTACTGTCTCAAAGGATTTCAGGGGTCCCAGTGGATCAGGAACTTGGCATCTTACTTTGTGTGTCTGCTAGGTTATATTTACTCCACACTCACCTAGAATGTGAGGCTGCTGTATTACCTGTCCCTGTGAAAGTTTTTCTACGTTAATGCTGAAGTTATGTCTTTTTTTTCTCTTGTACCCCTAAGAGGAGATGACCTTTTGCAGGAAGGATGACAATTTTGTTTGTTTGTTTGTTTGTTTGTTTTCATTTTGGATGCCACATTCCATCACTGGAGTTTGGGATGGTAAGATAACCCTCCCTGTACTCACACACTGTGAATCCAAAATCAAAACTCAGGACTGGGAAAGCTCCAGATGTGATATGGGCCTCTGAGACTGAAAATAAACAGCCAAAGAGTTGGCTGGAAGGTGAAGCCCTCTCTTCTGCCTTGCATGTATGAGTCGCAAAGTCACATGGGGCTGGCTTAATGCATAGAAGCTGCTGATTCTCAAACCAGTGCTGTCAAGGCGGGATGTTGGGAAGGAGGGACAAAGTCTGTTTGTGTGCCTTTTTAAGTATTTGGAGTTCCTTTCATACCTGTGTTGCTTTCCGTCATGAGACAGAGCAGATCCCCTCTGCAGGATGCTCTGCAGCTAGCTAGAACATAATGAAAGTTGTTACCAGCTCTGGAGCAGCTCAGCATAAACTAATCACATAAATAAATAATTCAAACTCATCCCAATGACATTCTGAAAAGCACTGCAAAGTAGCTTTCATCACTCTTTCTGCATCTCTGAAATGCAATTAAGAGCATCATGAGAGCTGTAATGTACAGGCCATGAGAAAACATGTGTCTGGATCATTACAGTCAAAATCCTGAGTAAGAACTGAAAGATTTGGCCTTTGAAATACGTACTGGCTCTGGTTTGGAATAGCTTCATCTCTAAGTAAGGGATGTCTGGCAGTATGTAGAAATATACTGTTCTGACTCAGGAGCCAAGGCAAAATAGCAGGAAATGACTCTGATTGAAAATTAAACTGTAAATTTAGATATAGCTGTTCTGATCCTGGCATGATTTGTTATGAGTAAATCAATGTATTTTTGGCAGAGATCATGAAACAAAAAAAAAACAAGAAAGAGGGAGAGAGGGAGAGAAGTTTAGAGTTTTATAGAGGAAACTAAACAGAGATGCCAGTTTGTGTTAACTGTATCATAGATTTCAAGCCACCGGTACTCCAGCCTGTTGATAACTGCCTTCTGATATATTCAGTACAGTCAGGTGGAAGAACCTCGGCACAGAGACCCTAGGGGCTTGAATCCCACTTCTGCATCTGGCTCAGACTTGTCACTGTCTCTCCAGCTATCGCTGCCCTTGACACTCCTACCTTTCCTCTGTTTAAAGGGCAGTATTCGGGGCAATCTGGGGAAGGGGCCAAAGCTACCTCCAAGACCAGAAGGCTTCATGCCTGGAACAGGCTATTCTTCTGCTGCTGAAGCTCAGGAAGGAAATGCCTGATGCAAGCACAGAAGTGCAAAGGCTTGGAGCAGGGAGTGAAAGCCATCTGGACCTGGGAAAAGGGTCAGGAACTTAGAAGCCAGAGCAGCAGGCCTAGGCTTCATGTGTGCATAGGCAACCAAGTGCTAAACATCTGTAATTACGTGCATAATGCCCTAACTAGCACCAGGGAAATCCCAATACCAAAGGATAATGGGGATCCAGACGACTCAACATTGCCAAAAGTGCACCTCCTCAATGCTCCACTCAGTCTGCTCCCATTGCTAAAGCCTCCTCATCAGATGACCAGTTATATCTTCTCAGGAAACAACACTGTGGCAGGTCAGCATGGTGAGGGTGTGTTATGACAGCTGGAGAGAAACTTCCTGAGAGAGTTATTCCACTTGGCTGGATGTAGCTGGATAGGCTGAGATGAGGGAATCCCCATTTATAGTCTCTGCATCCCCAGGTTGAATCCCACGACAGGATAGTGAAGGACCACAGAGGAAAATGTCCCAGATCTGGGAGGGGACTTGGCAGAGTAAGTGTTTCTGAAGGTCACATTCCAGAAATCTGGTTGAAGTGAAGGCCTGGAAAAATACCCAGGTCTGCTGATATGCATCATGAAAAGGTGGCTTGTGTCACGCAGAGGGGTGGGAAAGGCTAAGGATGAGCCCAGAACATGATTCACTTGGCACTATCCTTGTTTCCGCTGTTGGACCCTCACCAAAACCTGTGCAGCAGGCAGGGTTGTATGCCTGCCTCTGGTCCTCTGTCATGGATGCCTTCAGGAGCAGCACAGTCCCTGGCCTGCTGCAATGCAGCCTGCAGTGGAAGATGATGGAGCTGCCCTGATTCACCGCAAGGAAAGATCTAGTTCAGTAACTGCTAAAAAGTGAGATTCAGAGTCCAGTTTCTAAGAAATGGCTTGCAAAGAAAAGTAAAGAAACAGCAAATTGCTGGGACAATATAGCTAGGCAGAATACTATTTCCTCCTTTTTTTTTTTTTAGTGAAAATACTGGGTTTAGACTGTGCAAACAGAGCATTTCTAACAGACACATGCAGATAGGTCCTTGCTTTGCTGTTCGCTCTACCTACCAGTATAGTCGCATGTAGCTCTTTGGTTCTGTAGAAAAAGTCTGCAAATCCAAATTAGACCCATACAAAGTGACCGTCTCATACTTAGATCGCCTTTAGACATTTACACTTGCACAATGTAAATAGTACCAAATGAGCAATAATATTTGTAATATAAGCATTTGTAAAGCAATGGCCAAGCATTACAGCAGTGGAAAGAGCTTCACAATCCTATTGTAGAAAGAAACAAAACGTGTTACCCTCTTAGAAAGCCTGTCTTTCCTCATTGATGGTCACGTCATACCCATCTTAAGTAGACCCAGCAATATGAGAGGAAAATAGGGAAAGAACATAGCATCATAGCTGAGGTCAACATCTGGATGGACTTAGGCTTCACAAAAGAATTCACTGACTCATTGGCACATGTGAGGACTGTCATCTCCTCTGCAGCAGTTAGTCTTTAATCATGAGAGCCCATTGGAGTAAGGCTTGGCTTTCAGAAATATTAATGGAGTAATAATGCTATGAAAAGTAAAAAAACAAGGCAAGAAATTAAGTAGTTCCAAAAAACACCAGTATGACTCCCTCCCTACACACACACACACACACACACACACACACACACAGACAAATACACACACAAAAGGAGGGAGTAGCTAAAAGACTAACACTGAAAACTAACAAAGTCACCTGCTGGGTGTTTGAACAGGAATGGAATCACAGAATCACAGAATCACAGAATCACAGAATAGTAGGGGTTGGAAGGGACCTCTGTGGGTCATCTAGTCCAACCCTCCTGCCGAAGCAGGGTCACCTACAGCAGGCTGCACAGGACCTTGTCCAGGCGGGTCTTGAATATCTCCAGAGAAGGAGACTCCACCACCTCCCTGGGCAGCCTGTTCCAGGGCTCCGTCACCCTCAGAGGGAAGAACTTCTTCCTCATGTTCAGACGGAACTTCCTGTGCCTCAGTTTGTGCCCATTGCCCCTTGTCCTGTCACTGGGCACCACTGAAAAGAGCTTGGCCCCATCCTCCTGACACCCACCCTTCAGATATTTGTAGGCATTTATAAGGTCCCCTCTCAGCCTTCTCTTCTTCAGGCTGAACAAGCCCAGTTCCCTCAACCTCTCCTCGTAGTGGAGATGCTCCAGTCCCCTCACCATCCTCATAGCCCTCCGCTGGACTCTCTCCAGTAGCTCTTCATCTTTCTTGAACTGGGGAGCCCAGAACTGGACACAGTACTCCAGGTGGGGCCTCACCAGGGCAGTGTAGAGGGGAAGGAGAACCTCCCTCGTCCTGCTGGCCACACTCTTCTTGATGCACCCTAGGATCCCATTGGCTTTCTTGGCAGCCAGGGCACACTGCTGGCTCATGGTTAACCTGTCGTCCACCAGGACACCCAGGTCCCTCTCCGCAGAGCTGCTCTCCAGCAGGTCCACCCCAAGCCTGTACTGGTGCATGAGGTTGTTCCTCCCCAGGTGAACAACCTGGGGGAACAGGAACAGGAGTCTCATCTGTGCTCTGACCCTACCTGACCTTCAGAGGCTCCACCAGCAGTGAAAAGGTTTGTGCAGTGACTGAGGTCTCCCTGTGACCTTGGCGGGGCACAACATGGACTCTACCCACAGGATATCCGCACCAGAATGTCCCCACTACTCTGGGGCAGTGGTGCCCAATCTGGAGAGAGGGAAGGGAGAGGAAATAGAGTAAGACATGATGGGCAGGTCTTTCCTGTTGCAATTGTTTGGAAGAACATGGGCCATAGTGTCACTTCTGGATAAAATGTGCCTTGAATGCATTGCTGTGGGCACAATGCTTTCCCTCACACACCCAATACACCCCTCTCCTGCCTCATCAGAGAAGCCCCACAGGCACCCGAGAGCAGATCCATGCCAAGGCATGCTGCTCAGTGTGGCATGCTCACTAACCGGGGCCGCGTCCCTGCCTTGCTGCTCGTCAGAGACCTTTGTCTGCACATGGAGCCTCGCTGGCCAAGGATGCAGAGAAAGTGCTCAGAGCTGGTGTGCCATGCCATGCATCTGGGCCCAGAGTCCTCCTCTCCTGCAGATTATGAATGAACTTCTGAATCTCTGGAGGCTGATAGATCACAGGTGACGACAGGAGGTGATGGGGAACTTCTTTGCTCATGACTGCTCAGCTGCTGTTTTCTGTTATTTAAACAAGTGTTTTATTAAGTTCAATCCTTGTGATAAGGAGGACTTGGAAATGCCTGCTTTGATTGTCCTATGGCAGTGACCTCATGATTCACAAGGTCTCAAATTATATTCTTCAGAGAGCTGAGGAATTTCTAGTGAGAGTTCCTGTGAAGTGGAGAGGACAACGGCTGCTCGCGTATCCCCTGCTCCACATGGGAAGGGCCTGAGGAAGCAATTTAGATTCTGACTTCATTTTGTGTGATCAGTCCCACCATCCCTTTCTGGTGTCCTGCCTCCCTCAGCCGTGCTTTGAATTTACCCAGAAGGTAAACCACTAGCTTGCTCCGATCTATCATATAGTCTGCTCCAATTTATCACTAGCCTGCTGCAATCATTTGTTGTTACACAAACTTCAGAGCCATTCTCTAGGCAGTGAAAGACAGCCTTTCCTGGATAAGCACAATTAAATCAGCAATGAGTCTCAGGCGTTTATACTATGCACAATGATCAGCTGAGCAACAGATTAACAGCTAAGTATTTTCAGCAACTTAGGAGGCAGTTTTGCTCTCAGACTAAGGTTGAACCACTACTCCAAGACAAGCCTTAACCATTGGCTTCCCCTCTTTCGAGAAATCCTCCCAGTCCTGGGCAACCCAGAACATCTTTATGTGTGCCAACAAGAAGACCTCTGAGATCACATTCTAGGGATACCACAGAAAACCACAAACAAAATGCTTGCAGCCCTGTATTTATTCTAAGTTCGTTGTTATGTCAGGCTGTTCTTCTGCCAGGCTGTTCCCAGAACGCAGAGTTGCTCATCGTGCAGTTGTTGTGGAAGCTTGTTTCTACACTGCAATACATGTCAGAGAAGGCCGTCAGGGTCTCAATACAACACTTGTCTCCTGTAACGGTACTCTTGCCCCCTGTGGAAGAGAAGGTAGGAAAGCAAGGATGAGAAACACTCTCCTTTGACAGAAAGCTGCTAAGGGCATTAACAGCACAAGTTAATTATCCAGTCTGCTCATGGCACCTATTAATTTGACGGGTCTTCATTTCGTTATACATAATGCTCCCAAGTAGCACTGGAACTGAAAATGTAGTGGGACATCGGGGAAGGTGTCACTATGGGTTTCTGTTTGCCGAAACATGGTAACCTAATAGTTTACCCGGATAATCAAGGTTGCCTCTTTAGGCAACGGAGACACATCTCTTTCCAGAAAATGATCCACTTGGTCTATCTTGGTGTAACTTAGATACCTGTCTACAAATCCAGCTGAGCACTTACCAAGTCCTATAAACATCTGCTTCACCACTGGTTACGCTATACTGAATTGTAGGAGTGTGCACGAATGTCTGCCGATGGCTCCTGTGCAGTCAGAGGTACTTTTATGCCAACCCACCTGCGGTGAGCTGGCAGCTAGTCACTAGGGGCTGTGCTTTGGGGTACTATTTCTCATTCCCTCAAATCCCCTACCCCACACTGATTAGTTATCATCAAATTTTTATATATCAGACAGCCTGCGAGCCTGCAGCCACCTCATACAGCACGGATGCTCTCATGGCTGCAGCCAGTGTGACCATGCCAACTTTCATACTGGCTCTACAGCCAAGATCTGAAACTTGTTTTTCCTCAAAGATGCATCATCCTTCAGCCAGAAAGAGGTTTCCACGTCTTGTAGCAGGATAGTCCCTGCAGCACTGTAGTTCCACTAGGGTTTTTCAGAAAGTCTCATCCTGTGACAGACTTTCCACCGCCCACCCTGAAAGACAGTACCTCTGGTCCTTCTCCTCTTCAGCCCTTGCCTCCTTCCTTGCTTCCTGCCTCGGTCTCTTTGCCTCTGCCGGGAGCGTTCCCTCTTGTGTTGCTTTCGAGATTGCCTGTATTTTGCCATTTCTGTTTTCCAGATCTCTGTAACGGGATGGCAGCCGCCTGGCAGAGCTGCCTGTTTCTCTGATGCAAATGATTTGGCCATTAGGTTTTCCATCACAATATAAACTGCTTCGTGATTGGTCTTTGACTGTGAAATAAGAGCCTTTCCTTCCATCTCAGAATCCATGATTTTATACTCAAGACTAAAAAATTTACCTCTGAGCTTTCACTTCAGTGTGTTTTGGGGAGGGTAAACACAGTGAAACTGAGGTCTCTGATCCCCAGAAGAGAACTGAAGTTCAGTTCTCCAGAGCCCACCCACATAATGCTGTCTTCTATGAGGCCTTATAATCAGCTCTGACATGACATGACAATGAAAGGGAAAAAAAAAGAAACAGGGAATTTTGTCAAGGATAGGAAACACAGAAGACTCAGAATTGGTTCCTATTAATTATTTCATTTTCAGTCCAAAAATCTCTCCCATTAAACCCCGATGTCTGCCATGCAAGTATTAAATGTCAGAAAAACCAAACCACCCTATAACTACAAGAGTATTTTTTTCTGCTCTCTTGTTGAAGTGACATATGAATACTGTGAGGTTACTTCTATTGTGCAACTGACGCATTGTTATAACATGTAGCAGGATGGAGCTGACCCTAGAAACTCCCAACACACAATAAATTGAGATCTTCTTTTGGAAATGACGCTAGTAGTATGCACCTCTGTAATGATAGCCTTTGGGCCTTCTTCTGGAGTCATAGGGAGTTTATGAGATGTTACATTCTCCCATTTCCTCCATGCTGAAATTTCCCTGGGAAGGTCTTTCAGCATCAGGATGTGTCACTTCCAAAAGGATGTTTGTGCAGAGTCCATGGCAAAAACATCAGACTACTGATCTGGAGCCGGGAAGGCAGAAGGATGCAGTCCAGAGCTGAAGCTGTTCCCAGGCCTGTGCCACAGGTCTGATTTTCAGAACTAGATGTGTAAAAACCTGGAACCCTACAAACATCATCCATTATGTTAGTTACATCAGTTTGGCTTTATACATAGAATACAAATATAATGCAGTCACACTCTTTTGTGTAGCAGAACATCATCCATCTTGCACACAGGTCTTAATCTGACCAGTAAATATAAAAGTAAATACTAAAAATAAATCCAGCATTTTTCGAAGAATGCAAAGCATCTGGTATTTCAAGTCAATAATGTAGCAGGCATAGTTTGTTACAAAGTCCTACACCAGGGCAAGGATACTATAGAGATGATTTTATAACAACTGTAGATAAAGACCTTGTTTTTGTCTCGTAGCCAGAAAATCAGAAAAGCACAGTGGCTTAATGAATGTATCTTTTTATTAATTGCAGGTCAAATACATGGTGTGATTGATACAGTTGTTATTTTCGATATCTTTGTCAATGACATTATGATAAAGATTCATAACTATTATCTATTGATTATAACAATATAACAGATGTATCAGTTAATGCTACTGTGTGATTAATAACACACATTTTCATTGCTCTTGCCACACAGATATTAAGTATAAACAAGGAATGAAGTGTGCTAGACCCTTTACTAGCACAAGAAAGGATTCTCAAAAATAGTTGGGTGTAGGTCTGAAGAGCATAAAGCAGTAAGAGTCCTCATGAAAGCCTGGTTACAACACATCAGGCACCATCTAAAGATGGTTTATTTAGACAAAAGAGCAAGAGAGCTTTAAGGCAGCCTAGACATCATGATGAAAGCTTGTAACATTTGTGGGAATTTCTCCTGGTAAGGAGCAGCAGAACAGGACAAAGAATGAAGACACTTCGAGAATGAAGGCAGTGCTGATCACAGAGCTAGAAATGACAAGGTTGGATGCAAGTGCGAGACCACATTGTGGATGTGCATTCATTGTGGTCACAAGGTTATTCTGTAATAAGTATTAAAATTTATTGTGTATGATCATGATCAGATATCATTCTTCGTGTTTTACGAATGGATTCTGTATTCATTCCTTGTGTGAAGGCTACTACTAAAAAAGTAAGCAGTTAACTCCTGTGATTCGGCCAACCGGAAGTGCGATTTTTTAGAATTATATCTACAATACTGTGTTGTTCCTGACCTAATAGCTAGTCCCACCGTGTGTGAACGTTCACAGAATTAGACCACAGCACCTCTGTTCAACACAGCCAACCCAGTATGCTGAAGATCTACCGACACATCAGATCACTCTACCTATCACCTGTTCCAAAGAACAGGAAAGGTTAAAGAGGAGTGAGAGTCTAACTACTCCACAAATCATCCAGCGACAGACTTGTCTGGAAGAGTAAAGCAGCTTGATACAGCTGCAGATTCTTCACAAATCCTTCCTTCCTTCATTAGTGCAAATCTGAGAGACTGGCAGTGAAAAGGGGACAGATGAATGATCAGAGCAGACACTGCACCAAACCTTTTAGTATTTTGTCCTTGTTGCTGAGGTGTCCCATGGTTGTTAAATGTGTGTAGTGAAACTGAACATCTCTATCCACACAAAGCAAGTCAGCTCTCTGCTAATGCGCTTGTAAATCAAGAGGCAGTTCCTTGCCATCAACAGAGATCCAGCGCACACAGCTGCAAAATGGGCATGAGTTCACAAGCAACGCACCCCCAAGCATCTGTGTTCCTTGGCTTTCCTAAACCTGCTGATTTGTGACACTGAAGCCACCTTGCTCGTATGCTTGATCCAACGGGCCGAACTCTTCTTTTGCCTTTTTCCCTCTAAGCTAAAGAAAGACATGAAGAATAAGTTTGTTCCTCACTACCATCACACCTTTTCTTTTTCTTTTGTTTTTTCAGTTTGTAGTCTTAAGTGCCATCATAAGAGAAGTTTAATAACGCCTACAGGTTTTTACGCTTCAGTGAAAGATGGCAATGCAAGTCCTTAGACACTTTTTTCAGAGTGGCTCTGGGCAAAGTTCTCTTTTGTCTACAGTATAGAGTCATTCTTTTAAAATCACCAGCTTTGGGTTTTTTTAGTGTGTTGTATTTTACTGTTAAGGAGGGCTCCTCACGAAATTAGAGCACTTGATCTTTTACAGAAAGAGCAACTACATTAAAACAAGGACAGAGGTTTACATTTTTGAAGGCAAAAAGTGATTTCTCGTTGACTTTCATACTCATGTTTCATTGTCAAAGCTACCCAGAAAGCATGCATGATTAAGTGCAACTTGCTGGCCATGACTGAGGAGGTAACACAGTAGAAGTCCATAAATTGGAAATATTTCCACGCCGTTTGCAGACGGCAGGCTCAAAATGCATAGGAGATAAGTATACACTGTGCAAGAAAATGCAGTCAAGTATTTTCAGTTGTAGTCATTGGAGTACTAGAAGGTACTTGCATGCATAAAGCAATTTTCTGAACACTTGGACAAAATCTATCAAAAACACATAGATACCATTTCTGCCCAGGTAGTCCTGCCAGTGGGGTATGATTGGCACAGGAATACAGCAAAGCCAACAAAGGCAATCTCAGAAGCAGGGGTGGAAAAGTCCTACTGTCCTCACTATCGTCTACATCTTGCCAGAAAAAACAATTACTTCTTGCACAAAAGGACAGGGAGAGTCAGTGTCTCTCTCCTTAGTGGTTGATATGAGCGGAAATGCACTCTCTGGTCTTTTCACAGAATCACAGAATCACAGAATAGTAGGGGTTGGAAGGGACCTCTGTGGGTCATCTAGTCCAACCCTCCTGCCGAAGCAGGCTCACCTACAGCAGGCTGCACAGGACCTTGTCCAGGTGGGTCTTGAATATCTCCAGAGAAGGAGACTCCACAACCTCCCTGGACAGCCTGTTCCAGGGCTCCGTCACCCTCAGAGGGAAGAAGTTCTTCCTCATGTTCAGACGGAACTTCCTCTGCTTCAGTTTGTGCCCATTGCCCCTTGTCCTGTCACTGGGCACCACTGAAAAGAGCTTGGCTCCATCCTCCTGACACCCACCCTGAAGATATTTATAAGCATTTATTAGGTCCCCTCTCAGCCTTGTCTTCTTCAGGCTGAACAAGCCCAGCTCCCTCAGCCTCTCCTCGTAGGGGAGATGTTCCAGTCCCCTCATCATCCTTGTAGCGCTCCGCTGGACTCTCTCCAGTAGCTCTTCATCTTTCTTGAACTGGGGAGCCCAGAACTGGACACAGTACTCCAGATGAGGCCTCACCAGGGCAGTGTAGAGGGGAAGGAGAACCTCCCTTGACCTGCTGGCCACACTCTTCTTGATGCACCCTAGGATCCCATTGGCTTTCTTGGCAGCCAGGGCACACTGCTGGCTCATGGTTAACCTGTCGTCCACCAGGACACCCAGGTCCCTCTCCGCAGAGCTGCTCTCCAGCAGGTCCACCCCAAGCCTGTACTGGTGCATGAGGTTGTTCCTCCCCAGGTGCAGGACCCTGCATTTGGCTTTGTTGAACCTCATCAGGTTCCTCTCTGCCCAGCTTTCCAGCCTATCCAGGTCACGCTGAATGGCAGCACAGCCTTCTGGTGTATCTACCACACCTCCCAGTTTGGTGTCATCAGCAAACTTGCTGAGGGTACATTCTAACTCTTCATCCAGGTCGTTGATGAAGAAGTTAAACAAGACTGGGCCCAGTACTGACCCCTGGGGGATACCACTTGTTACCAGCCTCCAACTAGACCCAGCGCCGCTGATGACAACCCTCTGAGTTCTGCCATTCAGCCAGTTCTCTATCCACTTCACTGACCAAAAAGCATGGTGCTCAGTGTACCACCACCCTCAAACTTCAGCCAGGGCTAGCCCTATTTCTTGGCTTCATCCATGGCCTTAAAGCTATTCCTTAGGCCTAAATATTTCCATTTGTTTTCTATTTAGATACATGCTTCTAGGAAACAGTGCCTTCGGAGGGGGTCATATTTTTTATTTTGTTGGTAGGGCAACTTTCTGGAGTCCCTTGTTGATTACGCCTGTTTACCTTCTGATATCTCAGTTTCCTGGATGGCTGCCATGTGTTTTTCCTTTCTGGTTAATCTTATGGCAATGATTCTGGCCTTCAACAGATATAGAGTGTTTGTCCTCCTGGCGTTCAATAGGGCTCTAAAACATAAACACTTTTTCACATGTTTCTGGGTAGATCAGTATTCAGAAACCAAACTCCATTATGAGTAGCAGTCACATCCAGCACTCCGCATTTTCAAATCTCTGCAGACACATGAATTTGTGCTCTCTCTGCCTTGCAAGGCAATAAAGTTTATAAATAACTCTCCACACTTCTGGGGAAGGAAGCTGAGAAATTAAAAGCTCCAGGTTGCAGGAGCAAAACCTAGTTTTATCAACAGATAACAAAACATATAAACAGGTAGCTATTCAAAAGATACCCAAGGTTCCTTTCTGGCAGAGGTAACACTTCATAGTAGGAAACACTTGCTTCATGCTGGAGCACAGCAGGCAGGTTTAATCCTTTGTCTGCCCAAGTGTTTCCTCAAGGTGCGTGTTACTGAATTGAGTACCCCACTGATGTTTTTTAGCTCCAGAGCTCCATTATCTTTTTTCTTTTTTTTTTTTTTCTCGTATTGTGCTGTCTTGCAGGTATGGCTTTAGAATCTCAATGAAGCCTCTGAGTTTTCTGTAGCTCCTTCAGTCCCACACATAGCTCTAGGAATGCTGTTAACTGAGTAAGACTTTTCCCTGACATCAACACTCAGCAATGTTGAGCTGAGAAAGCGACAGACCGTGGCTTCTTATTGTATTTGTCTGAGATAGGATTCAGTATGAAGAATCAGCACATTGTTTCAATGTCTGCACACCAGTTAACTATTAATGAATTCACAGTCAATAAAATATACTCTCTGGGTAATATCTGGTCAACAGTTAACTTAGTAGTTATGTTTGGAAAAAAGTTTATGATACATCCCCTGTTGCCACAGCCTTCTAAGTTCTGGAACGTTCACTTGTTGGCTTGAAACATCCCAGAAATTTGAGGGTGGCAAAATCAAATCTTACATGAGCAGGGGGAAGAATACAGCTTCCCAAAATTTCTGCTTCAATATTTTCAAGCTAGTGCTAAATGAAATATGCACCAGTTTGAGATTAAAGTTTGCCAGGGCAGGGATTTTTATTCAGAAATAATGATTGTCCTGCTTGAGGAAATACACGGCCATTCCAAAATTAGGAGCACTGAAGAAAAAAAAAACATGCTGAGAATATAATTTTTGGCTCTCTCTTTCTTACATGTACGGCTATTGGGTCATTTCTGTAAGAAATTTTCCTGTGCCCATTGACTAGATAAATTGTTCTCAAGACTGCTTTATCAGACTCCACTCTTCACAAGTTTTATTTACATGACTGCACTGCAAGTCTTCAAACTTAATTGTCTGGGAATCTCCCTGGAACCTTGAAAAGAAGCTACATTTGAATAGACTTAATAGAGTTATAAATCAGTTTCAAAGTTATCGACAATACACGCATGCACACACATATATGGAAGTGTTACTTAGCTTTACACAGACTGCCAATTGCGGTCTTCAAACACTTAAAATGTTAATAATACTGCGGTGGATGACATCACACTTCATGCCTAAATGCCTTAAAGATGCACAAAACAAAACAGCCCCACCGTTCCTAGGCCAGTAGTTTTAAAATGACTCATATTTCTGCAAAGGATCTAAAACCATTTCAAACTGAAATCATAGTACTCAGAACCTGGTCCATTTTCGACCTGGCACTGTCTTTCCACATCCAACTCTCCTACCCAGTAAACTCACATATACATACATCTGCAGGGGGCTGTGACATAGGAGTGGGTACAAAGCAGTTTAATGGGCTGGCTAGAAAGCTGCGATAAGGAGGGGGTATAAGGAGGATCTTTCCTGTGTTGAAGATTTCCCTACGCTAATATATAGTGACTCTGATTTTGTTTACAGTGTGGGACCTGAATTGGCCACAAAGTTCTTTTTCATGGGATGCATTTTCTTGGTCCCTCCTCATTAAAGTAAATCTGATTATATTTCAGACTCAATTTTAAAGAGATAAGAGCTAGTGGGGGGAACTGGAGCCACACAGAACATTTCCATGCAAATCTGGCACAGTAGCCCTCTCAGTCAAGTTGCACTTAGGGGAAGGAGACAGCAGGGGAAAATTTTGTGCTGTTCTTTGATGGGCTTCATCGGGTGGACGAAGCATGACCAGTCATCCATAACCTGACAAGGCCTTGGAAAAGGCAGAATCACGACTACATCACGTATACCTCCAACGCCAGGACAATAAGGCATACTGTTGTGGGCTGCAGGAGTGGAAAGGAAGAGCATTTAAAGTTGTAGTAACAAGGAGAAATGATTATCTGGGGTAGTGGGAGGTAGGGGCGATCTGGCAGAGGCCATCAGAAGAAGCTGGGGGGAGGCGAGGTGTCTCATCCCCTCCCTGCCCCAGCCTCCATCCTCCCTGAGACATTTCAACATTAGTTATCCAAGCAGAAAGCCCTTTTCTATGACAGGGAAGAAAGAAATCGATTGTGTTTTTAAAAGCTACTTGGAATACACAAAAGGTGCATTGTTTCAAAATGGGTTGAGGGGGTTGGGTGCTTTGGGGGGAAAGAGTTGAACTTATACCGTCATTTCGTCTAATTATGCCTGATGTTATTCCTGTTGTCATGTGGGTTACTACAAAGCCAACTGCTAGCTTGTGTCCCTGAGAGCAAAGACTAAACTGTTACACTTACAAGGACACGAGGCTTGTTCCGCTCTCCCTCCTCCCCCTCCCATATTACCGCAGGCGCTGGCTCCTCCTTGGGATACCCACACATTTGGAAGAGATGTTGGGAATCGTGAGGGCAGAAACCACCTAGGACATGCCAGCCATTTCTGCCAGTTAGGAGACAATCACCAGGCTTACCCTGTAAAACTCCAGCAACATGCTTAGAGACCTCCTACCAGTCACCTAGACAGTGTCCTTTCTTTTTCTGTTTGAACAATGCATTTGCCCTGTCCAATTAATTCCCAGTACAGGAACACATTGGAGCTGATCGCAAAGCAAACTGTCCTGTCATCTTATCCAGATTTCCTTTCAGACAGATGTCTTTGGCAGAAGTGAAGCTGGAAGCCACCACGGTATTGTATATTGCAAACAAGGAATGTCACAGGCCCCAGGGCAAAGCAGAGTAGAACACAAAACCACAGAGGCTACAGCTATCACCAATTTAAAATCTCAGATCCTTCAATAAGTTCCACCTGCTCATCTGAAGCCCTCTCCAGAAGGTCAGTGACTTGACTGTGTCCTGCTTGCCCTGACCTTCATCTCATCAAGTTTGAGGACCTTGCTGGCTTTCTAACAGACCCTCCGGTGGCATTTAGAAAGCAAGCAGAGCTTGGGCTATCCCTGAGCTGGCTCTTCAGATATGCACGCATCCACAGATGCTGTCTCCTGCCAGTCTGGCTCAGCTTGGCCCAGGGAGACTGTATCCCACAAGGTGCTTGCAGTAAAGGTGGACTTCCAGCTTTGCCCCTGGGTTTACACTAGCCAAAGCCAAAATAAATGCAGTCAGAACCTGATCCTTTGGCAGACCCTGCCATTTCAGGCAGGGTCACACCTAATAGGTTGGAAGGAGTGAACTTGAGTCACAGGACATAAACAATAGGCCAAAAGCCTAACACGATGTTCAAGACAGCTTAGCAAATCTTTCGTTTGCTTTCCTCTTAACTTTCATAGGCTGCACTCCCTGCCCTCTGCTGTCATCTTAGCCTGATAGTAAATATCATTTCATCAGTGACTTGGAGTGGACATTCAAAACAGAGACTCATGTGTTTCCTCAGTGCTAGGGAAAAATCTCTCAGTCCTGAAGCACTGAGGTGCACTGTAAGCAATGCCAAGGGCTTCCAAAGCCCCACAAGTCCAGGCAGATATTTACAATGTTCTCCTGTTTGCACATATCAAGGAAAAAAAAAAAAAGAGAGAGAGAGATATGATGGGAAATTAACTTGGGAAAATAAATGCATTTCTTGTTTAAGGAGGCTGTGCAAGCGATTCTTCTCTTTCACCTGTTTTAAAAACTCTGGTTTACAAAGATATGTCACTTGTCCCTGTCCCAGTCTCATCCAAGCACTTTCTACTGTACTGCAACAAATATCTTTCATGTGATTGTTCTCCCACACTCAGTGTTCTGGTTTGGTTTGTTTTCAATATGCAGGGACATACATTGCCATACATCTATGCTAGAGGTGGCAAAGTCAAATACCAGGTGCTTACCTCTAAAAGCCGTCCTTGTTTTACACTCCCCAACCTCAAATCCTGCCCCTTATCCCCTTTCCCCTTTCTTTATTACACTGAATTACAGTGAAGTACTTGGAAGACAAGTGGATCCTGAAGCTGCTTGGAAGCTATCTGACCTGGTTTCTGTGAGTCAGACATGCTGACTTTCAAAGCTAGACTATAAAGCTCACCTTTACAAAGCAGCCTCCCCAGCTCCAGCAAATGACTGTCGGGACAGACTTGCTGGAAGCTATAACAATAGCTGTATTGATAGGAGAGAAGATTTTATTGTAAATTGGATTTAGGAATGAGTAATTATGCAAACAAGCAATTAACCAAAATAAATACGAATGGCTTCCTCTTTGGGGGGATGGTTTTAGTTTGACTTGTAACAATATCAGAGGCAGAGGCAGGAGATTTCACAGGGCTGAATCAAGCCTTTAAAACAAAGATAAGGGGGACATTGGCAATGCGGGGATAAACACTTCTGTCTCTCCCATGCATCATCAAATCCTATGTGATTATGTATGCAACAGGGCAGCTGTAATTTGAGGAGTCAGGAAATACATTAAAATATCAAAGATTTGAGGGCAGGTAAGGCCCACTCTATAAACCCGCCATCTGTTGAGCAGCATCATTCTATTTATTCCCATAAATTTCACTGGTGCAAGACAGGACATATTTTTTCTCTTGGTGGTTGTGTCTGTTATTCTGATTTCTCTCTGTCCTGAGAAGGCAGGCTGCAGCATGCTTGCAAGATAATTGAATACGGTGATACTGCTGTCTGCCTTCTAGCTTCAGCTAGCTCAGCTCATCAGGTGAGACACTTTGGAAATCCAAATATTTCTGAGGTCAGCCTTCTCTTTCTATAGTGCATCACCACCTTGTTTACAAGACCTGTTCTGCCCCACTCTCTAGCGCTGATGGAAGGCAGCTGGGCTGAGAAAGCAGTGCCAGATTCCAGGAAGAAAGAGAAATCTTCCTGTAAGAGAAAAGGCAGCCCTGCAAATTTACGAGTGTGAGAGGAGGTAGTATTAGATAACATACATCATCTTTCCCTGCTCAGGGACACTTCAGCAGAAGGGACGGGATCTAGGCTTCCATTTGGGAACATCATGCTGATATTCCTGCAGAGAGGAATTTGCTGGAGATGCAACAGCAGGAATCGATGAAGTAATTTGTGAATTTCAATTTGACAAGCAAGACACTCCCCCCCCCCCAATCAAGATTCTGCTTTTACATTTTGGGAAAACAGTGTGTACAGAATGTGTTCCCACATGACTTTGATTTTGTGTTCCCATATAATTCCTTTCATTCTGAAATTCACCTGCCTGTTTGGAAGGGTAGCATTTAATTTAAAAAAAATTAATAATCCCAAATCAAAATAGCATGTTTCATTTGACGTCAAAGGAGTAAAATATTCTCTGTAAAACAGAAACAATCTTCTTCCTTATTATTTAGGTCAGATGCAAGACTGGAACATTTGTGATCCTTTTGTTATCAGCTGAGGTCTAGAGCCCCATCTCCTGGAGTCAGGTGATGATGTTGGAAGCTTAGCTTGGTTGCTTTTGACACTTCTTGCCCTTGTGGTTTGGAAAGAGATCTCAAAAATGTGTTTTAAGCATAACGAATGCTGTGACGTCTGCCAGAGCCTCTACACATCCGGAAACAAAAGTTTCATGTAGAGCGATCTGTTCCAAGTTTATCAAGACAATATTAACTCCAAGGCTCACTTACAAGGCTCCGCCAGCATCACTCATGGAGAGATTGCATAGGACCAGATGCTTTTATTTAAGTTCAGTAGGACATAATTTATCCCTACAGTTGACCCACCAGAGTACATCAGGAGGAAAAACCTACTCAATGTGGGTAAGCCTGTTCCTCTGTCCTGTGGGGTACCAAGACCATCCATTCCCTGGTGTCCTGGGTTTGGCCAGGATACGGTTAATTTTCACCAAAAGCTAGGAAGGGACACAGCCGGGCTGGCTGGCCCATACTGGCCACACAGACCGGGTCTTTAATACCATGTGACATCACGGTCGGTTCGGGGTGGGGGAGCTGGCTGGGGGTAAGAATTAGTCATGGTTGGGGAGCACACTGGGCATCAGGCGGTGAGAGTTGCTCTGTGCATTTCCGCTGTTTGTTTTGTATATTCTTCTTATCGGTATTGTTGTTGTTACTGTTCACTTCGTTTGCTGTTCTGTTAAACTGCCCTTATCCTGACCCACGAGTTCTTCCTTTTTCTTTCCATTCTCCCCCCATATCCCAGCAGGATGATAGAGCAACTGCATGGTCCTTTGGCCAGGGCCAAACCAAGACACCTGGTCAACATTCAGTCCCAGTGCTGCCGTATCATTTTGCAAAAACCTAGCATTTTGCTGTTCCCTTCCAGGATTTGCATTTAAGCTTCTGGTTCCCAGGCAATGCCAACACACGTTGATTACAGTTCAGAACCCAAAGAAGAGGAAATGACACTGAACAAGAGATCTCATGTTTCCTGTGGCTCCAATGGTGATGGGGTAAAGGCCAGCCCATGTCACAGCTACATGCATGCAGCGAACTCCTTTCCAGTAAGGCCGTCTGCAGTGGTAAAGTCAAAAGCAAACCATGAGTCTGAGCCAGGACCTGGTCCAGGGCCAAGACCATTTCCTCTCTGGCCTTGGTATTTACGCCCTTCAGTGATCTAGAGGCTTAGAAAGACTCTGCCACTGCCTGTCTCAACCTATTTACAGTTATTCATGAAGCCATGGGAACCTGATTGTGAGTCTGAGCTCTTCACTGTCATTTGGCCAAGCCGGGCAGATTTCGCTTTCTCAATTGCATCTCAGAAACCACGCTGGCTCAGCCACCTCTGGTCATTTTGGTCATCCTTCCTCTGAACTGCCTCCGTTTTGTCTCTGTCTTCCTGGCAGTGACCTGAAACCAAGCTGTCTTCTTACCACTTTTTCACAACACCACATCAGCTAGAAAGAGGTCTTCTCTCCCAAGGACAGAGGTTGCTGCTTAGGATTTCTGAGCTCCATGTTGCTCAGTTCTCTGGCCTCCCACAGACTCACTGTGAGGCCTTGGGCAATTAAAGTCAATCTCTGGTGCCTCAGGTCCAGTTCTCAAAGGACAAGAGCAGTCCTATTTTCTGACTTGCAGTGGAACAAAAGTGTGTAATTCAAACCCAGCTGAACTCACCATAACAACACACACACCCAAAAAACCCCCGACCCTTTTGTTTGCTTCCTATTAATGCCTTCTAAATAGAGCAGCCTTTCACAGTATGGGGATGAAGGGGTGCAATCCATCTGTTCTTCTGTTCACTCAAACTCTCCCCTACCACCCACTGCAGATATGTTGTAACCAGCACTACAGAGCTCTTACTTTGCTTCTCATTTGGACTCCGAAACCTTGCCACGACAGGTCTCATCAGGCCTCTGTCCCTCTTTGACGGAGTTTATTTACCCCTCTCCTGGATGCTCAGCTTTTCCTGATCTTTTGTCTCCTTTCTAGTCCATTCCTTTTCTCCCTTGCCATTCCCGTCATCCCCTGCAGTTCATGAAGAGCATTGTGTTCATGTTTTCTTCGCCGCATGTTGCTCAGTTCAGATGCAGAGTTAATGCAGTGCTGTGGGCCTCCGCAGCCCCTCTGCTAATAGAGCATCTCCAAAACTTACCTCAGAGAATATGAACTCCTCTCTTTGAGGGGACAGTGGGTCAGAAACCTTTCTTCTGGGGATCTTTCTGAGTTTGCCACCTCCGGGTGTTCAGGGGGAGGCCAAAAGAAAAGGAAGTCAAGAGAGCCAAGAACGCCAGAGTAGCTGCAGAGGCTGCTGCTGAACAAGGAGACAGTGGCTTGGCACACCCAGAGAGCACACCAGATGTGAAGCTAGAAGGCAGAAAGGCAAAGAGGGGTGGAGGAAAGAGAGGAGCAGGAGATTCAAAGGAAAGGGTGAGGGCAGAAGAGGTTAGAGATGATGGAAAGATGGAAAATGTTGAGGTGGAAAGTGCTGGTTGAAGAGGAGGAACGAAGGTACAAGGGCCACAGGAGGGTAAGAGGACTACCATCCCACTGACTGCACCTGGATTTGGAATTATAAATTCACTGACCTGCCTGCCCCATGCCCTTCCCTCAGACAAAATGAACAGGACACTGAGAGTATCTCTATTTCAGACCCATAGAAACAACAGAGAAAATTAATTTAACCACTCACGCAGAACTTGATAGTTGCTCAGAAGGGCCCAAATATCCCCAGGAAGAAACTTCCAGACTTCATCAAGTGTTTTTCCAATCCCCAAATGCCTGAAAGGCAACAGCCACATGAAAGCAAGAGGCAGTTGTTTGGGGTGACAGTGTATGCTCTGCAAGATATGTTTGAATCAGGCAGGGCTGCTGCTGACAGGCCATGGTGAGGAGTCCCCAGGGCCCACCGAGGGTGTAGAGATCAATTCTCAGCCTTCAGGCCTTCAGATTTTGGGCAAACAGAAGAGCACTGTGCATTCAGGACTCACAGCAAACAGCAGCTCCGTGGAATGAGATTAGAGACACCCCATCCCCAGCATCATCACACTTCTGGGGAGCAGCTGGGCACCTACTGCTGAGGGTTCCTGAAGCAGGGACACAGGCTGTCTCCCAGTCAGTCCCTCAGCAAGCAGCACTGAGGAGGAGGCAAAGTCTGTAAGGAAAAGCAATATCTTTAATTAAACCAGGCCATGTGTGAGTTCACCACTGCACAATTCTTACTGCCTTTGCCCCATGGAGCTTCCAGTTGGAGTCAGGCAGATCATCTGCTGGGGGTGAGCAGAGGAGAGATGCAGTCCCAGCTCGCCAATTTTGTGCGAAATGTAGGCGGTTTTACTCCGGGGACTGTAATATCAGCTAAAGTGCAAGTGAATCTGGTTACTGGAAAGCCAGTACACAACATGCACTTCTGATGTTTCGGGGGATGATGCTGTCTTAAAGATGATAAGATAGCATGCCAGCTGCTGGCCTTGCAGCACTTGGAAAGGAGCTGGGGACTAAGTTCTTGTTTGTGCAGAAGTGACTGAGTAACCAGTAATTTGGGGAGGGGAGCATTACACACTCCTAAAGAGCAGTCTTCCATTGGGAGGTTTTCAGTTTGTGGTCAGTCATTGCAGTGTGAGATTCACAAGCTGCCATCCAATACGCCTCAGGCTCGGGTCATAGCTGTACAGCTAAGAGAAAGTGCCCCAGAAACAGCAGGGAATCTGGTTTCTGGCAAACGGGAAGCAGATTTGGGGCAGGGACCTGACACGCACATGGAGTTATACAACAGGCACACATACAATCACAGGAGTCAAACAGCACCTAGGGAGAAAGGCACGCTAAGGCTGGACATGTCTCTGTGAGTGGACAGTGGGGCGAAGGAGCTCTCCACCATAAGCTCTGCCTGCACATCTGGACCCCATCCAGTCACATGCCGCTATCCAGAATATTACACTTTCTCTGTCCTCCCCATGGCTGCAAAGTCTGGTCATTTCACTGCCATCTCCTGGCTTGCTGTTGTGGCTTTTGTTGTACATCCCGGGAGCTGAGATGAGAAGCACTGGCCCATGTTCTTGAGTGAAAAGAGAAAGGATGAGCTCACATTCATTGTACGGAGGATCCAGAGTCTTATGTGTGCTGTGAACATGATGTTGGAGTCCAGAATTGGCCACAGGGACATCAGAAGTTGGGGGTTCTGCTGCATTAGGCAGGTGATGGCCGCTCTGGTTGTCCCTCATGGTGAAAACTGCCCATGACGAGCCTTGTTGAGTGTCACCTATAGCCTCCATGAAGGCCATGGTTCCTGCAAGAAGGGTGCAGACCTTGAGCAGACCTTGGGCAGACCTTGCCCAGGGTCTCCTGTAGACAAGGACCTTTCAGTGAAGTCATGCTCGAGAGCCCCATCTCAGCCAATGCTAAGCCAAGGAACTGGCAGTGTTTAGCGTAGGGGACAGGGTGGTGGGGAAAGCTGCTTGGCAAAAGGGAGGGATGCTCACAGTGTAAAGGCAATTAGGCTTTACCTGAAGCAAAACTACCTCACCTCCACACTAAAGACTCCATCGTTCCACTTCCACCTCATTTTATCAGTTTACTGATAAGCTCCAGGTTTATCATGTTTGGCTTAATTTTCCACTTGTGCTGAGGCAAAGCAGAGTGAATTCAGAAGCATCAAGAGAGGACAAATCTCATTTTTATGAGTGTCAGGCTGCTCTCACCAGGTGATGTTGTGGCTGCAGTTCCCCTTGGCCTTGCTGCAGCCAGGATCTCATTCATGTTTTATTCCTTTTCTATGGATCTTTAAGGCAAAGCTGAAAGAACCCCCTGGACTCCTGGTTTCCAAAATGTCAAATCCCTGCTACAATCCTCCTTTAAATGTTAATTTTATTTAATTTTTAAATTAAATTACTTTTTAAAAATTAAATATTCCAGAAGCTCCAGCATGGGTGCAGATTCAAAGGATAAAACTGCAAGAAGGGCTGGCTGGTGATTAACAGGCAGGAGGCAAATCTCCATGGGTTGCACAGCACTCAGGTGCTAGGAAGTCTGGGTGGGAACCCAAGCTCACTTTCTTGGAAGAGATAGTTGCTGGTACAGTGGTTGTTTGAAGTCTAAATATCTTAAGGAAAAAAAAAATACATCTCTCCATGCAGAAAATATCTCTGCTGATATATCCAGCTCCACCAGTTTACAACTTTCCTACATTTTCCCTGGAAGGCTGCCAAGTAGTGTACACTGAATGTAAAACATTGCAGGCTTGTGACTGTTTTCTTCTCTTTTTCAAGATCTAAAGTCAGAGATGTGACTTTTTTCTTTTTCTACTTATTTTTCCCAAAGGGCAGAGTCAAAGCTATTCCTTATGTGAAGAAGCCGAGATCCTGAAAAGATTTTTGCCTTTCCACGCAAGGCTTTACATGTCCCGCTTGCTGAGCTCTGAGAAGTGTTCTGCTTTAAAAGAATTACATGGAGTGCAGATGCCTATAAATGGAAGATGAAATTGTTACTAGTAAGTCCAGGCCCTGCCAAGGCAAACAAGTGCAGGGCAAACTGTGTGTGCAAAGGAAGGGAGCTGTGAAAACATGAAGTCAGCTGAATCATAACTTTATTTTAATTTTAACATCACTTAAAACTACATAAACACAGCCATCTTATTCATAACAAAGCTAGCTCCTCAGTAGAGATGTTGTTTGCAAAGCCAAGCCCGTGCACATGGGTGCAATGGGAAGAATGTTGCAGGAGAGACATGGCTTCCAAAGCTGTGTTTTAGATTCTAAATAGTTGGGATGTCTGAGACGCAGCAACTTTGCAGGAGCTGTGAATAGCATTTGATTTCTCTGCTGTGGTTCACCAGGGTCCTGACCTCCGCAGGGCCAGGATTTTGTCACAACTGGCACAAGGAAGAGGAGCACAACAGGGACAGCTGTTACCTGCCCATGAGGAACGCAGGTCCGCTTGAACAGGAAAATGCTCACAAATCCTGGGCACTGCCCATCCTGGCTTTGTGCTTTCTTACTGGAGGATAATGTATTAGGACACTTTCATTCTCCTCCTTTCAGGCTTTGCAAAAGCTGTCAGTATGACCTTGAACGAGTAAATCGTGTATGCACACATTTTAAAGTACACACACCCACTTGGCGCATGTAGAGGTCGAGGGGGTGCAGCAGTATAAATCCCCAGAGCATTTCTCCACCTACAGTTTTGACTTCCCTGTTGAGGGTTTTCTGTGGGATATTCGGACCCTCACATTGTGCAGAAGTGAGCAGGCTCTGGGGGTGCACCGTCGTGAATTCATACAGTTCAGTCCTGTGCTCTGTGCTGTTTTGTGAAACAGAGAAAATACCATTTTGCTAATTAGGAGGTGAAAGTGATAAAGTTACAGGAATGGTATGCAGGATTTTTGAGATACACTGTGGCAGACAGCAGAGCAGAACAAAACATTTTTACCCTTGTCTTGCAGGAGTGATTTGTTGTCTGCAGTGATCTGATAATCTTATGGTGAGGAGTGAAAACACACTGGTACAAGGCTTGTTCTTTATTACTTCTGACATTTTATAAAGGCAGGCTGGCTCAGCAACTCCCCTAATATACAGCCCCTAGGGCAGAGATGCAATTCCTAACGCATTCCTAATGAAACTCCCCTGACTTCCATGGCCTGTGTTGAGACTGGATTTGGCCCTGTCAGTGAAGTACATTTAGATTTCCAAACTGAAAACTGCCTCTGGATTCCAGGGGGACTTGAAAAACTCCCAGAGCGCTGGAGTGCAGCAGTGAGATTTATGCTTTTCCCTGACTTATCACTACTCAGTAATACATTTGTGTGGCCAAAGTAAAGCCAGATCTGGCATTCTCTACTCCCGATTTCTCTACTACCCAGGGAACTAAATGACAGTGTAGACTGGAACACTAATGCTCTAAGCCCCAGAAGAGCTTTTTGTGGATATTTTCACAGCCTGTGGAAAGAATGCATATGTGGATATTTGAAATATAAGGACTTGAGACTTCAGCTTACCCCATTCTGGAGAGCCACTGGTGACACAGGTTCCTGTGCAGAGGCAGAGAAGTGAAGCCAAAAACAGATCCTTCTGATATTTATTTGTAGGAAAGTAGCACCTCTATTCTCCAAGTGGATGGAGGACTAGGTTTTATTTGCCACTCTTTTTGCCCACTGGTAAAACCTGTCACAGCTCTGGAAGAGGAAGACCACTAAACAGATAAGACAAGAAGGTGAAAGAAGGAAGAGGCACAGGGAAGGTCATATAGAGTTGGAGCATCTCAGCAGGGGCTCAAGGCTTCTCAGCAGGTACAGGGAAATGGGCTGTTGCTGCCGCAGTCCTGAGGCAGGAGCATGGGGATGGGGAGCAGCAGAGATGGGACTGGGAGCCAGGGGTGAGCTTAGCTGCTCCTTCTGTTGTCTGGGGGTGAGAAGAGGTGGGGGCTGCATTTTCCTCGGCCTTATTCGCTGCTCCACAGACCCTGATACCCCTCGGGGTCAGCTGCGATCTTCCTGGGGGTCTGGTGTGGGTCTTCGATGCAGACCCCAACAGCCATCTGAGACTGCTCCAGGGAAACTTCCCTGGCATCCCCATCCATCATTTCACATCCGTTTTGCTTGGTGGTAGGGCTGACTGAAAGCTCTCGATCACTACCACCATTGCACTCATAGGTCTCACATTCCTTCAAGCCTCTCTACTTGCCTGGTGGTAGGAGAAATCTTAAACTCTGAGTCCTATGGTTAGCAGCAACCACATCCCCACAACCTCTCTTGTGAGTGTATCAAGAATGAGAGATGCTTTAGCTGCTTATGACAGGGATTTGGAGCAGAGGATTGCAGTACAGCAATATTTCTCACCCAATTATGCATGAGGCACTGTCAGATCAAAGGGTGGTGAAAATATAGCAAATTATTAATTTTAATATTTCATGTTCTCATATGCAAACATACAGCCAAGATAGGGAAAATAATACAAGGAACATGCAGGGGACAGTCGTCTTTTTAGTAAGCTGTGAATGAAAAATATTGTGGCCACACTGACAAAATGATCTCTGGCTTTTCTCCTTCAGGAGCAGTTGTCATATTCCCGAAGGCTGAAGAGCCCAAACTGAGCAGGTCTCCAGAGGCTTTTCTCAGCTCCATTTCTATGACTTTATAATCTGAAAATGACTTGGTTTGGTTTTTTTTTTCACTTTTGTGTTGCTGTTTCTCGTCTATTCCCATTGTCTAGATGCATTCATGGGCAGCCTGTACCCAGCTGTTCTTGTGCCAACATTGTACTTGAGTTAAATGGCTCTCTTCCCAATATTTAGGCCCCTGATGTATCTGTGGCAGCCAGTCCTACCCTTTTCAGCCTTCGCTTCACTAAACTCAACAAGCTGAGCTCTTCTAGTTGTTGTCTGCAACATGAGTGCTCTCTTCTCTGGACTGTTGCAGGACCCCTGCTCTGCACCTCCTCTTTCTTTGACATTGGTGGGATTATGGTAGTTCTGCCCAGATTTGCTGTCCAGAAATTATTGTCCAAGGGAAATTTACCCAGTTGAAGTTGGATGCACAGAGAAATGGTAATTAATGGGAAGAGGAACATCACTATAATAGCATTTTCTAGTAGCAGAACTGGCTATATGTAAAAGGGATGTTATTGCTATCTCAGTCCTGTGTTTTGCATTGTGATTCAATAGTTCGAATAGATAGTCAAGACTACTAACCAATTCATTTCTTTATTCCTGGCTTGGAACTTCTCAGCATAGTTTGCCGAGACCACTGACTTCAAACTGGATGACAGCATCCTATTCCACCATGACAGATCAGCTGTCCTGCAAATACTGCAGCCAGTACGAATCTGCTACCCTTGGGCTCTGCATGCTCCCCTGAGACCTATTCTGAGGTCAAATCCTAGTTTCCTGGCTTCCTGTTTAGGTGCCTCCTGGCTAGTGGCACAAGCTGGTAAGGTAACCCACCTTTCTCTCAGATAGCATTATCCCTTGTGAGACCATAAGCTGTGCTCCTCTCTGAGCCACCAAAGCAGAGTCAGAGTATGAAGAAGGATTTGCTTTGCACTAGGTCCTGAGCGGTAGAACCTTCTGGAGGACAAGGTAAGGATGCACCACTTCTTGCAGAGGACAGAGTGCAAACGTCTTGCTCCTATCCAGCTGGGGAACAGCAGTAGCTGTGAAGGAAAAGAAGTAAGCTGAGTATTGAAAAGTCACCATGTACTAAAAAAAATACAGCTCATTTAAAGAGAAAGGGGAGACTGACACTCGCGGAAGGATTTTATTGTTTGCACTTGTAAGACACCAGACATTTTTAATGATGTGTTAATGACCATCTTCTATTCAGATGGGATTCATCAGACTGACCTTTCTCTATTTAAAAATCTGGCATCTCGTCTTAGCTGGTCATTCTGGATCCCCCTCTGCTGAAGGGCAGGAGATCTGTCTCTCTCCAAGAACACTCTCTATGACAGAGGGGATGCACTGCCATCCAGAGCCATCAGCCTCTTTCCATGCGCTGTAGCAGCACATCCAAGCTCCATCCAAAGTGTGCTTTGCAATCGTCCCTTAAGCGATGGCTACTCTCTCCTGCCGTGGCCAGGGATTTGAAAAAAATAACTTGAATTGCCCCAGAGTTAGAAGCCAAGTTCAAAATTAGATGATGGGAATCCCACTGTTAACCCTGATGAGCAATAGATACACACAGTCCCACAGGATGAGAAACACATCCCCAGTGGCGTGTCGCATATTGTTCTTCCTACACTTTAAGATTCATATATTTACAACCAACATTAATCTCCGGAAAATAATATTTGAAATTTCTTTGCCCTTTAAATTGCCTTTCCCACCCTCAAAAAAAATGCTACTGTGTTCCACCCTGTGCTGCCCTGGACCAGACTGAAAGGGCTGATTAAGGGCAAACGTCTGTGGGCATTAGTTGATGGGTGAACCAAGACCTGCCAAAGCACCTGGTGATGTATCCAGCTCACTGGTACTGAGAGAGGACCGTCCTGTGTGAAATCATGATCTTTTCACCTTCTGTTACATTGGACAGCCAAAACTGGAAGCCTTCAAAACCCTGAGTCATCATTGAAGATGGCAGTCTTTATTTTAAATACTTTGGGGAGGGACTGAAAGCATCGGCTGCTGTGACTAGGGGCAGTTTTGGTTCTTCACCCCTCAATAAACAGGACTATAGAAAGGCAGAGCTAAATCAAGAGGCCTGGCTCCTGCCTTCACAGCCATTTGTGTCATTCAGTGACTGATGCAGACCATCCTAAAACCTCATACTGGTTTTTACCAGTGCTATACCCATGGTGGACATGCTCCAGACCTCCTCCCCTCTGCTGCTTAGAAACCCTGTTCTAATTTCTAGTTTCTAAGTTCATTAATGGCTAATTCTGAAGCCTTTTTTTTCCTTTTTTTTTTTTTTTTTCTCTAATCTCTGTATGAATAACCCCCAGCAGTCTGGACAGTTTGTTAGCAGGGCTAGGAGTTGTGCCCCATTGAAGGCTTTGAGAATCCCAGACTTTGGCTCAAACTAGATTACAACTAACGGCATTTGCTGTTTCCACAGGGAAGGAGAGTGGACTTTGTGGTTCAGATGTTGCTGTGACCCAAGTATTGTGTTGGAAGACATGTTTTTGTATAACAGCCATTTTATCTGCAGCATTAGTCAGAGCTGACTTTTCTCTGTCCTTTGTCCCAGGGCTCTGTTTTTTGGCACCACCTGACGTTTGACTCAAGAATCAGTCAGTATTTCCATAATGATTAACCCACCGATTGTCAGCGTTCATAGCTCAGTGTTAAATATGGGAATACTTCAATTGCACAGATGCCAAGTGACCGTTGCTAACCAAATGAAAACGTGTCTTGAAAGCCACTCTCCCAGGCACCCTCAGTGCTGTGGGGCGGTCTCAGGAGGCAATCAGGAGAGCTCTTGCTTTTGGCTGTGCTACATAGCACTCCCAGTGCAATAATTACTGTTCGGAGCAAAATGTGTGATTGGACTCATTGGCAATTTCAAGGAAAGAGTTAAAAAAAAAAGGGGGAGAAATTTGGGTGCTAGAAGATTCTGAAGGAAATGACATTTTCAAGGGAATTTAGTTTCTTGAAATACAAAGTCTTGTTCGACTTTAAGCCATTTTCTGTCCCTTTTGAAGCCAATTTGCTTCTCTAGAAATGCCAACAGCTTTCATTTTTAGCTCCTCTGAAAGGCTTGGGGATTTTTTTTATCTTCTGAATGTTTTCAAAAGAAAACGTGGAGCCAGGAAGTTATTTCAAATAAACAAACAAATGAGAAAATGACAAAGTGCCTGATTACAAAATGTAACACTTCAGTTTCTTTTCTCTTGTCAACCCCCAAAAAATTAAGAATAATTTTGAGATTTCTCTCTCTCCATGTTTTTTCACTAGAGAAACTTTCATCTGAGAAGTGTTTCTGGGAGCTAATCAGATGCGCTGTGCAGATTACAGGTGCAGCAGGGCAGCTAGTTGCTGTGGAAAGACAGTGAGCTGGGAAATCTCTCTCTAATTAATTTGTGTCTCTTCCTTTGCACACAGGCAGACAGTAAAAAGTGTAATGCTAGGAAAAGCCAAATACTTCAGCATAAGAATTGATAAGGGCATGAGAATTCCTTCTCATCTTTAGTGCCTTGAATTCTGCAAGCAAGGAAACCAGCTCTTTTCTTCCACGGTAGTTTGTTGTTCGATGTTGAGTGAGTCACTACACTGTGTATGATGGAGAAAAACTTTCCTAGTGTCCTGCAAGTCAGGGAGACACTCTGGGAAGAGGATGTCGCGATAACCAGCTCAATCAGGAGAGGAAAGAATATGGTGCCTAGGCTCCGAGCATTCAAGGCAGGAAGAGTCTGCTGGAAGCGAGCAAAAAAGCGGGTCAGAATGTGGACCTGCTGCTTCAGTGATGCAACTCTGACCTGGAATGACCGCATATATGGGTCCAGGAGATCACGGGATGTTTGTAAAATAGATCTTCTCTCTTGTGTAAGCAAGAGGATAAAATTATCCTGGCAGCAGCTGTTGTTTCCCAGAATGAGGATCAAGGCTGGCTGTTTTTCCTTGCAGTATTCAAGACACCAGGCTCTCCTATCCCCATGATCCTGCGGTTCCCGTTTTGTGCAAGTGGTCTCAAGCATGCAGACACACACATTTCTCCCTAACACAGTATCAACGCTAGTGTGGCATAAGGTTCCTCTTAATGTCTCACACCATCTAAATCTGCTTCCTTACTCTTTCCAGCAACGTAAAAAGCAGTAGAAGGAAGAATGGAGAATGCAGAGAAAAGAAGGAAAGACAGAAGAGAAAAAACAGAGCAAACCAAGTGACTTTGGTAATATAATGCCATCTTGCAGCATGCCTAGGACTTCAGCGACAGACAGGATTGAAGCTCATTTACAAAGCTAGACATTAAGTCCCATTTCCAATTTTTCAAGAGGACATGGTCTTTCCCAACACCTCTATCCAAATGTGTGCTCAGCTAGGGCAGTGAGGACAGATCCCATCGGCGAGGGTGGCAGAAGGTCATTCAGCCGGCCAGGAAAGGAAGGAGGGTGGTTGGAGGAACAGATATCTTGCCACATGATGCCCGACAACCCAGCACTGCCAGGGCAGACGAGAAAACCAGAGCCACGCGGCTTCTTTGGGGCTTGCTGCTCGCTGGCTGGACACCATTTCACACAGCCCGTTCCATCTCATGCTGGTAGGTCAGGCATGAGCTCAGCAAAGATAAAGTGCCTTTCCACCATGCCATGAAACCATGCTGCTCTCTCTTCCTCCTCCAAAGCAATCCACATACTTGAGCTTTTATTTTCCTGGGCAAAGAGGAGGGTGAGTAATAGATTTGCTTTGTTACTGGCAGCGCTTACCACCGAGGTGTGGGCCTGCATCTGCTGCTGAGATAAATCAGAGGAGATGGCAGGATGGCCAGGCGAGCATCTGAGCAGAGCTTTAACAGTGCATTTAATTTACAAGCAGGGGGAAGGTTTAATATTTCCATCCCTCTGTAAATACACTTACGCATCTCCTGGGGAATTGGTCTAATTGCCACAGGCTGAGGAGCTGAGCCCAAACTGATTTTACAGGACACTGCAGCAAAGCATGGTTGTGGGCAGAAGCATTAGGTGTTGTGATATTGCAGCAGTGGTCCCAGTTATCAGTGGCTGAGGAGCAAGCAAACACCTGGCTGGCTGTGTTGCATTTATTGCAATGCAAAAGTTTACTTAGGTTGTAAAGAGATGTGCATCAAGATGCTGGCTACAGCAGGTAACCTGCAACAAGTTTCCAGTTTCAGTCTCTTCATCAAGACCTGGCTCCTGGAACGTGCCATCTCCATCACCCAGGTCCAGCGTACCCTCTGTGTGTCCCATCCTTGGGGTGCTCTCCTGGCCACATGCTCCCAGCACCTCCTGATCCCACAACCCTGGCAGAGTTTCCCTCCATAAGGCTCAAGAAGAAGAGCATTACTTCCATCCTGTCCAGAATATCAAGTTGTAGTGGTTTGTGGATTTCTCCAGTGCCCAGGGCAGTATGTCCGGAACCGTGACTCACCACGGGTGGCAGCAGGGGACAGCAAGGGTATCTGTCAGCAGTGGGAAAGCTCTGCCTCCCTCTCCCTGCAGTTGCCTGCTGGGTTTACGGGAATAATGCCCCCGAGTACAGCGCGGCTGGCTGGATTATCAAAGATCTTCAGCTGAGATCTTTTCACACGGTGCAAAGTGCCAGCCACTGAGCAGCTAAGCTGATATTGAAGGACACACTGCGTTACAGCCTCTGAACTGGCTTTGTTTTAAAAGTGCTGTCTTTTGTCTGTAACTCTTAAACTTTCCGTCTCTTTTTACCTTCTCTGGGCCAGTCTCTGCTTCCCTTATTCAGCCTGTATTTTTCTTCTCCTGGTCAGGCAGTTTCCCTCTCTGTGACATGACTGTCAGTTTGTGGCTTCAGCTCACTGAACTTAAATTTTAGACATCTGTGCTAAACTGATGATCTAAACTCCTATGGCTGATGGAGAAAAAGACACTCCAGAAGACAAATCTTCCCCTCTCATTTTGATTTCTTGGTTAGACTGGCAAAAATCCTCTCATGGAGATGCAATTATCTGTCCAGCAGCTATAGAGTAAGTTTCATTTATGTAAGCCATTCATCTTTTAGGTAGTCAGAATATGGTGAGGTGACTCCTGCCCCTGTCTTCAGAGAAGTGAAAGACAGATTTTCTCCTGTAATTTCCTGGTGGCATTTTAAAATAAGCATAAACACACAGGAAACTTTGGGTTTTTTCGTTTTTGAAATGGAGGGGTTGATATAACTAGATCATTAGGAAGGTTTAATGCCAATATCAGAGCAGGGCTTTCCCCCTTTGGTTCACATCAAACTGTTCTTCAGCTCATCTGTATATTATTAGTATGAGCTGCTACTGGTAGACTTCATAGCTGCTCTCTTGCTTAGTTTACAGGGGCTGGACTGGAGCCTTGCAGAGTGAAAGCCATGAATTTGTACTGCTTCTCCCTAGAATCAGCCTCTCTCTACCGCTTTGGACCCTCAACACAGCCAGGAGCCTTGTACAGCATCTCTTCAGTGGGTTAGACTGGCACAAGCCCCCTGGATGCTTTTAAAACACAGTATCCACGTGAATCACTTCATCTAGGACTTGAATAAAAATACTCCACAGTAGGATGAGACTCTTGTTTCTGACTCAGATTTACTGCATGATCTATGGACCGGACGAGGATGGTTCTGTTAATCCAGGCACAAACCTGTCTCCGTTACCCTCCTAACATGCAGATGGGATAACATTTTTTTAACATCATTCAGGAGCATTACATAACCCTATCTGGAGGGAAAGAAAGGATGCTACTTTCAGTTTAAGCCAGTATGAAATCTGCATTTCTAAGACCAAACATTCAAAAGCATGAGTTCTGCTGCAGAAATCAGGAATTAAACTTTAAATCACAAACAAGTATTTAACACGGAGAAGTATGAAAGGGACAGTGTTTGATTTCAAGTTTCTCAGTCTTTTAAATATAACTTTCTTATTGTATAGGCCAACTTCAAAAGTTAAGGAGCTCATTATTATTCTTAACTAAAATGGAGATGATATGCGATCATCTGACTCCAAGAACAGGCATTTTATAAAAAACACCTGCAGTTTTTCAGGGTGGGGGGCAATTTTGATGAATAAATTTGATGAAAGGATGCAATTCTTCCCTTCTGCCGATTCCCCCAGCCCAATCCTGGAGGTAGAAATGCGAACACAGATCAGTTTAAATCACGGCTTCAGGCTATGGGCTTTTGGCCCTCTCACTGTTTACTGGTAATATCAATGCATGAGGAGTTTTACATGCAGAGCAATATCTTTTTACCCTGCTAACAACCATTTCTCTGAGTGCAGCTAAATGAGCTTCTGAGATATGACAGAGCTGGGTGGAGAGCTGGACATCCCAGGACCCTTGCCCTGTCGCCTCCGCACCACCAATGTTGACTGCCTCTACCAAATGGGCAGCATAGACAGCTCTGCAATCACCCCCAAACCCAGCTCCCTCAGAACAGCCTGAGTTGCTTTTTGGAGAAGTTAACAAGCAGCTGAGCTGGTCGGTTGGGAAGGGAATAGAGGGAACAGAGATGAACAGCTGGAGACTAATAACTTTCTAAAGGGGACTGGCTGCCACCGGAACAGCATGTCTGATCACAGATTTGTTGCCAAGCATCTGTTTTCCTCCTACCTCCTTATGTGGTCCAGCTTCTTTTCTCTGACCCTGCTCCCTCCTTCAATTCCAGAGACTGTGTTTCTCAAACCCTTATGCATCCTTCTGGGTGCAGAAAGGTCTCAGCAACTTCACAAGCCCTGCCAGTGTGTTTGAGAATTGTCCCCATCCCCTTTTGTGTGCTGTTCTGCCTAACACTGTCATGCCAAACAGGTTTAATCAAGCTCCCTGAAATAGTCAAATCTCCAGCAAGTCCAAATTTGTATAATTTCTTAGGCAGAGTAATATCACACAGAGTATTGAATGACAGTTAAAAACCACATCTGGATCTTGCTCTATTACAATATACCCATAGCCTTAAGCGGAAGCATTGTGATTTTGTGATTCATGAAACCTGGGTTTTATTCCCAGCTCCTTCACTGCCTCCTTGGATGACCTTAGCTAAGTTATTTCACTGCCTTGTGCTTTGATTTTGCTATCTGTGAAAATGGGGGGAAGTGAAACTGTCTCCTGCCCACAGTCCTTTGATAGCCTCTGAAGGCAATTGCCAAGTACTACCGCTCAGCCTCGCACATGATTTCCACTTGGGATTGCATGCAGGCAGGTGATGTGACCCCACACCTTTCCTCCCAATGTACTCAGAGGTTCCGCCACATCTCAGTGCACCTCTGCAAGCTTCTTGAGGTTCTCCCAGGTCTCGCTGCCACCACTGCAACCATCTGTGTCCAACACAGCTGGAGCTGTGACCCCATCCTTGCTCTACAAGATCTATGAGCAGGAGGGGTGCCAGAGCATGGAGCAGCATCTGGGGACTGTGCCATGCAGCTTGTCCTGCTAGGAAACACCACGTTCAGTGGTAGCCCTGTCATTTCTCCTGCTGTGATAGGCATGTATATAATGGCCTGCCATGCTAGTTTGTATATGTTGGCAGAGACAGCAGCAGAGAGGTTTGTTCAGACCAATGGTCTCTCTTTCCTCTTGCATAAAAAGAAAAACTCGGGGAAAAAAGAAGAGTGTCTGTGACAGAAAATTTGTGCCTTGTGGAGAGGGGGCGAACAGATCCAACCCCTCCGCAGGTCAGCACAAAGCAGTGGCTCTCCCTCTGTGTGTTACGTGGCTCATCCAGCTGGGACCTAATGAGACACAAAAATTCAGCTCCTAAAGAGCACAAAGTGACAAGCCCTGCTTTTCCTTTGAGAAATATTCCCATATTCCCCAGGTTACACCCCACTAGATAACAACCTTGAGCTGAACGTTATCATGGCTGAGATTTCCCACCGCAGCAACATGCAGGATACTTTTTTGGTTTACTACCCACTCCAAAAAAAAAAAAAATGCATACAGCTAAATAAAGTGAAGGTTCACAGCTCTGACAAAGCCTTTCAGTGGGAATCTGGGACGCTTTTCAAGTGTTACCGACTGCTTTATTTTCCCATGGCTCTTTCCAAGATAATAATTGCTCCGCAGATGTTTCCCTCAGGACAGTGAGATGTTCAGGTACTGGGGCGAAAGCTGAGGCTTTGGGCTATCGTTCACAAGGCTACTGTTACCTGCTGTGTTCTTGCAGAGTGCAGCCTTTTCCCATAATAGAATTTCTTAGGCGTCTGGTTTATCAGAAACGCTGTAAATTTGAGCCCTCTGGCTAATTATGCCTGATTTATGTGAATGACGTGGTTGTGTCTGTATGCAACATGAATAAGAAAAGGGAAGGCGCTATATATCTGCCACACACAGTAACTTGCACATGTCCAAACGCACGACTCTCTGTTATATGTTACTCAGCACTTTGGGAAGTCAGGAAACTTAGACATCTGAGAAGATTCGAGCTTCCAGTTTTGAAATACTACCAGCTTTTGTACAGATACTGCAAAATCAAAAATGCAGTGTTTTGTGTTTAGTATTCCATTTTATGTGTGCCTTTCTCTGTCCTTAAACTAGAATAAGCAATGTAGACTCTCTCTTTGCTTGAGGATGGAGTACCACATTAGGAAGAAGAGACATCGCTCAGTGCCCCCAGTGTCACAGCACAGATAGTAGTTATCTTCCTTTCCAGCATCCTCTGCCTCTGTTGTTTAAAAATAGGGCCCATTAAGCAAATGACTCAGGCCTTGTGAACAACCATCCCCTCATGCAGTAATTTGAAGTCTGTAAAAGTCCGCCCTCTGGGCACTCACTGAGTCACATGCCCGTGTGGACAACGTTTACTGCTGCTCGTGATGGGTATGGTTATACAAACTCAGGTGATGGGAGGAGCAGCCCGTATCTGTGGAACAAGCACTGGGCATCAGACTGCTAGGCTTTGTCTTATTGGGCCACCTGGGAATGATGTTGGAGGTGCTCACTGCAGCCATGCCAAGAGGTCTATGGGCTAAACCATCCACCAAGGAGCAGGGATGGCAGGTTGGGGCACCAAGGCATATCCAAAAGCAGGCAAGTGACACTGCAAGTGGGACGGACACAAACCTAAAGCAAATGAAAGGAAGGGCTGCTTCATAGCACATTCATATTCCATGAGACAGGAAAAACACCTGCTTGAAGGAACTGATGGCACAAGGCTGCTTCTCTCTTGCTTCCACGTCTGCTCACAAAACACTGACTTTATCTAAGTTGAAAAGACCTGGCCCAGAGCTGCAAAATCAGTGCTCCTCTGTAGGAGCAAAGGAGGGGACTTCCCACCATCCCATCCTTTCCAGAAAGGATGACCATCCAATAGCTCCTAAAGACCTGACCAGGAGGTCATTCTGCTAATCGAGAACTCTTCCCACATGGCAGCTTTTACTTAGGACCTATGAAATTACAAAGAGCAGCTTGCTTTCTTTCCTCTGCCCATGGTAGGTGCAGCAAACCTGTGTGTTACATGCTTCCAGACACAACAGAGGTTCTCTTTTCTCTGCAAGTGCAGGGGAGAGGAATAGGAGTGAGAAACACTGAATGCATCTGCAAAACTTGGCTGTGACTTGGTTGGGCAGAATGTTGAGCAGTATGGAGAACTAGCCAGGCAGAGATTTGTATGGAGTTAAAAGAAAAATACACTCTGCCTTACACTGCTCTTTTAAACTGGTCTTTCTTTGCTTCTTTCCCATATAACAATGGAGGGAATATATTCTGCCTAGTCACATTCACACACACACACACACACCAGCCTGGAAAAGAAGCCAGATATATCACTTCGGATCCTATCCAACAGTCTCCTAGAAATAGAAAGCCAACAAGAGAAAACCCTTCGGCACTGCCAGACTCCAGTGCTTCTGTCTGAGTTGAGCTCCTTGGAGCCAAAGCGGTCACTGTAATGTCAGGACATTGGATTTCATCAAATCTTGGTTCATTGCAAGAAGCTCTGCTTGGGAAAGGCAGGCAGCCCCACAGCCCGTCAGAGGGGGTGATTTTTGATCTTCATAGCTTCCTCAGAGCCTGTACCACTGCCTGGCTTTGGCTACGAGCGGCAGTGCTCTTGCACCACAGAAAACAACAGGAACTGTTTTCCACACAAACCTTGCTTCCCAGAAGCTCAGGACTATGACTTCACTGCAGTATCATTGCTATGGTCTGAGTATACACAGGGGCGTGGACATAGCTGGCTTTGGCAACTGTCCTTTTCTAGAGGACAAACATACCAAATAACCTAATAACACTACGTTTGTCCCCCAACGCACTGAGACAACTTGGACTAGTAGCTTGAGGGATCTCTTTAAACCTTCGTACAGATTCACACTCCTGGAGAAACTGCCTAAACATAACATGCTGGACCACTCCAGTCGCTTCTATTTTATGAACAAGCATAAAACTCTCCTTCCTCACCCACTGCATAATCTTGCAGGAGAGGGAGAAGGCAAGGGAAACAACTTTCTCCAGACAATCAGCTAATTAATTAGCACATGCCTGGGTGTAATGCTTTCAGCAAAGCCTTGTCTATGTGCTAATTAGTATCATTAGCTGGTGCCCCAAGGACCAAGCTTTGATTACCCCTCTCTTACTGATTATATGGCAAAAGCCAGGCAAATGCTTTCGTAGGTCATAAAATTATCTCAGCGCTTCTTAAAGCCCATCTACAGCCCTTAGCTCTCCGACCTGCTGTGCTGATAAGTCATCCATGCATTGACTGAGACTAAAAATGATCCTTTTTACCAGATAACACCTGACATTAGAGGACTTTGCACACAGGCATAGAAAAAAATCAGTGTTTTATGATGTTAAGCTTTTTCTGTAGGTTTACATATTATGTGAGTCCTAGATATGGTCTAATGGAGGAGGCATATTTACCTGGGTCTTCTTCTAAGAAGCTGTTCCCTACCACAGATTCTTTGGTGATCCCTGACCAGGCTGTGTAGGAAGAAGTTAACTTCCTATGTAGGCTCATCTCTATTATTATTTTAGTTTCTGTGGACAAGTTTGACTTGGACCTCTCAGATCTCCCTTCCAACAACCAATGTAACCCGGACTCCTGAGTCCTCCAAGCTCCATGGAAGGAAGAGAAACAACACAGCATTTCCTGCAAAACATCCCATGATCACTCAGCTCTTCCCTCTGTGCTGGGACGTGTCCCAGTGGATCTGCCCCTTCCACTTCACTACGGATTACTAAGAGTAATAGGGACAAAAAACTGTTGACTGCTCACAGAGTCATCCTGTGATGTTTTACTAGCAGAAATCACATTTCAAACCCACACGCTCAAACATTTTGTGAAACCAAACATTTATCTCTAAGAATTCAGACACTGGTGCTTTATATGCTCACCCCCCTTCAGACTGGAACTTGAAGCTTGTGAAAACAGGTATAATTAACTGTGTCACTCAGCTTGAGATAAAACTTGATAAAACTTACATTCAAATAAGGTGCCAATCAAACAAATGCAAAATAACAGCAAGCCACCCTTTCTTCAAGGCTAGCTTAATAGCATGAATTAATACCAGGAAATTACTTAGTTCAAGGGAGCACTTCTGTAATAATTAACGACACACTTAAACAGTCACGAGCAACACTTTCATCTCTCTGTGGGCAGCCGCCTTTTGTGCTGGATGATAGAGCGTGGTGGAGTGAGAAAAAGGGACTTGCAAGCCCAAGAACCTAACAATGTCATAGAAAGAAGGAGAAGGAGAAGGAAAAAAGGTCAAGGTCAAGGGCACAGCACTGTCTCCAGTCTGACAGATAAATGCAAAAGGGGCTGTGGTCAGTAGTGCGGTGCCCTTTTTGCTGCAAGATAGTACTGAAAATAGCTGATAGTGAATGCAGGAGATGAAACGCAAGCAGGCATGTTTTTAGTTCTCTGAGATAAAGTCCACGATATGAATTTATAGTGTTTGGTAGGGAACAAGAGCAGAGCAGGAAGGACTCTGTAAAATCCTAGAAGTGCTTTTCAACCCACAGAATCAGGAACATTTTCCAAGGAGCTGAAAAAACAATAGATCAGTATATTGCCAAACTGTGCAAAATGGCTGATTCATGCAATTATCAGAGCCACTATCACCAAGCAGAACAATATGTCCAAATTGAAAAGGAATGTTAGAAAGACATGGGAAGACTCAACTGAACCAGTCACATGCCAGTTTCAAAATCAGGGCTGGAAGGAGGCCGGGAATACATTGTATGAGACAAAAATTTACAAATGTTCTCATTCATCTTCCTGTCATGCTGAGCGGTCACCCAGAGCAAAGGCCCAGCTGCCTCTGGAGAGCAGAGCTCTTCAGGCAAGCTGACCTGCCACCCTATGTTGCCTAATACGCAGATGAGGTGTAAGCTGGAACTTCATCTTCTGGAATTTCTCAAGAGTAGGGGCCAGGATCCAGGACTGATGAAACTGCCTGGCCTCACAGCACCCATCACAAGACAAAACAAAGAAGAACCTCAGCCAGCAGTTACCAGGCAATGAAGCCCCATTTCACATGCTCTACGTTCGTACTTTATCTAGGAATGGCTTTCGGGTCACTTTCCACGAGAGTGTTGTTACTGTCGGGCACAAGGTGAATTTCCTAATGTTAAGAACTTAATTTTAAAAATTGCTAACACACTGTCACAGAAACAGGCAAGATCCAACAAAAATATTGGTCTTGTCATTCTCAAATTTCTGTTTGTGGCCTTAATAGCATCCACATCACTAACATTAACACACACACACGTACTGCACACATACACCCCTCTGTGTTACTAGTCCTAGCACTGTTAGAGCCTGGATCAAAGATGTAACAGCAAAAAAGGAATCGCTGACTAAGCAGCAAAATTTCAACCTTGGACAACTGCGCAGATCTCCAGTCATGATCCAGTTAGTTCCTCGGAATAGATCATGCATCCAAGGAGGAAGAAACATCAGTGGAAATCATAAATGCTTGTTTGTGCAACAGGCTGGTTAGTGGCCATGGACTTCACTGCAGCCAAACACCAAGAACTGGGTGAGAACAGAAGCCACAAGCTCATTAGAAGAAACTCAAAGGGACACTCACCATGTAGACCCTGATGCTCATGCTTGCTCTTATTCAACCCCTCCCAGGCTTTTTTGGAAAGAAGATATTTGGCTAGGCACCATCTCTTTGCTCAGTAACTATCAAAAAAGATGCCAGAACATACCTCACCCATCAGAAAATCAAATGGAGAACAGATTCATGTGGTCACAAGACAGATGCTCATTAAATTGCCAGCCCACCTGTGTACCATTAAGATGGGCAGAGGAGCCTTCGAAATCCTCCTTCCTAAGAGTACATGAATTAACACTATCCTCCCTCTCTGAGCTAAGCTGTAACTCTCTAAGGACATTGCTAGCATATTAACACCTGGGCAGAATACGGCATTCAAGATTCATTTTGTTATCTCTTATAAACAAGACAATAATGCTGTTAAAGTGGATTGTGATATGAACATGAGGGAAGGGGTAATGCTGAAGTAGAGGGAGTGAAGAGTGCTTTATTCCTTGAATATGCTTATTGTGGAAGGATGGGTACCACATCCAGCAATGACTCTCTCTTCCTGTGCTGAGAGAAAATGTACCCAATGCACCTAACCAAACCTGGTTCTCTTTAGCTGAAGACTTGTTGAATTCCCAGAACAGAGCGTGACAATGTTGCATGAAGTTTCACAACACAATAACGAGCCATTATCCTTGTCATCACCTGTCCTGCCTAAGTTGGCCATGTGGCCTGCCCAATTTCTGAACAAAAGCTGATTTGTCTGTGATGCAGCTAATTTTAAGAACACGTACCAACTGATTGCTCACAAAGCCTTCATTATTTAATTCTGTAGTGAGGGCTTTGCAGATTTGAAAATGCTTTTATATATTGCGCATGCCATGAGCCTGTATATTTTCTCTTTTTGTTTTCAGAGCAAAAGTTGGAACAAAGATAACAGGACTAAACCAGACCCCCTTTTTCTGGCTGGTAATCCTCTTGGACCCAGTCCAATTCTGTGTCACCAAGTAACTCTTTCCTCTCTTGCAGAGTTTGCATCCATTTCCTTGCTTTCTATATTTCCCTGAAGAAACACTGCATGCGCTGCAAGCAGCTGATCTGTAAATAGAAGACTTGGTTGGCATCACCAACACCTTTTCCTACATTTGGGTCTTTTCTTAAGTGATGTGAGTCAAATATTTCATAAACCAGTTCATGCTCCACCCAGCCATAAGCTTCTAGGCCAACGAACATGCCATCCTTCTGCTCTAAGAGGAGAATCAGCCATTGCTATTTGAGTACTAAATAATAGTGTTTCCATGGCTGCTGAGAAAGGACATTTTTATCTTTGGAGTTTAAAAGGGAGAGGTGGGATCGGGAAGTTTCTTCTGGAGAAGAAGTCTTGTAGCCCCACATTTTTCTCCTTGCTTTGGAGAATGACAGCATGAGACAAAAAATGAAATTTCCCATCGAATAGAATTCTGAGGCAAGGATCTCAAATATGTTTTCAGAGCAGTTAAAGTATTCCACTTCTGGGAAAAAAGAAATGGGTCTTATTTTTTGTAGTTTTGATATTCCTCTTATAATGTCTATTATAAAAATATGTTACATTTTTCAAAAATGGGACATCTAAAAATTTAGTTTCTAAAGAGAAAATGTTACCTTTACCATAAACTTATTTTGAAATAGGCATTCATCAAAATCCATCTGTGTGCCCGGAGTTATCCTCTCTCCATGCACTGTTATTTTATGAGAGAAAAGATGTTTTCTTGGGAAATTTCCAAACCACTTTTATTCCTAATGTTGTTTGTTTGTGTAGTATCTGAACACTGGTCCTCTGAAATCAGGAGGAATAAATACTTGTCTAGGTTTTAATACTTGTTTAGGTTTGAATTACTCCAGCTCTTCAAGGAGTTAGTCAGTAGGACCTCCTGGGAAACAGTCCTCAGGGACAGGGGAGCAAAACAGAGCTGGCAGATCTTTAAGGATGCTTTCCATAGAGCACAAGAGCTCTCAGTCCCTGGGTGTAAGAAATCAAGCAAGGAAGGGAAGAGATGGGCATGGCTGAGTAGAGGCATGCTGGTCAAACTAAAGACCAAGAGGAAACTGCACAGGCAGTGCAAGCACGTACAGGTATCCTGGGAGGAGTATAGAGATGCTGCCTGGTTGTGTAGGGAGGGGGTCAGGAGGGCCAAGGCACAGCTGGAACTGAACTTGGCAAGGGATGCAAGGAATAACACAAAGGGCTTCTACGGCTATGTCAACCACAGAAGGAAGGTTGAAGAAAGCGTACCACTCCAATGAACAAGAATGATGACCTAGTATCAACAGACGAGAAGAAGGCTGAGGTATGCAACAACTTTTTTTTTCTCAGTCTTCACTGGCAGCCTCTCTCCTCATCCCTCCTGAGTCTATGGACCACAAGATGAGGACCAGGGGGGGTAAAGACCCTCCCACTGTAAGGGGAGATCAGGTTCGTGACCACCTGAGGAACCTGAACATACATAAGTCTATGGGACCTGACGAGATGCATCCCAGAGTCCTGAGGGAATTGGCTGATGTAGTTGCCAAGCCACTCTCCATAATATTTGAAAGGTCATGGCAGTCAGGTGAAGTGTCGGGTGACTGGAAGAAGAGAAACATTGTACCCATTTTTAAAAAGGGTAGAAAGGAGGGCCCTGGGATCTGTTGACCTGTCAGCCTCACCTCTGTGCCTGGGAAGATCATGGAACAGATCCTCCTAGAAGCTATGCTAAGGCACATGGAGGACAGGGAGGTGATTCAAGAGAGCCAGCATGGCTTTACCAAGGGCAAGTCCTGCCTGACCAACCTAGTGGCTTTCTACGATGGAGTGACTGCATCAGTGGACAAGGGAAGATCTACAGATGTGATCTATCTGGGCTTCTGTAAAGCCTTCGACACGGTCCCACAAAACATCCTTCTCTCTGAATTGGAGAAATATGGATTTGATGGGTGGGCTGTTCAGTGGCAAAGCAATTGGTTGGAAGGTCACAGCCAGAGGGTAGTGGTCAATGGCTCGATGTCCAAATGGACACCAGTGACAAGTGGGGTCCTTCAGGGGTCTGTACTGGGACCGGTGCTGTTCAATATTTTCATCAATGACATAGACAGCCAGATCGAGTGCACCCTCAGCAAGTTCACAGATGACACCAAGCTGAGTGGTGCAGCTGACACACCAGAAGGACAGGATGGCATCCAGAGGGACGTGGACAAGCTCGAGAAATGGGCCTGTGTGAACCTCATGAGGTTCAACAATGCCAAGTGCAAGGTCCTGCACCTGGGTTGGGACAACCCCCACTATCAAGACAGGCTGGGGGATGAAGGGCTTGAGAGCAGCCTGCCAAGAAGGACTTGGGGGTAATGGAGGATGAAAAGCTGGACATGAGCCACCAATGTGCACTCACAGCCCAGAAGGCCAACCGTATCCTGAGCTGCATCAAAAGAAGTGTGGCCAGCAGGTCGAAGGAGGTAATTCTGATCCTCTACTCCGCTCTGGTGAGAGCCCACCTGGAGTCCTCCATCCAGCTCTGGAGCCCTCAGCACAGGAAAGACAAGGAGCTGTTGGAGTGTTTCCAGAGGAGGGCCACAAAAACCATCTGAGGGCTGGAGCACCTCTCCTATGAGGAAAGGCTGAGAGAGTTGGGGTTGTTCAGCCCGGAGAAGAGAAGGCTTTGGGGAGACCTTATTGTGGCCTTTCAGTACTTAAACATGGACCTATAGGAAAGATGGGGAAAATCTTTTTAGCAAGGCCTGTTGATGACAGGACAATGAGTAATGCTTTTAAATTAAGAGAGGGTATATTCAGACTGGATATAAGGAAGAAATATTTTACAACGAGGGTGGTGAAACATTGGAATGGGTTGCCCAGAGAGGTAGTGGAGGTCCCATCCCTGCAAATGTTCAAGTTCAGGTTGGATGGGGCTCTGAGCAACCTGATCTAGTTGAAGATGCCCCTGCTCACTGCAGGGGGGTTGCGCTAGATGACCTCTGAAGGTCCATTCCAACCCAAAGTATTCTATGATTATACGCATTCTCCAGTCACTTAAGTCTCTGCCGAGATAGATGGTGCATCAATGCAAAATGACAACGAAGCCATGCAGGGTCAGTGGTGGATTTATCCTTATGTCTAGCATCTCAGGTCTAGCTATGACCAGGCCAATTTCTCTTTCTTTCCACTCTTACTGAAATGAGTTGAACCAAGAGATTGGGTTTGATCTATTCCTAGGATCCTGAACATGGAATTAGGATCAAAATTTAATATCATAGGCATGTTTCAAAGGAAATAAGACAATGCTCTTACCAAGAATGTTAGCATAGGCTATGTCTACATCTGAGTAGAGTGGCACACTAAGAGCAGATCTGTAGCATGCAATAGTTGATGAAGAGAAGCCAACACCCACACTATATAAGATCCACGCTGTACCATTCTTGATGTTTTCCCCCTGACTGCCTCTAGCTAGGCTGGTCAGAAATGTTCCAGTGTGAACGGAGACCACTAGGTTCACTTCTGCTTAGTTTCATCTGAGATGACTCTGTGATGGAAAGAGCAGTTTTCATGTGGAAAAGTGGATAAGTGAGCATGGCTCGCAAATTACCTGACCCAGACTAATGCACCTATGTAGCTGCATGCTACATGCTTCACACTGAAGCTTGTCCTAACCTTCAGCAAGTTTGAATAAAATTTTATCTGTTCACAAAAAGAGGTAGGTACAGTAATATTTTCTTTACAGATCTTGTTTTAATTTTGTAGCAAATTTCAGACATGCCTGTGAAGGAGAACAACAGACTACTATGCATTTCACTTCTACAAAACCAGCCTACCCCATAACTGTGATTTGATCTACTCATCCCCTCTGTATTTTTGTAAACATGTGCTTATGCTATGTTACATGGCAGGCAATTGAAAGACAGTGGATTCCTTGGACAGACCCAGTAAGTTTCACACTAGGTCACCTGGGCACTGTGGAGATGATAACCATGCAAGCAAGGTATTTCATATATTTTGCTACCTGAGGTTTCCTCCTAAACCATTTTTGCTCTACAGCCATTCCTAGCAACACTAGGTTGTAAAGGTTGTACAAAGCCCAGGCAGATGTATCTAGATGAGCTGTAGTCATACCTCTGGCTGTAACGTGGACTTCACTCCCAAGAGATTCACCGCTGAATTGAGCCTGACTTCCTGAGATGGCAAGAGCTGCAGCAGAGAAAGGAACTTATGGAGAAGGATCTATCTAGTAAATGAGAAAGATGACCTGTGCTGCATGTTCTATATGTTACCCAGCTGCTAAACATTGCTGTGACATTTTCTCTTCCAGCCAGCAAACCCAGTGGGACAACACATTTTGACGGTGACCCTATTCCACAAAGTGTAGATTGTCTTCATCAGAGTTGCCAGCACCAGTCCTTGGAGGCATCATAGCTGGCCTTGAGGACTCTCCTCAAAAACCTAGACACGACGTATACTGCTGAAGCTTGCCAGCCAGAGGGACATTTAAGAGCCAGACTTTTCAAAGGAAGAAAAAAGCCCCCCTGATCAGACCACTCCTGCTCACCTGTGCTGGACAGATTAGGATCTGTTGGTCCTACCCATATTTCATGGAAGCCAAGTTTTCTCTGAGATTCTGTTTTTAATAACATGCACCAACCAATTGCTCACAAAGCTCCCTTTCTTTAATTCTACAATAGAGGCTTTGCAGAAATGAAAATGCTTTTGTATTTTGCACAAAGCCAAGAGCCCATATATACCTCTCTTTGTTTTCAGAGGGAAACTTGGAACACAGAGAGTAGGAGTAAATCAAAGCCTTTTTTTTTTTTTTTCCCAGCCTTCTTGGGTATGGTCCAGGCTCTTGAGTAACTGTTTCCGTGCTCTCTGGACAGCCATGCAAAGCCATATGGTTACGTGTGCACTTTTCACAGTACTTCAAATCATTTTGATGGTTGGGCTCCAGGTGCAATGGCAATGCAAGGAAGGATCATGCAGAGAGCAAGAGAGTTTCCCTCTTAACATAGCTATGATGAAACTGGACCACAAAACCTGCTGTTCTTCCCTGGGGACTGCTGCTAAACTGGAAAAAAAAAATCGGGAATGAATGGACGGGAATTGGTTTAAAGAGCAGATTGTGTCCATCTTGCCAGTGGGATGACAAAGTCTACGTGGAATCCTGGGATAGTCTAAATGATAAATGTCCACTGATGCACCTATGTAAACACCCCAGGAAATGTGTCAGCAGATAGCACTGTCCAACATTTCCATTTTTAAACATTTCTATTTTAAATTTGAAAAAGATTGTAGAGACCATGAATCTAAGGAGCAGAGAGACAGATCTAGCCCTGAGCCATAGTGCATCACTGGTCACAGTGGGGAGAAATAAAATCCCTGGCAACATGGGGGAGTACTGTGTTGAATCTGTAGCTTCTCTTTCCCCTAGAAAAAAGAGATTCTTAACTAAAACCCCATATGTCTCACAGAGGATTTGCTGTAGACCCAGCCACCATGCCCATTCAGTGACTCATTTGAAAACAACCATTTTCTGAGACTCTTTGTTTATGGATATTTGAGCAAATAAATGTCAGCTCCTCCTCTCTGATTATTAATGTTGCAGTTGCTCAGCTCTGTCTGCACAAATTCTGCATCCTTATCTGGTGCCTCATCTCAGACACAAACTGAATGACTGGACAAGCCATGTGCATCTCCTGTACTTCAGCATCATCAGCAACAGCTAATCTCCTCTGGGATCGCCAGCAGAGCTCTACCTGCAGGCGATCCATGGGGGCGGATGTTAGAACAAGAGCTATCATCTCTTCATGTCCAGATATCTCCTCTTGAAACCGGGGGGGGGGGGGGGGGGGGGGGGGGAGTTGGGGGCACAATCTTTTCAAAGAAAAACAGGATTAAGGTGACCTCTGTGGGGGTGGCCTATACAACCCACTCGATAGTCAGCTCTAGAAATTACGGATCTTCTGGTTCTCCTTTCCCTTCACATCATAATTTTCACAGGGGTTGGGGTACAGATTACTGAAGATTTTGGTACAAGAAAAATACAGCAAAGCAGGTTGTATTTTTTTTTTCATAGAAAAATGCCAATTCATCTCATCTCATACAGTTCAAAAGAAAGAGTTAATACTACAAATTATCTCTATGAAAGTCATAATTACCAAAAGGATATGTTCTAGGCTTTTCTCTTTTTATTCACAATGCATTTCCATTTTGAAATATAAAAAGCAGAACGATTTCATCTGAGCTTAAAATCTAACAAAACATTTCAAAAACTTGGTTTATTGATGTAATTTTTCAGTTTGTCAAGCTAAAGAAATTTTTGATTTCACATCTTTTTTGCCAATTCAAAGAGGAAACATGCAAAAAAAGTTCAAAGATCTAAAAAAAATATCCTTAAGAAAAGAGTTTCTTTCACAGACTAGTATTTGTCTAAGAAAGGTAAATGAATGGTTTTGACTGTGTTTGACAAGTACAATGACAGTGATGGAGAAATAGACTACAGTGACACTGTGTCGTCTAGGTAATTCATTTTGTCTCTGTCTCATTTTCAGCCAATTTTTTTTTTTTTTTCAAGAGCAGGGCTGATATGTGTAATAAACTAATCTTTAATTTTATTCATGCATATGTGCAAACAAAAAATTGACACTTTCCAAATTTCAGTGATTCAGCTGACTTAAAATACAGGTCCGTGTGCATGCATAGTGTAGTGGGGAAGGCAAGGAGACCTGTACCAGCCACCATCCTTTCTCTCCCTTATATCTTTCACCTCTTATGAGTTGGAATCCAACTGCTCATTCTTCTAATGTAAGTCCCCGATTAGCTTCTTTCTACACTTGCAGTTGCTGTAGCAAAGAAATAGGCATGAAAATTATTTTATTGCTTTTGGAGCCAGAGACACGAATTGTCCTTTATTTCCTAGCTCTCTCAAGCTAGGGGACTGCAGCCTCAACCTTGATTTGCCCCAAAATGCTCATGAAACTTCCTATAGTCTGTGTTTCCAGACAGAACTAAGGACTGTCTTTCATGTGAGATATTCATACAGATTTATTGCCAAATTGTTTGAGTGTCTCACAGTCCTTCTTGTATTATTTTCCTAGTATCTCTGGGAAAACTCTTGTTAGCTAAGAATCAGACAGATCCAGGTTCTCCCTAAGCCCAGATCTTTCTCAGGTACCTGACATTTATTCAAGTGGAAAAATCCCACCAATTTCCATGAAAGCAAAGATGTTAAGTACACTGGGTGTCCACAGATAGGGGCACATAATTAAGGCAGCTTAGCAAGCTACCACCTCTTCCTCTGAGGTTTAAGTTAATCCCTTTCACTTTGTGGTTAGGACCAAATCAACCGCTTTTGGGTGCATCAAATCATGGGCAATGACTCCATTCCCTTAGCACATATAGCTGCACTCTCACATCAAAGTTTAAGAACTTTTTTAACGGAAAGGACATGTAATCATTCCACAAAAAAAACTAATCCATAGGCCTGATTGTATAGTTTTACTATTTCGATTTTCATTACAGCCCATTGGAGATCAGGCAGGACTTCTTGTTTAGCTACTACCCTTATTTTCTCCAAATTTGCTTGTTTGCTTGCATGTATGGGACTGCACATGTAAGCTTGGGAGCAGAGTCTTCATTTTGGTTTTAATTCTCAGTTATTTTGGGGCCACCTTCTGATGGATCAGTTTTCAAACATTCTTCCAAGTGACTTATTCAGGGTCATGTACCAGCAGGACCTATACCCACATCAGTTTCTGATAGAGACTATACTAACAGCTTCAGGACTGAAAAATCTTTCCTATCACTGCTCTGATGCACCTTCATGCTGGCTATTCCCAACAGCTCAAAAACAACGGTGCAAGTCAGAAATAATTTGTGATAACAGGTAAAAACATACAAATAAAGAGAATCCGTTTCACTGCTGCAAATACCTTAGGAAAGGTGACAAAAGCCCACAGTGCCTCAGAGCTGACAGGAGTTTCCCCTTTGGGTCAGCAGCTCATGCCTCTGAATCATGTTTCTCTTCAGACCGAGGTTAGTTATTGAATGGCTTGTGGGTCCCAGCTGCCTCTCTGTCCCTCAGCTGGAGCAGCAGTGCCCTTCGGCAAAGGAGCAGGATGATCGGCTGTGGGCAGTAACTCCAAGGTGTAGACGAGGCAGGTAAATCTGCCCAATTTAATTAGCTCAGCTCTTGCTCACAGTTTCAGTGTAGACCCAAAAAAAGATAAACCCAAAGCATCTGTTTTCGTCAGTGATAGGAACTTAATTCTGTTATTCTATTATCTACAAAGACAGGCAGATATTAGATAGATAGATAGATAGACAGATGGAACAGCCTGAAGTCATTCTAGTAATAAATCTATTTATTTCACTGTATTTATATGGGATAATCTTCTTGGCTGAAAAATGCCCTCAAAAGAAGTCCCTGCGGCGTCAGTTTGCACAAACAGAGGCAAAGCAGCAACAAACAAATAACTCCATCTCATATGCTGCATGGGACATGAAATACACGGCAAGCACTTTGCTCCTGGAATGCTTCCAGCAAAATTTTACCAGAGGCAGTTTTGAAGGAGGTGCTCCATGCTTGTCTGGGGATTTGTGTGCACATGCTGTTATTCTGAGGGGAAAAGAAATGCATTTGTGAAGCTGCACCACAAAACTCAAAGAAGTTGCTGTAAGGTCAGTTTTGGAGTTGTGTACTTGGATTGATTTATTTGCTAAATCTGGGCAATCACATATTTTTTTAAGAGTATGTTTATTTGTATGGGAATAGATATAGAGGGTAGGGAAATACTAAGCCCTACTTCTGGGGAATCTGCTTCAGTGTATTTACACAGAACAGCCTTTGTGGGATAAAAAAAGGTTTGGAAATAGTCCCAACAGAAGATTAGGGGCAAGGGAAGGGTCATGCTTTCCTGAATCATCTGTTATCATCGGAGAAAAGATACTGACTGAGCTGAACCTTGGCATGTTCTTGTCTGACCTCTTTAATACTCCTGTCACAAGAGTATTTTAAGTTTCTGGCCAAACATATCTTTTCTAGCTTTTGCCCTCTCTCTGTTATTCGGCAGGACCTGAAACAAGATAGTCAGCAGGGAGACACTGACTTGAAACCTAGGCAGGAGCCAATTGCCTAAGCCATTTTAGACCCTCTAGGGTATCCTCAGCATCCTTATGGGCCTACCAGATATGGGGCAGGACCTAGACCCCACTCCCCTCATTCTGCATATACAGCAGAGGCCAGGTGGGGTGTTCCACCGTCTTAAAATGACACTGCTTCTTTTGCCTAGCCATCTGAGTTCCACACACGTTGTATGTTTTGTGTTGTCACCACCAGAGAGAGAGCTTCATGGAAAACAAGGGCGCTTCCAGCCCTATGTCCCAGTCATTCCCTGGCCTTTCTGCTGTTATGCCGTTTTCCAATTCTTCATCTGTATCTAGTAGATATGGGGAGCATCTACTCCCCACCAGCTTCAAGAAGAGCCACTGGAGATGTCTGTGTTGTGTGTGATCTCTGTGGTTCCAACACCACCCTCTAGACCAGGATGACCTCAAATCTGCTGCATTCTAAGTCTGTTGTCAAGTTGGGTCCCCACAAAACTGTTCACACAGCAGGCTTGAGGAGACAGGATCAAGGCAGGGCTATGCTTATGGGCATCCGTATACAAATGTTGCCACTGTGTCAGAGGAATAACACCCAGCAAAAGACAGAGGCAGTTTGATGGAAACCACCTTCCTTTTTCATATTTCACTACTTTCCCAAAGGCACAGGTTCAGAGCTGTCCAGTCCCAGGAAGCAAGAGCAAATACCTTGGGCCACCTGGCCTTCAATGGAATCATCTAATTCTGCTGTCTTACCATGCAGATAAGCTTTCATCAGACTTTTCATCATCTTGTTTAAACACAAGCCTGGTAAAGTCCATCTGCCTTTTAACACGTTATTCATCCCACTCCTTTCCTCATTAAAATTCCTGCCCAGTGCTCCAACACCAGCAGTCAGTGTCATTGTCAGATGTGCCATTTAAGTCCCAATAAATCATTATTAGTGCCAGCATTGTTTGGGAACATGGCTATTAATAAAGCACTCCAATGGATATGCAGAGAAGGAGTCGGCACCACCACTTTGCCAACAGGGACTCCCCCTCTGCCACTCATGATGGCCAGCAGCTCTGAAGACCTGCCAAGGAGAATATCCCATCTGCCTGGTAAAGGCAAACCCCTGTGCTGGCCCACAACAAGCTGAGCCTGACAGGGGAGGTAGGCTGTGTCACAGGGAAAGACATGAAAAATGGACATTTAAGTCAGAGCAGGAAGCGATGGTTCACAGCAGCAAGGCAGTGCTGTACCCAATTGCCTGTATTAGCAGCTGGTTCAGAGGGGTATTTCGACATCTCATGGCAAACAGGACCTTCTCTCATCCCCACGTAGGAGTGCTCACTTCCCCATGCACTTCAGTGCTGTGGTGATGAGTCAAGGGAGGGCTGATGGATGGATGTTTGAATTAGCTGGGTAGCACACGCCGACTAGCAAAACATGTGGAGATGAAGTGTTTATTTTTCATGTACAGCAGCATAAATTCTGAGCACCCATTCCTCCCCTGAAGGGGAGCAACCTGGCTTTCTACGTGTCCTGCCTCCCTCCATCCCACCCGCCCTTGCACCGAGCCAGCTGGATTTGCCATCTAGCCCATGAAGATTGCTGATAGCCCTCATGCTAGGAGTCTGGAGGGTATTCGGGGAGAAAGGTGGAGGTGGTGACTGTGGATACCCAGCAGGGAACGAGGGAGAGTCTGCTAGCAGTCTCAATGAGCACCCAGGATGCTCACAGATCAGAAAGTAAAGCTTTGCCTCTGAATAGTAAGAAGTTGCTGCTTCTTTTGCCATCAGACATCTGGCTCAGGAGAGTAAATCCCAGAGAGTAAGATTGCCTGGGAATACAGTATCTTCCCTCCCTGCTCTTTCCATTGTCACTTTGCTAATAAAATGAAGATGCCCCTAAACCAAGTTCCCAACATGCTCTTTGTCTTTTGCTGGGTGAATTAGAGTCGCTTTATTATGAGATGCTACCAGGGAGCCTGAATTGCTTCAGGCTTTTGTGCCTCTTCCTCACAAAACACTGTCTTTTCAAATTACCTCCCTCACAGAGAGTGACCCAAGAAAGACCAGCCCTAAGGAGCTCCCTTTGGGAGGCATCTGTTTCACACCTATGGAAACACGTAGAAGACCACACAATAGCTTGTGTGCAGCCATGGGCCTCACATGGGTGGCTGGGGAAAGGTGTGATTAAGGCACTGGGAAATAAACCTCCCATCTTCTCCAAACATGTCTTGGGGAATGCGTGTGAGTATGTGTTTTGGCAGGGGTGAAGAAGGGTGGAGGGCACATCTTGCAGATGCAGGTAGCAACCCAGATATTCCCCATCTTACTCTTCCCCAGATCTGTCACTGTGAATAGACTGGCTTGCTTTCCCCTCGCTTGTTTTTTGTGCTTTCTAAGACTCCGCAACTCTTATGAAAACACACAATCTTAATTGGCACTGTCAATTCCAGCTGACAGAGCTCCCATAAAACACACCCAGTAATAAAAAAATGTAATCCCCTTTCCCTCCCTCACAACGAAGTTCAATTAGAGTGAGACAAGGAAGATTCCAGTGGATGGCTGTAGGCAGACTGCAATTTGCTGGATTTATGAAAAAATGTTGTAATCTTGCCAATACTTTGATGAGGACCACTTTGTGCTAATGAAATGAGGTGGTATTTACTCACTGGAAGACATTAAATCCCGCTGAACTAATGGGTGGGTTTTAAGGCTGCCCTAGGTGCTTCACCATGAAACCTGGTGTCATTTACCAGCAAACAATCAGCTCCTACACAGTCTCCTGAGCCTCGTGCTTCTCACAAACACTTCTGATGGTTTGCTTTCCTTCCCTTTGCCAGCACTGCTAACTCCCACAGCATTAGGGATTCTGCATGCATATTGTCTCTCCTGCGCAACTTCACAAAGGTTTGCTGATGTTTGTGTGGCAAAGTCTGTTCAGATCCAGACTGAACAGAAGCAGGGGATGCAAAAAGGAGCAATCCCCTCCAGCCAGACCTGTCTTTCCTTTGGTATGGTGGGGATGTTCAAGGACTGATTTGTTTCGGAGCTGTGCCCCATGCCCTCAGCCCTTCCAATGAGAGATTCAGGTGGGAGGTAAGAGGGAAATCCAATCTGTTGTCCTTACCTGCTGACCCCACGATATTTCAGCCCTCCTCTGCTTGGTCACAGCACAACCTCTGCCCCCTCCCTGGCCACAAGACATCACCGCGGTGCATGGAGGTGGCAGAGGAGAGGAGCATCAGTAGTGCTGTGGCTGGGGAGGAAGGGAAGGAGGCGAGCAGGCAAAGACAGAGGGGAAGCTTGCTGAGGAAGGTGGGTTGATAACGCAGCAACTATCTGGAGCCTTCCCAAGGGAAACCACAATGAGATGTGCTTGTGGTGTTGCGGTGGGACCTTGAGGATAGAACTAAGGGGGACCCTTTGATCCTCATCTCTGAGGCAGGCAGAGTGAGGGGGGCAGGTTTGCTCAGAGAGTGGGAGGTGGGAGGAGGAAAGGGCAAGACTTATACTGAAGGCTAGTGGGAGCAAACTCCCCCCTCGCTCTCTGGCAGGGGGCTGAGATGCAAAGCCATGACTAAGGTGTGAGGGGAGAGATAAGGAGGGCACTGGAAGTGTCCCAAGTCTTTGGATACAGATTTTGTCACCAGCAACCCTTGCAAGAAGAGACAAGGGCCCAGCCAGTGGCAAGAAGTGGTCCCTGGGGAGGAAGGACTGGTGAACAGCGCGCTCTGACACCTAAAGCCAAGGCTTCAGAAGCAACGTGGGTAATGATTTTGGCAGCGCCAAGAGTGAATGAGACACTCCTCCTGTTTCCCCACTGCCTCACTTCTTGGGTGGCAACTTCCCCGGGGCGGAGAGGGAGTGTGAAGCACTGCGTGATAAAGCGGGGAAAGGCAGGGTTAGGCAGGGGGCAGGAGGAGAGGGCAAGGAGGACCAGGGGGAGGAAATCAGGACCCCGATACTTGCTGACACCTCAGCATCGTGCTGCTCCCTGGGTGCCAGCTTCCTTCCCCCTCCCTACCCAGGTACTTCCCTGTTCTGTTCCCTTCACTTCCCAGAGCCCCGCAGAGCTCGGGGCTTGCTGCTGCCATGCTGGGTGGGACATGGGTCCCAGTCACAGGTTCAAACCCACACATTCATGCGCCTGCACGTGCTCTTTTGTGCACAGGCAGTGGAGAGAGGAAAGTCAGTGCCAGCTTTTCCCAGGCTTTACACTATGCTTCTCCTCGCTGGCAGCTCTGCTGGGGAGCGGGAGAGGTAGGCAGCCAGGAACGCAGGCTATGAGCAGAGGGGGAGGTGGAGGAGGTGGCTGCTCGGGACAGGGATGCTGGCTTGTGCTGTGGGTCTCGGTGGTGATAGATCAGTGTGGGAAGCCAGAGCCAGAGTGCCCGTGGGGGAAGCTTGTACTGTCTGGCGCTGCTTGGATGTTCTCTCATCTTTGATAGAAACAACTGAATTTGCGAACTTGTTTCCCACAAGAAAGGCCCTCAGTGTTCACAGGGGAACAGATTAGGGATTGTCCTAAAGCCTCACGGTGGCCAGGGCAGCAGAGACAGCCAAGTACCAGAAGATTTCCTTGGAATGCAACAAATCTCGCAGTGAGATAAGAGTAACAATAGCTTTCCCTCCGGCCCTCCCTCGCAACTTCTTCCTCTCTGGGCAAGTGCTTTGCAGCAAGCGCAAAGCAAAGGTGAAGCCTAATGAACTCTAGGGTGGATGGATCCAGAGGGGTGGATGGAGGGCAACAGTCCGAGCAGAGGAGGCAAGAGATGCCTCTGTGCCACCGGTGCTGCACTTGTACGTGGCTCCTCTCTAGGCATGGTGAGACAGCACTGGTCGGTTTTAGGCATTGAGAAATCTCCAAGAAAAACGCTGAGGTGTCTCTGTCTGCTTCAACCATGAGCCTCCTTCTCATCCAGAAACAAACAAAAAAAAAAGACTAGATTCCCTGCTCAACCCCAGCCCAAGGATTTGCATGTCACATCCTTCCTCGGCATCTACAGAGGTCCACTGAGCACAAATACAAGTAAGGCTTGGTGAATCTTCCTTTCTTCTTCCCTTTTTTACTGCATGATTTTTCATCCCCACCTGCTCTGCCCTTGTAAATGGTCAGAGATGTCTCTGGGACATGAAGACCTGCCTCCACACTGACATCTAAAGGGGAATGGAAAGTGTAGCCCAGTGACTGATGGCTGCAGGCTGTCTGCAAACTGAAGTGAAATATCCCACCACAACACTTCACTCCGTTCCCAGTTTAGAAGTTAGGCCTTGGACCATTAGAGCTAGAGGCATACCTTTAAAAAATGCAAGTTTTTTTTTTTACATGGTTTACACAGGATTGTTGCAGCCCTTGTACAATTAAAAGCTTTTTTCTAGGCATAGAAGTTACATGTATTACCAGAAGGGCATCACAAGCAATGGTGATGCTGGCTGAGTGGAGGGAATTCTTCTATCCTAATTACTGCTCTGCAAATGAGTCAGCAGGGCCTGAGGGGTATTATTTGCTAGAGGAACAGCCTGAACAGCCTGAACTGCTGAAGGAAAGGACAGATTTCCCTGGGGTTACCACAGGACATTCAAACAGCCATTCTGCTTGTGGCCTTTAATCCTTGCATCACAGACGGTCTCATGTTCGCATCGTCAATGATGACAGCACAAAACAACAGGCTGGTCACTGCCATGAGAAACCTAACAGTGCAAGGCCAAAGGCTTCTGAAGGCCATGGGCCGACGAAGCAGCACAAAGTTGCCATGATCAGTGCAATGAGTTGGTCACCCTTGAAATCCTCACTCCGCAGTGGAGATGGTGCACTGCACAGCCCGCGATCCACCCCAACAGCAGCTGCATTTCAGCTGAAATACAAAAGTTGCCTGTGAAACCACTACATGCAGCCACTCCCACTGACCATAGCACAGTGATTACAGACCATGATTCCCGATAGCAGTGATGGTGAAGTTTAGATTAATTTGCCGTCATTTCATCATTTACACTAAATGCCATGGTTCTTTGATAAACATTTCAGGCCTTTTTCCAAACAATTTTTCCATTCAGAGCTGATGAAAACAGGCTGTCAGCACTTCCAGTAGAAACACCCTGCTCGTGGCAACAGTCGCTGTCTGGCCTAGTGGTCTCCCTGGAGAAAGTCCAAGTGGGAAGGCAGTCTCTCTAGGCTCCATTCCTGGAGCTGATCCGGTCTGGAGGAAGGCGACCACTGTTTCAAGAAGGTGATGATGCTCTCTCCCTCCGAGGGACTTAGGGGAAAACACAGAGTGGGTTTTGTCAGCCTGGAGGCTGGACTGCACCAGCCAATACAAAAATAAGGCAGGTCCAGTGCTGGGGGAAAGGAACCATTTTCTCAGTCCAAAGTATGTGTTGTTTTCCAGGTGCTGGCGCTAGCTGCCTTGATCTGGTGAGCTCTCCAGTATCTTCTCCCTTCCTTACTTACAGGTGTGCTGAGAGGCATTGGCACCTCAGGCACAGGCCCCCAGACCACTTGGGACTTCCTTGTGGGGACTGTCCTCAAAATGCTCTTACTTCTGCATCCATCACACAGCGCTGAATTGAAGACTTCATTCCAGTCTGAGAGATGTCTGAACCTAGCACCAAACTTTGCACCACTAGAGTCCATCTCTGTCTGTGGGAGGTCATCAAACCCAGAGTTCTGACTGAATTCGGTCTTTAGCGACTGCACCACACCAAGCCAGGACCCATGGGATCTGCTGGGTCCATGATTGACACCACAGTAGGAAAGATGTCCCGGAAAGGCAAGTGCAGACCTGGTAAGGCATCTCAGACTTAAGCAGACAAACATACCCCTTACCTGAATTTTTGCTTGGGTCCTGCACATAAAGAATCCTGCAGCATCTTTCATCTGTGCCTCCAAAGTTTGTCCTTAGAAGCTGTGTTCACTGTGGCAATACTAAAAGGCAAAGCTTAACTAAATCACAAAGCAGGAGGGAAAGAATGACAGTTGGTATGTTGAGTTACGAGAGTCTGGCAGTTTCTTTTTAGAGTATTTATTAGGATATTGTCCAAAGAGTCCTTCACTGTTTATGACACACCATAAATACCATCTGTCTCCCCTCGCCTCCCAAAACAGTGAGCTGTTCTTTGCCGAAATGCTGTTTGCAGGTCATCTTGATAACCTGCCCCACAGGAGGAAGTGACAAAAATAGATCTCCCTGCTTAAAAAATCTCTTTATTTGCACTAAGCATAGATATTTTGCCCCTATTGATGTAATCAAACACCACGTTGACAGCGTGTGAAAAGTCTAAAATAAAGACTCCCTTAATCTGGAAATCAGCACCTGGAAGTGTGCAATCAAGGATAGCTGAAGCGGGGAGAGAACAGAGCTTGTGTCCAATATACTGAGGCATTGTTCAAGACATCCAGCTTTTCTGAGGGCCAGTGACATCGGTGGAAGATAGTTGCTCTACAGAGAGATATGAAAATAACAGTTTATTTTCCTGGCTACACCCTCTTTTCTCATCTGGAATTCTACAGTAGGTGGATTTTGTGGTCTTTTTTTGAATCTCTGTTGCTCCGCAGAGGCTGCGGTGCCTCCAGAAATGTCAGAAGCATCTGCAGTGTATGTTTAGATAATCAGACAGTGTATGAGGAGCTCTGTGAGGACTTCATGAGTGTGACACAGTCACAGAGGTGTCTACAGAAGTCCTGAAGTTTCTGGGAAGATATAATGTATGAGCATTATACTCAAAACATCTTGAACCTGGTAGCTTTTTTTAATCTGCCATTGTCAGCAGGGTGTGCTCATTCATACAATGGCTCACAAGCACAACTTTAATTCTAAGGCTTTATTTAGATAGACAGGAAGCATTAGGCAGAGAATTCATGGATAACAGCAGCTCATACACAGAAGCTGAAGTAACACACAGCCAGGCCAAAAAGAAGGGGCAAATGTTCAGGCAAAAATATGACTTATCCTCGAAGCAACCAAATCTTAGTTGATGGTACAATCTACAGAATGTGAAATATTTTGCTGAGGATGAGGTGTTTTCCAGCTGCTACACTGAAACAGAGTTGAATTCATGGAAATCCTCAAGTGTCAGTGTTGCAGAACTAAGCAACTAGAGACGCCCCTTCCAACTTTATAACTGGTGGATCCAAGACCCTGTGAGAACAACATCTACCTGGGATCATATGGAAGGTCAGCAGTAGACAGCTTAAGTATCCAGTTAAAGGAGATCAACTCTTTAGTGTTAACTAATCTCAGTGAACAGCTGATAAATGAGGCTATTTAAAGAACTATTTACTGTCATTATTCCAAATTGAAGAAGAAATTGTTTTGAAAAAGTCAGAATCGCTTCACAACTGATCAGAGCTGAGGAAAAAGACAGAAAAGGTCAGATGACATATTGTGAGCTAGTTTCCCTTCTCCGAAACTGTCTAATCAGCTTGACCTTATTAGAGAACATAGCCCCCTCTGAGCCAAGACTGCAACACAGAAAAATCTGTGGGCAATTGGGATACAAAAAAAAAAAAATAACCTCTCACGGAAATCCCTGATGTCCCCATACTGTTTGCATGGGGACTAAGTTGTTCCATACACGAGTCCTTGTTTAAATTGTTTGCTGCCATCCTCAAGAGAAGATATTGCGGTGGAAGGGGAGAATGAACTAACATACTCTAAACCATTTCTTAGTCTCTCAGCTTCATGTCACAGTAAGTAATGAGTTCGGTACTACATCATGGCAATGTTATGACAGAAAGCAAAGCCCTTCTGACCTCGAATTAATCCTGTCTTCTCCAAGAGCTTTGTTTCAGGCTTCACTGGGGACATATGCGTGTAACTTTAGATGATATCTGAAGGCATTTCAGATGGTAGCCAAAAATGTGCTTTATATTTATGCTGCATTTTGTTGCTCCTTTCCATCCAAAATAATTTGGGGAAAAATGGGGAAATCTCAGGTGGAAAATCCCTCGAGATCCCCTGATTCCCAGAGTAACAAACTTTAAAACAATTATCAAAAATGTCACTATTGCATGACCCATGTCTGCTGAAATGTAAAGAGCTGTGTTCAGAGTAATTGTAGCCACTTAGAGGCAAAAAGTCAAGACAATCACATATTGCAGCAAAGAGCTGGCTGTCTCAGATCAAGCAGAGGAGAAGAACAAGCCAGTTTATGCATCTAGTTCATAGAAATGAAAGGAGCCTGTGGGGTGTTTAGACCAAGTGCATGTTGTGTTGACATCTATGGAAAAGTTCCCATGCTGATTCATGGAAGAAAAATGTCCTGTTCCCTGTTGATCTACGATGTATCTTCAGACCATTCAGTGTTACCCAGTTTCTGGCAATCAGCCTGCTCTTCCACCTGTATTGTTTCTCTCCCTCTCCAGATGCCTGAAACATTTGTCCATTATCAGGTTAGTGAATAGTTGATGCCCAGTTTATTTCCATTTTTGTTCCATATAGTTTCAACTTTGAGTGAAGATGGAGGAAGCAGGATGTTTAGGGGAGAGTTTCTTTGCATACTACAGGACAAATCATGCATCCGGTTTTCTTAAGGTCGGGAAAAAATTAGTGTAGGACTAGAAACTCCTTGAGTTGAGAACAACCCTATGCTTATGGGGCAAGGAGATCTTTGTTCAGAGGTAGGAGACAAGGAGTTCCTGCTGAGCAGCAGTGAGGGCACAGCTGTATCCAGGGATGGCTGGACTCTCCAGAAGCAGGGCTGGAGAAGATGAAGTGAGTCGGAAATTTCACCAGCATCCCCTAAAAGGTGGGCCAGGCTTTTGATATGCTTTCTTATTTAATTGGGGGTGGGGAAGAAGTCTTCGGGCTCTGCAAAAATCCTCTTTGGACTGGTATCAAGACATGGCTGGAGAAAACATTTGAACCTTTAGTGTCATGCGGGAACCCTTAAGTGTTTTCTCTGTTTGGTTGTTCTGGTTAAGTGTGTTTCCATAGTGATAGTGAGGAAGCAGCAGATGGCAATACAAGGAGCCATATGACAACTAGAAAGTTATATTTCTTTTCTTGTAGTACAGATGAACAGAAAACAGAGAGGTTTGAGTCCCAAGGTGGTAGGTTCAGGGTTAGCAAAATCCCCTGAAGTTTCATGAATTGAGACTGTCTCAGTTCCCTTATCTCTGGGTAACCTCTGCCTTCCATGCTCTTGGCTGTCTTCAGATTCCTCACGTAAATGTAAGGGGAGAAGCATAAATTTCAACCAGGGTCAATTGTTTGTCTGTTTTTTCCCTCCTTTGTCTGAGTCTATTTTATATGTCCTCTTCCCTACTGCTTGCTTGGAACTGTTGAATTCTTGTGAGCTGTACAAATTTTGCTGTGTTGGATGGCTTGGCCTGAAGTGTCTCATCCTGCCCACGCAATAGTCCAGTTCTATCTCACCTCAGGTGTATAAATGAGGATCCTGCTAGCTTTCAGCTCCCTCTACAGTTAACAGAAAGCGAAACCATCTGATGGTTACACAGGTCACCCTCAGGCACAGCCAAAAGGCCCTGGTCTCTCTCCATTGACTGAATGGGGAGCTCGTCTTGTCTGTGCTCCTAACCTAGGCAGCTCAGATACCAGATGTAATCTATGGAAATCATGATGTCAGGGGTGCAAATGAGCAGGGAGCAGCTGAGAGAGGAACTACTTCTGTCAAAGAAATGAGATGCACTGAGGAGAGACCTGAAAAGGATTTGTGTCCCTGCTTAGGGCTCAAGAAGACGGGGGATGTTTTCAAATACGTTGGTTCCCTTGCTGCAAGATGGAAGGCAGAAAGAGGAGACACCTGAGAATACAAGGAGAGGAAACAGGTAATGGTGAAAAGTAGCAGGGGATGGTATTCAGCTTCAGAGTAATTTGTGGGGCTCTAGCTTATCCCAACAAGGAGAACATGAAGGGCAAGCAATGACTCATATTCATATGTTTTTCACAAACTGTTAAAATCTCTGCCGGTGCAGCAGAATTGTCCCTCCACAGAGGGGCTGCATACCAACCAACCAGGCAGCCTCTACTGTTACTGCGCCCAGGAATAACATTGCCTTCTTGCACCTCTGTCCTTTATTTTCCCAGTTCTGACGCCCCACCAGTGAAGGAGTGCTTTAGTGCAAGTTAGACAAGGGGCTTCTGGAGTTCTTAGAGGTGCTATTTTATGAGGGGAGATACAAAAGTAAGATCTTGAAATTTGCAGCCATTCACCTACATTTTTGGCAAGTAAATTAGTCTTCATGTTTCCTGGCTCCTGCTTGTGCACTGCCTTCCTTAACTTCCTCAACAAATCCTACAGCTTATAGTATTTCCCACCCAGAAACAATTTGCACTACTGCTGTTTTCCATTAGACAGCCATCAGGTGGCTGTTTCAGTAGCGACAGTTCCCTTGAGTCCACGAGGAGACTAATTGTCATAAATATTAAGTATCTGTGACTTCTCATGACTTGAAAATTAGTTATGTTCTCTGCACCAGTCATCTTATTCTTTAATATCTGGGCATTTCTCTTGCTTCCTTCACAAGGCCAGCCCTTTTAGAAGAGCAGATCGTGTAATGGAATGCAATTCAGCTTAGTTTGCTTTCAGTTTTTTTTTCCCATTGTTGTGTTTGGTCTGCAATTTTTACTGTTTAGCATTCAGAAGACAAGTTAAACTGATTCTTTTCCTCTACTCGCATGCTTTCCTGAGATATTTCTTCCCCCTGGTCCAACAAAAAGGCATGACATGCACCAAGCAGCAGGGGCGTAGCCAGCTAGCTGAAGGAGGGTGAGAAACTCCTGAGAAAGGAACAGGAGAGCATGAGCAGGAGTTCACCCAGTCCAGAAGAAGTTTAGATTTCTTTGGTACCCTTTTTGGGAGATCTGAAGGCGGTATATTTGTGACGAAACTGCCTAAAAAAAAAAAAGAAAGAGAGAGTGTTTCTGAGCCAGTAGAGGGTTTTTCTCCAGGCTGGGGGATGAGGAGCTTTGCTATGTCCCAGGGAGGAGAGTTTTGCTCTCCAATATTATTTTTTTTTCCTGTGGTTATAATGGAGGATTTGAATCTGTGGCACTTGTAACCCTTGCATCTTCCTTCAGGAATTAAACATGCTAAAAAGAATTAATTTAATTTCACTGGCCTAGCATTACTTCCAGAGCTTGCTGGCAGCCCACCTCACCGCCTCTGACGTTTCTGTGGTTAGAAGCAACAACCGACAGTAGTCACGGGCAAGCGGGTCTCAGCATCCTGGGAGCAGGATTTCATTAAGGAGTGCCATGGCTCACTGCATGGGTGTCTCTCACCTCCTTTGTATTTGAAGCAGAACAGTAAAGAGAAACAGCCAGCAAGCTAATCACTACCACAGCCTATTGGGAAGATAGGAATAATTATTTAAACCAGTCTTGAATTACTCATTGGCATGCATCTAATTAACAAATTCCGTTTATTCCTGTAACTATTGTGCAATAATTAGTGGGTGTTAAATTGAGCTCTTCTGCCGGCAATTTCAATGGTGTAATTTTGCCAAGATGTCTCTGTTTTGCCTGCAATGGCTGGTGCCACTGGGAATAGTCTGGAGGTGGACAAAGCATTTTGACTAAATTTACTTTTGCTGAAAAGTACCATTCCCTCAAAGCCTGGGGTTCTTCGAGGGGGAGGAGAAAGCGATTTCAAGCAAGTTTTTCCTCTGGCCAGATTCCTGAACTCTGAGACCTGCTGGTCACTTCAGACAAGAGAGGAGGAGACATCTGAATAAAAGCATAGAGCTGAGACCAAATGTTCTGACATAATTCTGCTTCACATGCGCATTGGGTTTGGTGGTTTGGATTTTTTAATGCATATCCTGCTCCAGAGTGGAGCAAAAAAACCAGCTTTCAAAACCTTGAAAGATTTCGCAAAGCTGAATTGTCTTCCTCTGGCAATGCAAGCATGCCTGCCTCGGGGTGCAGAAATGCTCCTTGGGCTGGGAGAAGGAGCAAGGCCCACTGAGAGAGTGGGGGTCTGCCTCACACTACTGCACCCAGCACCACAAACACTGACAGGCTTTGAAGCCACGGCAATCAGCAGGAGAAAGATGGGTTGCTTCTATAAGCAAATCCTGAATGGATTGCCATAAGATGCTGCCCCATTCCCTGCTATATTCTGTTTCCAGGAGTCATCTTCTTCCTGCGGGCTGGTGGGGTGGGCTGGGCAGATGTCTCTCTTCACTGATACCTAGATATGCTCCTGAAGCTGGAAGCAACAGCATGGGTGTAGAACAACCTCACCTACTGAAAAGGAGGCTGACATGAGGCTTTTTCGCATGTGCTAGGCTTTGGTCATCCTATTTACAATGCAGTACCCTAATTTCTGTTTCATCCAGAGAATTCCAGAGCCAGGCATGACTCTGACTATGTAAGCCAGATCCCAAAGCGAAGACTGAGCTGTGGCTGCAGGTATTTCTTTTCAGGAGATATCATGGGGGCATCTAGAGATCTTTACCCAAGATACAGCTCAAGATACAGCCCTTCTTTCCTGGCTGAGCCCTCTAACACTGGAAGATTAGTTAAATAAATAAATAAACAAGAAACAAAGTCCTGGTACCAGCTGTATTTTGCACAGACCCCACCAAGGTCCTGTCACTGGTAGATTGCTAGGTGTCTGCCAGCATGAGGCTGCCATCTTCCCCCACACATTCACACCTGTTTCTGCCAATGGTGAGCCTAGCCCGTCCTGGGCAGGATGAGGACCACATCCCCCATCATTTCCCTCAGGTGTTTCCCTTTTTTGATCAGCTTCCATCTTGTCTAGGTCGAGTCTAAGCTGCTTTATTTGGGTTCATACTGCTCTTATATTAATTATCACTAAGAGATCTTGGCTGCTCCCAGGGCCTTTTTTTTCCAGCATGAAATGGTCCTACAACGTTTGTCAGCCATGTAGGATACTTGCCACTTTTCCCTTTGACCATCCTTGCTCTCTTCCACTAGCTTTTTATGTCTCTTCTATAAATAAAAAGCTCCCTGAGATATTCAAAGCGTTGCTTGAAAAAGAGGTGGGGGGAGCTTGCTGGGGGGGAATGGGCCATTATAGAAAAGGCCAGGTGCTTGGCATGTCCCCAGCTTGTGAAGGTGGGAGCTGTCACGAGTCTTAAAAATATCAGTGTGGGAGTTATAAATAAAAGCTTTAAAGCCAGGGTTTTAGAAAGTCATCTTTAAATGCTGCATAATTTATAGCCTGCTGCAAAGAGAAGAGTGTGTGAGCTCTGGAAGCCGACCTAACCCATTCCTTCTTCCCTCCATAGAATCACAGAATCACAGAATAGTAGGGGTTGGAAGGGACCTCTGTGGGTCATCTAGTCCAACCCTCCTGCCGAAGCAGGGTCACCTACAGCAGGCTGCACAGGACCTTGTCCAGGTGGGTCTTGAATATCTCCAGAGAAGGAGACTCCACAGCCTCCCTGGGCAGCCTGTTCCAGGGGTCCGTCACCCTCAGAGGGAAGAAGTTCTTCCTCATGTTCAGACGGAACTTCCTGTGCCACAGTTTGTGCCCATTGCCCCTTGTCCTGTCACTGGGCACCACTGAAAAGAGCTTGGCCCCATCCTCCTGACACCCACCCTGAAGATATTTATAAGCATTTATTAGGTCCCCTCTCAGCCTTCTCTTCTTCAGGCTGAACAAGCCCAGCTCCCTCAGCCTCTCCTCGTAGGGGAGATGTTCCAGTCCCCTCATCATCCTTGTAGTGCTCCGCTGGACTCTCTCCAGTAGCTCTTCATCTTTCTTGAACTGGGGAGCCCAGAACTGGACACAGTACTCTAGATGAGGCCTCACCAGGGCAGTGTAGAGGGGAAGGAGAACCTCCCTCGTCCTGCTGGCCACACTCTTCTTGATGCACCCTAGGATCCCATTGGCTTTCTTGGCAGCCAGGGCACACTGCTGGCTCATGGTTAACCTGTCGTCGACCAGGACACCCAGGTCCCTCTCCGCAGAGCTGCTCTCCAGCAGGTCCACCCCAAGCCTGTACTGGTGCATGAGGTTGTTCCTCCCCAGGTGCAGGACCCTGCATTTGGCTTTGTTGAACCTCATCAGGTTCCTCTCTGCCCAGCTTTCCAGCCTATCCAGGTCACGCTGAATGGCAACACAGCCTTCTGGTGTTATCTACCACACCTCCCAGTTTGGTGTCATCAGCAAACTTGCTGAGGGTACATTCTAACTCTTCATCCAGGTCGTTGATGAAGAAGTTAAACAAGACTGGGCCCAGTACTGACCCCTGGGGGACACCACTTGTTACCAGCCTCCAACTAGACTCAGCGCCGCTGATGACAACCCTCTGAGTTCTGCCATTCAGCCAGTTCTCTATCCACTTCCCATAGTTGGGCTGTTCTTACGCGTGTGATGAGGTGTATGCTGGTCATCCAAAATTCAGGATTTTAACTATCAGTGCCTCCTTCTGCAGTCTTATCTGGGTCACTGTGGCTGGGTTCCTTTCACCTCCTGATGTCTCAGTATAAACTGGGAATAAATATCATTGGACTCATATTGCAAAAAAAAGAGGTCATGAGTAGGGATTCTGCACTTAGGTAGGGCAGAGTTGAGCGATAGCAAGAAACTCACTAATAAACAAGCAGGCTTGTCCTGTGGCTCTACAAGTGGTTTACTCTCTTGTTGACTCAACTCCTACTCTTTAAACAGGGATTATCCTAAAAGGTTGAGAAACTTCTTTTAATAGCAGCTACAAAATGCAAAAATCTCTTCTCTCGCAGAACAAAGCCTTACGAGAGACAGGGGGTAAGGGCCTGGCCCAAGGAGGGCCAGAAGAGCTGCCAAACTGGCATTTACAGCCATCGTTTCATCCAGCCCTGAAAGTGCAGCTACCTTTAAGATGTAACAAAGCAGCTGTGCTATCGCCATCCAACAATAATAAACAACGGGAAGCAGAACAGGCTTTCAAGGCAGCTGACTCTGCTGAGACGATCTAGCCCACCACATTATCATTGCTCCCCCTTTTCCCCAGCTGGAAACAAGTCTGGAAATCATGAGTCCTAAACCAAAAGAAAATAAAATAAATATATGATGTTGGAACTTCAGTATTAATGGCAAATAGCCGTGGTGTTGATGCCTTCCCCAAAAGACGGCCCAGCATGTTCTTCACTGCCCTTTTCATGGCCTTGGGGCTTGCTTTTGTGGTGATGCAGAAGGACCAGGTCCACCTCTCTGGTCTCTCTCACCTTGCTTCTCCCCAGACATCTGCATCCAAGCCTCGACTTGTTCAGAACGTGCTGAGCGGGTGAGTTTTAACAGGATCTCACCGCCCAAAGTGCCATGGCTTGAGGCTATAGATTTGAGCAGAAGCATTAAGCACCCTGCTCTTTAACTCATTTCTAATCCATTTATTTAAACTTCAGAGTGGTTTTAAAGCACAAGAATTAAGGGCGAGAGCAATTTAGAGTCTTCCAGCCCAGCTCTGAGATCTGACCTCTGCACATATCCTGGCTGCCTTTAAAAGTGCACCGGCATAAAAGCACAGTTTGTGACAAAGCATCTGGAAGGATTAAAAACTTTCTGGGATGGAATATGCTTCTGTCAAGGACCTCTTTCCTATCTCAACTCAGTTGCCAAAAAGAGATCTTTCCTCAGGGGGCTTCTAACCCGCCTGAGGGATTTAGAGAAGAATCGCTGAGAAGAGCATATAGCGATTTGATTAAGGGATAAATGTGAGAGGGAGAGGGAGGGGGGTAAGGGATAGAAGGGAGAAACAGGATTAAAAAGAAAATAAAAGAAGTGGGAAGTAACCGAGTTGAATGAATCTGTGTAAGGCAAGGTTTGTGGAAGCATTTTGGAGTCCAGACTCTGGGGGCTGTTTTGCCCTTGGTATGCATGACATCCTTCAGCAGTGCACAAAGTTAAAACCGAGGGGTTCTCAGGGAAGGTGGGAGCAGGAAGGATGGAGCTGCTGAAGCAGAGTAGAGAAAAAGCAGAAGGGTAAGGGGATTTTGAAGAAGGGTTTTGAGCCCTAGTGTGTGCTGTTCATACTGTCTGCCTGGTTACGCCTCTTCCTTGGACAACGCTTGGGAAATCGTTACCTGATCCCTCCCATTTTTGTTTACAAAGGCAATCTGGGTCAATTAGTCCCTGCTTCATTTCTTCTCATTCTGTCTGGATAGTCACTATGAAGTAAGTGGTAACCAATCTCCCAGCCCATGGAGTCAGTCTGTCTTCTTATTTCCTTATTCATTAAAGCAGACACCTTAGAAAGGCCGGAAAATATTACCAAAGCCCAAAAGACTCAATCTTCAGAATAAGGAATCAGTATTTCAGCCTCAGAGGCGACATGAGTCTGGGACATGAGACAGAGCTGGCCCTTCAGCTGAGGAGCAAGCAGTCTCTGGATATGCTGTTGTTTTCTTAGTTTGTCTGAAGATTTTGTTGTTGGGGTTTTGGGATCTTCTTTTTTTCTTTCTTTTTTTCTTTTCACTTTCTGCTCCCTCACCCCTCCACCCTGAATTGGCCTGACATTAGAAGCTGATGTGAAATGAAGAAGCTGCCTGCTAGGACAGTTTCTTCCCTCTTCATGATCCCTCCTGCATGCCAAGTCTCCTGTTGTGTTATTACAAGTGTATTTCTGTACACCACCATGCTAGGTGGTGTACAAATTCAAACCGAAAAAGAAAAAGCAAGGAAGAAACACTGGACAAACAAACTGTTCACGTAGTACTACTGATGCTTGGTTTCCCACTGATTTGTGTCTCATGATTAATGAAGACCTCTGTTTGAAACTTTTCCTGTTCTCAGGACTCTAATTCAAAGACATGTACTTGTGCTACCATATATCTCTCTCTTTCTCTCTCTGGTTGCTTATTTTTACTTATATCTCAGAAAATCTCTAGGAATTCTATCACTTGGCCAACAGGTTTGACAGTTGTTTGGAGGTACATAGAAATACAGACAACACAATTGCTCAAGCCTTGTTTCCTTAGGAAACTGGACGAAGAAGTTCCTTCCCAAGCAGGATACGTGCTCCCAAAGAAATGTTATTACCTTGAAGCCAAACAAGCTGCAATATTTCGGGGTTCATGTTGTCTGAGGTAAGAGACAATCAGTCGATGCAGATGGACAGGCAGGGGAGTTCAACAGAACTGACAATATTGAGCTTAGTCAGCTCAAGAAATGCCAACAGGCTCTTGAACTGCTTTTTCTCCTATGGCTGTACTGCTTGCCAATTATTGAGGCTTGGAAGGCATCTACCCTACACTTCTGCTGGGGTCAGAAAATTTTAGGTCAGCTTATTCAGGCATGAATTGGAATAGGGAGGACATTTCACTCCATTGTATGGATGCCCCAGCTTCCTTGTGCTGAGTTGCATTTTGGAGAGGACATCCCCACTGCAATCTGGTGGTGACTGTGGCTTTGGAAGTCACATCTGAATTAGCTTTATTCCTGAGGGGAATACCTGTGTGATGTAAGGAGTTTCATCTGCGAGCTCAGGCTGTAGAAGTGGGCCAGAAAGTTTGATAGATATCCTGCAAAGCAGGATCCCAATGAGCTTGATTCAGTTTCAAGTCTGTTCAACATGAGCTGCAGTCCTGCCTTTAGCTGTATCCTTAGAGAGGGAGGATCTCAATGCCATTCAGTGACAACTGTGCTGGATAAGGTTCCTCCTCTGAGTTCAACAGTTGAAGCAAAGAAGAGAGAAGCTTTAAACTACTGTAAGGACAGAGAGCTAGTAGAGGGAGAAAGGAAGTAATGATGAAAAAAATGTGCCTTATGGTGACAACTACTCTGCTGAGGAGTCTCCCTAAAGACACGAGGAAAACATTATACTTTTTTTTAGTGTGTTAACAGCACAATGGAGATGAGATCTGGAGTGGAGACCATATAGCATTATCATCTGCTTTCCTCTAAGAACAGACTGGAGAGGGAGGTCTAACTGGTCTTGACTGTTTCGTGGTTCTTCTACGCTCGTGGCTGGTTAGCATGTTTCTAAAGAAACTCTTGTTTTCATATATGGCGGTTTGCTCCAAACAGCACAGTGGGGGTTTTGTGTTGCAGGAAGGTATGAACAGACAACCCATGTCAGACTGCGTCCTTCTATTTCATAACACCAGTGCTGAAAGTGGCTAAAACAGATGCCAAGGGGAAAGATTATGAACAGGGTGAACAGGGAGTGTTTTATTCTCCCACCAGTCTGCAGCTTTAGGACTTCCAGAGATGGAGATGAGGGTTTTCTGCTTAAACAGCTGTCAGTACTTTTTTTCTGGCTGCCCTTTATCTTTGAGATCCTGACTTTGCGCAATTAGGGACCTCTGCAATGAGGAACTGTCTTATGAGTATTACCTCATATCAAAAAATATCAAGATTTCAAGGTCTCTAGTTGTATTTCACACAGAATAAATTTGTCTGTATGTTGACTACATGAATCCCTCCCTTTCAGTTATATCTAGCATGTCCATCACTAATGAATCTCATCATCACCAGCCAGAAAATGCCAACAAAATACCAAAACCTTGTAGGATACTAAAGGCATAAATATACATTTACTCTTCCCTGTGATTTGGCTCCATTCCCATCCTTTTCCCCAGATTACGCTATCAAGGGTGTGCTTTTCCTTTTTCTGACACGCTGGGTGGAAAGTCTTTCAAACGCCTAACATTACCCCTCCACCTTTTCTTTTGTCAGTCATGAGACTAAAAGTCTCTTGAGAATAACCATCCAGAAGACACTTCACACATTTGCTTTGGGGGGAAGAGTTAAAGGGAACTTTATCACTTACATCACTCTTGGCATAACTCCCAAGTCTTAGCATCAAGCCTGAAAATAACACAACTTTTGGCAAAACTTTGTTTCAGGTGATGGATTCTGATAGGGACCCTTTTGTCTTGACCTTGACACTGGACACAAATTGATCTGCTTTGATTTCTCTTAGCATAGGAAGAGAGAGAAAGAAAGAATTTTCCTTCAGCACCGCAAGTAACATTGACAACAACATCACAAGCTCATTACCTACCAACTCTGAAGGAAATTACACCACAATACAGACCCAGCCCAAGAAGACTGAAATGGCATAGTGCAGGTGTAATCGTATATGGCTATAGAATCTCTTGTGAAGAATTCCCAGGGCAGTGCCTTCAATTTTCTGTTCCCAAGCTTACCTGGAACACAGGTAAGTAAACCAAGGAAGGATCACTTACTAGTAAAGCCTTCCTCAATGTATCCCCTCCCTCCTGTGGCCAGCTCACTGCTATTGAACATGTTTGCTGACTTAGCCAATTTGTCTCTATTGTCTGTCTGTTGTCCGGCTAATTCACATGTGGAAAATGGGAGGTATCAGATGCTGTTCAACAGAAACTTGAAACTGAGTGTAAGCGCAAAGTGAGTATTGTATCTCTTTGCAGTTTACAGACACAAATCCCTCTCCCTTCATTTCTCTCTTGGTCACTCTTGCCTTGCTGAGGACTTGCAGTGTTAACTGTTCATGCTCAAGACCTGCTCGGCTCTTGAAATAGGTAATTTAACAAGGACGTTCTAGGGCAAGAGAGAGAAGAAAGTCTCTCAGAGACAGCAGGATCTAAGGGGATCCAAAAATTATGAGTTAATCTAATATCAAGACACTCACTATCTCATTCTTCATACTGGGCTTTGCCAGAACAACCATACATCTCTGCCTTAAACACAAATATATTGACTTGTCCATTGTAAGTTTTTGGCTGCCCCTGCCTTATGTGGTTTGACATTGTTTGACACTTACTAATCCAGTTCAAGCCTAAACTACACATGCATGGGCTTCCCTGACCTCTCCTGTGGCCCTAGTCTAATGATCTGATTAGTCCCAAGCAATATGTGGTTCCCACCCTCAATTTCTCTGGGTCCCTGGAAGAATTGTCTTAATAGAAATGCAGTCCTTGGGGTTTCTCAAACCATGACTGGATAAAGCTGGGCTGAAAATTGTTCTTTTTTTATTATTGTTATTATTGTGTTTTTGTTTTCTTTTCCCTTGGAAAATGTTGAGATTTCACCAAACAATGAAAAAGTTTGGCCAAGAGCCCTCCATTTCAGTTCAGAAATGCTCCCCCATGGGAGTTGTAGCTGGTATGCTTTCTGTCCCCGTCCTTCCCTGTGAGCTGACATTCCTGACTTGCCCACATCTCTCATGGTGCAGCATGGTCCCCTCTTGCTGAGACAATGCCACGCTCCATGGAAGTCATATCACCATGGTGCTTTGTGAGAAACGCTGTTCACACGGCTAGCACAGCCACTAGAGCAAGATGGGGTCACAAAGCTCTGCAGGGACAGCCTCTAGGAGACACTGTCTGCAGATTTCCCAGCTGAATCTCCAGGCCTTGTGCCACACTCTGAAGCCTTATTGAGAGATTGGTTATAACCTAGCACAAAACAATTTTCCTTTTATTAAAAGGCAAATTTTCCACTGAAAAATATTCTGATGGAAAAATTCAAGCAGCCCCAGAGAAAGTTCTTTCCAACCCCCTTTGCATTGCAGTTACCAACTTAATCTCACTTTTGTTGGATTTCTTTTCTGTTGTCTCTGCTTACTCTCTGATAACGGAGGGAGTGCTCCCTTTCACACAAATGTGAGACCAGGGGAAGATGTCATATGTTACTAATAACATATGGAAGGGTTTGTACCTTTCTGAATGGACAGATTTGCAAGCTGAGTTCTCATAAATCCCTGCATAGAGGAAGACGTTTCCCTGTCTTTTGTACGTATTAACAACAAAACAAAATACTTTTCAGATCTAAATCCAGCCAGTAAAGTTCCCCTCTTTTTTAAATGTTTCTTTGCAAAGGGTTTTGAACCTCGGTATCCCACTCAACTTGTTTGTTTTTTTCTTTCTTTTTAACTCTTTTCAGGCTGGTGAAATGTGCCAAACTGCCTGAGCTAGAGATCTCGCTCACTCTTTTTTTTTTTCTTTTTTCTTTTTTTTCTGTTTTTTAAGACAGAAGCAAGACAAAAGTCCCATGCTGTAGCTGAAGACCTCCAACTGACTGGACATCTCAGGTGCTTGCCAAGGGTTACTTTTACAGCCAGCATCTACCTTAGTGAGGTAGTAAGCATGTCCACCTAGGCTAGTAGGACCTTCCTTCTTCCCAGACTACCAGAGACCAGCTTCCACTCACTCTCCAATGTTTCTAAGCAGGGTGGGACTGAAAGGGGTGACCCAGAGGTAAAGAACTGGACATCCTTTGGCAGGGCATTAAGCTACATGGCATTCCACAAACTTTTCTTTCTTTCTGTTCTTTTTTCTCTTTTTCTTCCTTAAGTCCCTAACTTCTGTATATTCTTTTATCTGAAGTGAAGCTGCAGCTAATTGCCCAATGGCGTTTTTGCTGTGGATGTGCTCTAGATCAGCTGCTTTTCAGCGTGCAAAGAGGCATAGGGGGCATGCTTATATACTTGCGGGTGAGAAAATGCAGTAGACAGCATATTCTGTTCCAGGCTGGCTGTACAGTTCATCTCCAGATCCCAGGTTCCCCCTTTAAAGCATGCCCCCTGCCCCAGGGAACAGCCTGGCAAGCTCTCCTGACCCAAGAGCACTGGCAGCTGTTTGGCAGCTTCTGAAGTGGATCCAATCTGGTATGAGTTTGCTACACTTTCATTTTGTCTACATCTTCCACACAAATAACCGAGTCCAGAATCCCAAGCTGTGTTTTGCAATGGAAATGCTTCAATGTCTGGGAATTGCTTCTGCTGCAGGGAAGATACAGAGTGTTGTTAACTGTTTGAAGGGTCAGTGAAGAAGGGAAGGCAGTACCACATTTATGGGCCAAATACTTGCTTTCAGGGCTTCCTAATGAATGCCATGTGGTTAGGGAACCTGGTGAAAGCGAGTGAGCCTGAAGATGTCTGTCTCCCTGGGTCAGTGCCCTGAAAATTCTTGGATCAGCATTTTTCTGTTAATTTCCCATGTCTTCCATGAATCTTCTTTTACTATCAGACCTCTTAATTGGAAACACTATACCTTTGCTGTTCAATACAGTTCCACTGAATAACTGTGAGTCCCATTCCACAGCCTGTGGATGATCAACACAAATTGGGAGTTATCTTGGTTTTCAGACAAACATAACTTCTCACATTCAACACCACTGGACTTCATGTGAGGAGCAGCAGGAAGGAGAACTCAGCACTGTTCAAGACCACATCGCTTAGTGAGGTACACAGATGTCTTTCTGTACCTGGCATTCCTGTATAATCCAAGGCAAGAGAATGAACCAAAGCTGATGCAACCCTTCACTTAAAGTTGGAAGACAACAGGGGAAATATGGCTGTAGGAAGGCCAAGTTTTCGTTCTTGTTTGTGCAGTGTTTATGAGAAGAAAAATTAGGGGAGAAGAAATTCTTATCTTCCATACAGAGGTCTCTAGAGCTTTAGATTCCCTTTGCAATGGCCTCAGAGCATACACATGATTTGACTTCACGGATTAGCTGGGTTACATTACAATGTATGTGCGAATGGACAGTCTCAAAACGTTTCCAAGCAAATATGGTTGCCTTATTTTACACCTGGAACACGGGAACAGGAAGAGACTGGGCATCCTGCCCCAATCCATGTAAGAAATCATCAACAACACCAGATGTGGAATCCCTGTCCTTGCTTCATTCCCACTGCTGCTCCTCCACCCCCTTCCCTCCTTAATAGAACACTCCTTTCTGAAACCTAATTAAAAGAAAGAAAGTTAAATTATTTTTTTCAAATTCTCTTTAGAATCTCTTCTACCTCCCCATGAGAAATCTAACTGGATAGTTAAAAAACAAATCTGTCAAATGTCTTGATCATAGAATCAATCACAGTTCATCTCCCATTCTTTTGTTATGTTACTCCAGTGCAGCAACAGAAGGGCTGATCCAAAGTCACTCAATTCGATGAGTAAGGTATCTCAGTTCAGTGCGTGTGTATCTTTAAATCAAAATTTGCCCAAATACAGAAGGATGACAGATCAGCTCAATGCACCATCTTTACTTTTCCTGCCAGACTAAGTTTTACTCAACTTTCCAGCTGCTCTGACTCTGGTCAATGATTTGCCAGAGGTCAAAAGCTGAGTCAGCTTGGAAAACCCACAATCCTGCTGGCTCCCAGCTCAGTTTAGACCATACAAGCCCTCTGGGTCAAACCCCTCCTACCTTCCATCAATCTCTCCTGTCCCAGAGCAAATGGCTTTCTTCTTGCAAGAGGTAATAACCCTTCCAAGCTCCTAACTGAGCAGAATAAGCACAGCTGCACTGGAACACACCTGTACTTTTTCTAGCCAAGTACCTCGCAAGTATCTTGAGAGTGGCTGATGTCAGGTAAGTTCAGAAGAAAAAATTATCTTAACCAGCTCATTTGTGAGATACCTAATCCCTAAGGCATAACCAGCTTGATTCCTCTTTCATTCACAGCTCACCCCACAGCACTGTGCTACCCTAAGCTACATCCAGCCCCCAGAAATTCCTTCTGGCTCAGAATTGCAACTCTTCTCTGATGACAGCACTGACAGGCAGAGTCAAGGGTCTTATTTACCTTCTTTTTTGGCCACACCCCTCTCCCTCCATCCTTGCTGTAGCTCTGCCCTAATGGCAGTGCAGGGCATCCTACAGCTCCATCACAGTTCTGGCCTAAGCTACAATCCCAGCTGGTTGTGGGATGGCACCAGCTCACAGCCCAAGGACTGACAGAATTTGGACGGGACTCATCTGACGTGGTGATGACAGGCCCATCTCAATTAATCACGTTAAATGTTTTCTACAGCCCATTGGGATGTAACCAGTGGAGTCAGCAGAGACTTGTGCATGGATCACCACATCAAAAAGCGTCTACATTCATACAGATAAATTGCATCTGAAAGTGCCCGTTTTTCCTCCCTACATGTGACTGGAAACAATAGTTCAGATGGCAACCTCCACATCACAGACAGCTAAAATAAAGTTGGGTGGGTAAGTCCTGTATTGCATCCAACTGAACCAATGGATGGGCGGGGCTTTTTCCGATCCAAAATCCTCTTCTTCCTCCACTTTCTCTGCATTCATCTCCTTATTGAGGTGAGCATTCATTCATCAAAGCAATGACAGCTCTGAGACTTTCTTTGTCCCATGCTGTCTGGCAGAGCTCACCCAACACCTACCAGTTCCTCACTCTCATCTCACAGCCACTGCCATATTTGTTCACAGTACTACTGTCATTTTATCTTAACTTTCTTCACTTAGAACACTGTTATTCCACAACCTGTGTAAGCCATCTCAAGTGCAGAGGGGGGACCACCCCTCTCAGGGGAAGGCTTGCCATTAGATTGGGTTGTCCCAGGCACAAGCCCCAGCTAAGTAACCTAGGATACGCTCATAGTTTCCTTGCAACCCTTTGTAGAAGAAGGAAGAAGAACTTACAGAAGCCCCAGCCAAGCTCAAGGGGTAAGTTTTGGTGATGATTCAGCAGGAGACACCAGGACATCAGAAGTCCTTGCTCCCAAATGGCTATCATTTGATTTTGAAACAACACGTTGATAGGGAAGTGTGACATAAAACAGAGGAAAAAGGAGGGAAAGCAAACAATCCATGCCATAACATTTGTTGGGTCTTTGTTTTGCCAAGTCCTTGGAGAATGATTTGGTTTGGACTTAGTTTGGGAAACTTTTGCATTTTTTAAACAAATGCATACAACCATCACTCCTCAGTGGGCACATTTGTACCCATAACTGACTGTCTGGTGGCTTTGCAAAGTCTATGGGATGATCCGATCAGAGGGTGGTGCCTCTTGAGCAAAGAATTTCATAAAGGAAGATCTCAATGCTAGTTAGCTATTTTAGCATATCCAAAATGCTACCTTTCCTACTGTTACATTTGCTTTCTCTACAGAGCTCTCAGAACATCTGACAAAGTTGACCAGCAGCATTATTGTCAGGGGAGAATCTCAGTGGGGAAACTGAGGCACGGGATTATTGGGGTGTGCTCTACCCCACAGGCTGGCGTCAGAGCTGGTAAGAGACTCCAGCTCCTCACACCCTTGTGGGTAGTGATAGCCAATATCTCCTCTGAGTTTCCTCCATGGCATGCCTCCAGATGGAGTCCTCATAGCAAAGTTGGACTCCTATCCCAAAATAAGTGCCGATACCCTCAATGGAGTCTGTAATTCTTCTCTTTGCTGCCTGGCTGCCCTCTCCTCTGCCTTCCCTCCGGGCCTGGACACCTGTGTTGCACCATGATTGCCTCCTCATTTATGGCAAGTAAGTCTGGGTTCTCCCACTGTATATTTTTAAGATATTTTTCTTTTTTCTCTCTTTTTTGCCTTGGCATGTGTTTTCAATTGGATCCACTGTCATTCTTTCCCTGCTTGCTAATTCTTTTCTTTGGGGAAGCACAAGTTTTTAACAGCCCTGCAAATACTCACTCCTCTTTGCCAAGCCAAGTCCATTTCTTGGGGATAACCTGGCTCTGACCTACTTGTCAGTTATACAACAAATGCTCTGCTTTCAGATCAGCCTACTACTGTTCAAATCCACAGAGCTCAGCCATCATTTGTACACCTCCAGGGGTGCGGAGGAAAGTCATACTTGGCAGCTGGTCTCTTCAGGAAGACTAGGTGCTTCCGCTGGGGGAAATCACCCACGCATCCCAACAGCACCAACATTCAGAGACACCTCTTGGTGCTCAGCTCTCCTTTCGTAACCCCCTGCAATGCCTTTTCTGCAACGACTGAAGCCTGAAGCCAGACACTGGTGTCAAGGATTTAATCCTTTTCGGTTTCTCTTCGGTACCGTTTGCTTCGAGGAACATTCCTGTGGTTCCTGCCAGGCTCCTTTCCAGGGGAAAAGATTCAGGTGGCTTCGTTCCCTTTGTCTTTGCCAGACGTTTACATTCCTGCTGACGCAGCAGGATAGCAGTGTCACAGGCGGGAGCACTGGCAGGAGAGCCTGGCCTCTGCTCCCTGGCCGTAGTTACATTGCACAGGGCATGGAGCAACTGAGAAAGGACCAATTTGCGTGGCTTCCGCTAGGAGACCCAGCAAGCACATTTTATACTGATGACTGCGTGCTAATTAGCAATGCTGCCCAGCCCAAAGGTAGAGGATTCTTTGACTCATTAACAATGATAGTGATTAACTGAATTCCCCATCTATATCCTGGTCAAAGTTTTGGGATCTTTGCTTCACTGCAGATTGCACTGAAGACACTCGAGGACAAATCTGGTGGCTCTGTCCACATTGCTCCAAGAAAGAGTTGCTGGAGAAGCACACACAGCACCTTCCACCTTGCACTCCTGTTCAGGCAAAGGACGGATGTGCTCAGCAGGTCTCCCTTAGATAACTTAATGTTCTTGTCACTGGAACAGAAAGGCAAACTTCTGTCCAGATCCCCTAGTACCCAAGATGTTTTTTTGTTGGAGGAGCTGTGATATCTTTGCATTTTGCAGCTCAGCAACAGAAGTCCAACCTGGACATCTCTGAAGTTTCAAAAGCAGGTCTGATGGTGTCATCCACACTCCTGAACTAACCCACTGCCACAAGTACGGTGATTTAAGGCACAGTAGGGTGGGAGATAGCAAGCCAAAAAAAAACCCCACCTAAAATCACAGGTTATACATTTGATCAGTAGCCTCAGGAGCTTTCTAGCCATTGTAATCAGATCTGCAAGCAGCACTTCCAGGCCTCCATAACCTTGCCTTGCCTGTCAGATCAAGACAAAGTGGTTGCTATGACACCACAAACCATATTTCTCAGGCTGAGATGTGCCAGAATTTCAAACAGATGTGGCAGTGCAAACAAGAAGCCCCCTTGGGAGCATGCCAGAAGGCTCAGACAATGCAACAGCATCCAAACATGGTTAGAAGACATTCAGAGCCAGCTCAGCAATAATGGCCCGTACATGTACTTTCTGGCCTGCCTTACAGCCGAGCCCAGAGCAACTCAGCAAACAGTGGTACTTGAAAGCTTTGAAAGAAAGTTGCTGAGTCGGGAACTCTGCTGAAATAGCACCTGCGTGTGTTGTGTTTTTTTTTTAATTTGCCTTCTTTTCTTTCTCTCTGTCTCTGCTTCTTCTTCTTTTTTTTTTTTTTTTTTCTTTCTTTTAGGCCCACGTTTACAGCTATTTTGCTGCTTGGAAAAGCTAACCCCAGGCCTGTTTGGCATTTGCTCTTGGCCTAAGCCTTCACATGAAGATCCTCTGTAAATAGGCTAATGTCGGTTTCATTTCCACTCTGAAAGCAAGAAGGGTTCCTTCTGTTTCAGTAATGCTTTCTTCTCCGGCTGTAACAGAGAGGGCTGGAGTGGGGCAGGAGGGGGGTTTTGGCTGGAAACACCATCGGCCAGATTGCAGAGGTTCTGCGGGAACAGGTTGGCTTTGTCAAACCATCCGCCTGAAAGCAAGGTTTCCCAGGGAAGCATGCCAGCTCATCTTTCACGTCAAAAGGTCAGAAACCCACTTCCAGCAAATTTGGACATTTTGAGGTTTTGCTCGGAGGTGGAATGAATTATTTTTATTAGAAGTGCCTTTTTCTAAGAGAGGGAATATCTCTCCTTAGACTAACTAGGAGAGTTAGAAAAACAGATGCACTTTCAGGCTCACCGGCCCTTCTTCAGGTCTGAAACTGCAGTTCACCGTTTTCAGCTGCACACATGTGGGAAACACTTGCTCTTGGTTTAATGTCTCCACGTCAGCTGTTTAGACAATTTGAGGAAAGAGCCTCTGGGGGAGGAGGGGAAGAGATATTAGCAAAGAGAGAGAGGTCAAGGTTTATAGTATGAGACAAAGAAAGCTACAGGTAGCTGAAGCTGTGTATCTCTGTTGAATAGATAATTTTCAGCTCCAGTTTTAGTATCCAATTTTTTTTTTTTGCATTTTTTAAATTAATATTTTGCTCTTGTGGCAATTCTGGAACATTCCTGGGTGCAGAAAACCTGAGCTTTAGCTCCTATCCTACACTGGGGTTAAAGAGCAACATGTCTGCTGCTCTGGGAGAAGGCAAGAAAATGCTGGCATAAGAACAGACAGTAGAGAATATTTTTTCCTCTTTCTCTGAAGGTTAGGGAAGCCTGTGTGGCCCCCACAGGAGATGTTAAAGCAACTAGAACTGCCCTCAGTTTTATTCCAGCTGTGGTTTGCTGTTGGCCATTCTGTTAAACTGAACTAGATGGTACATGGAAATCTCCTGATCCTGACTCTTCTCCATCCCCATCCCTTGTCTTACCCCCCGTGGGAGCCTGGTAGCAGGACAAGGATGAATTTAGCTCTGTTGAAACATCACTTGAGCAACTTCTGTGACAAAGAGAAAAACAACTGTTCACTTGGGTGGCTTAGTTCTGCTACTGGTGGCACACAGAGGAAAAGAGTGGTTTTATTTGAATAGAGAGGAAGATGAATGCCTGCGGAGAGCAGGCAAAGAGAGACCCTCTTTGCTGTCATGCGTTTGGGTCCCCAGGCAATTCCGGACACTGAGCTCACTCCTGAATTCCCAGTAGTAGATGGGCTAAAGAAATGGCTAGATCTCTGCTTATTAGAATTCATGAGAACAAAACATGCATTACAGACCTGTTCTCTACATTTTTGCAGGTGTGCGGGCAGCTGAGGACATGACAAAGGAGGAAGGAATGGTGCATGGCTGTGGGACAGCAACTCCCAAACAGGAAGGTCAGTCTGGGGAAGCTCAAAGGAGCTGCTTGAAAGCATAGTGGTGTTTTTTCACATTATGTACACTTTCCATTGGAAGTTCCTTTGCCACTGAATGCTGAGGACACCAGAAGCAGAAAAGAAGAGGATTTGCTGAGGATGGTGCCTGTTAAACACAGTGGTCTACAGGGCAGCCTTCTCGTCAAGTCCTTTAAGGAGCTGGTTAATAGGAGTTGGGAGGTCCCAGCTAGAGAATGGCTAGCGCTGTAACTTTCTTTCTTATGCTTTTTCCCTAGGCAATTTGCCACTGACCACTGCAGAAGAACCTGCTCAGCTGAATGGACTTTCAGTCTGACATTTGCAGAGGACTTCTGACAAAAGGCTGGAGAACTGGAGTACCACCAGCACAGGCAAACATGGAAGCAAAATGACTGCTGGGGATTGCATTCAGCCAAGGGGATATCTTTCTGTAGTGAATATGAACCCTTTTAGGAACGAATGCATCAAAACGGGGACTAAAACATTGGGGAAACTCAAACTGGATGTATCCAGTGCTGTCTGACCTTGGTGAGCTCACGCAGCACAGAGATTTCATGAGCGAGAACAGGAGACAGTGAGTGACAGACGTCACAAAGAGCAGTCCAAAATTCTCTCCTAGTGAATAAATATCATGTTTACCAGTGCTGTCAGCACCCAATGCCCAGCTCTGCGCATCTGCAGTTGACTTCCTTCTGAATTTGATGCCAGTCACTCTCTCTTTCTTTAGCTGAGCAAGGTAGGAAGGGCACACTTTATCTATTTTTTAAATCTATTTATTTATTTATCTATAAGTCTATAAGTCAAATAAGACTTACTGCATGTAAATCAATTCCTCCTTTGCCATCCTGGCAGGGTATCAGTAAGTGGGAGGACGCGTGGGAGCGGAGGCTCCTTAATGGTTGCACGGAACTCCCTGCCTCCGTCCTGGCAAGGAAAAACGGTTTCCCAGCACTGGGTTTCCATATTGCTCTGCTGGAAAAAACAGAGCTGGGCATGCTCTCTCTGGGCCTGATCTTATCTAAAATCACTCCCATTGCTGTATTGTGTAGGTATGGGATGGCTGTGGAGAACCCTATTTTGGCAGCCTTCAGCAAGATGCATGGGAGTTCTGATTTTCACATACCCTGCAGCACGTTTTGTCTCCTTTACATCTCAAATTTTTTTCTCCCTTTGATCTAAGAGAGACAGAGCTTCCTGCTTTATTCTCTTGTTAGGTTTCAGGCCCTGGAGGATTTATGATCACTGAGTCTGATTCAAAGTCAGAGAGAACTCTTCTTCTATCTCCCCTCTCCAAGAAATGATTTTCCAACTTGAACCTGACCCAGGAGAGAGAGGAAAAGTGACACAATCAGTATCAAGACAGAATCTGAAATTGCCTAGCAGTGAAGAAGATAATTTTTGTGACAATAACCTACGGGTATCTAACCCCGTCAGGCAATTAGTCACCAGAGACTCGTGGTGGACCAGACCCACAGAGTCTGGACGCAGAGCTGGATCAGAACTTACTCTCCATTTACCAAAGTGAAACCACTGATATTTCTAAATCTGGGCTCCCACTGGCAATGGGCCTGAGTCAATTTTGCAGTAGCATTCAACCTGAGAAGACTCTATCTAAAGTCATATACTTCCTCCTTTGACATCAAGCAATTAGGACACGTCAGTTAAAATGGATTTACGCTGCTTTCTTATGTCTCCTTGTGTCAGCAGTGCCACTCAGGAAAGCCAGCAATCTGGGAGAGACAGAAGAGGGGAAAGAAGCTGCCTGAGATACATGTCCTGGTGGGCTCCTTTTGTCCTTTCCTTCATCCGGATTTATTCTGTTTCCTTCTGCCGCTGCATGCCTCCCTCAAGCTACACCACTGAACCTACCATTGGCTTAGCAGCCCGGAGAGGAACCCACAAGGCACACATCAGCAGGGCTTTCTGATCAGCTGAAAAAAAGTATGGTGGGATTTTCCCCAGATCCTTCTATACACTGCTTTAGAGCAGCTGAGCAAAATACCAGAGCTGTAGGCATCCAGCGAAGCAGTACAGGTGCAGCCAGGCAATCAGTGGTCATTTCTGAACAGGGGTCTTGTGTCTTAGCTGAGCCCATGACCGGTTTCAGCGATGATCCTGCCCCTTCCTAGCAAACCTACCTTCTGCATAGCAAATTGGCAGACACGCCAGGTTGGCTGGACCCCAGGCCTTCCTGGATCCCTTCCCTGACTTCTCATCATGCGTGTTTTAAATTACTGTTTAAATCAAAGATGTCAGTGATTCAGGCCAAAGGGTTTTGCTGAGAGGTAATCTCATACTTTTTCTCTGGCTTCTTTCCTTATGCTGATCCCAGCACCGAAGGCTTGGGGATCATGGGGGGGCTGGAGGGGCTGCCTTTCCGTGCTGCAAGGAGCATGGCCTACTTCTTTGGAGGACCAGAATATTTCCTCTAACATTTCCTGCTATAGGAAGAACATGGGACAAAATCTACATGCCAGATCTCTCCTGGTTTTTGACACATTGCAAGCTGTAGCTTTTAGGTTTGTTTGCTTTTTTGTTTGTTTGCTCTTTAAAAAAGATACAACTTATTTGTTCCCCGGGGCTTGGGAAGAGCTCAGGGCGGGTATATACAATGGTGTGAATGCTCCATGGAATGTTACAAGAGCAAATTCAGTGTTGCAGGGTTTGGCTTCAGTGACCCCACTGCTCTGGTGTTCCTCTCCCTGGGAACAGGTCACCTCCTGCTGACATGGGATGCACCCACGCCCCATCAGCGATCTCAACAGGAGCTGAAAGATACTTTCAGAGCCACTGAAAGACTAGGAGTGTTTTAGAGAACTACACAGCTCCTCTAAACTTGGACTACAGGACCTCAAAATGAGGGAGAAGGAATTTAATCTCTGCTGCCAAACTCTGCAGGACAGGGGAAACTCCTCTCTAAGCACAGTGGATATTAATGCATACCCCCTCCCACAACCACATATCCCACTAGGGACACTAGCATTACTATTGGTGACATTTGAATGCAGAGGGATAGCCTCTCCTGTTACAGCCTTTCCTACTTTTGGAAGGTGTTTCAGTAATCTGCAGTTCTCAGTTCCCTAGGTTGGATGGAAAAAGAAATGCATTTCTTTCCCCGTCATCTTTAGTTGCATTGCAGTCCCCCTTGTTTCTTGGCCACAGCAATGCTAACAAGATGCCTCTGGTGGGACGGCTGGCAGAGTGGATTGATATTGCATCCTGCTCCAGGCCCAAGCAGGGTCTAGCTGAGTAGGATCTGGGGGCGTTAATCAAGGTGTGCTTTTGCCTTTTTAGTCTGATGGATAATTTGAAGTGTCTAAATCAGATACTTGCTTAGACACAGCACTGCCTCATCTTCAGCTTTGCCCAATAAGTTCTCTATGGGGGCTTATTTCTGCTATACCCTCAGCCTGCCCTTCCATGTTTACTTGTCTCTCTTGAGCTCCTTCTCTTGTCTCTCCCTTCTTGTATGTCTCTCTATCTCAGCCTCTTCTGTTAAGCTGGAATTTTGCTAGGCCTAAGGGGCCTTTTTATAAAAGCCCAATAAAATACGATCATGGCTTAATAAAGTGCATGAACATGAAAAAGTCAAAGCCATAAACGTGTCTCCAGCCGGAAAAGCTCAGCACACAGACTAATGCTCTCAGGCATGAGTGAGGCTCCTGAAGTTAGTCTGAGGGGCATGAACCACTTTTCTTTCCACCCCTGGCAAAATCTTCAGTCTCAGCCCCTCAGTAGCAATCCCTGGAACCCTTCTGTAGAGGATGTTTCCCCCAGCCCCCAACTTGGCTATAGTGCAGCACTGTTACTCTCCAGACTCCTATCCTCACCAGTCCCCACCAGGGATTTGTGTCCAGATCAATCTTTTCTTGCAGTTTCTTTTCTGTCCTAAAGCCTGAACAGCTGCATTTCATTCTAAGGAGCAAAGAAGTCCCCAGTGGCTGGCAAGAACGTCTTTTCATGGTAATCTAACCTACTGTTGTCTTTTGACACCTGATTGCTTCTCTTTCACTCTCTAAATGTTGAATCCAAATGGACCTAGCCCTGTACCACCAGTCAGATCCTGTTCTTGTACTGTTTTACAGACTGGACAACACAGACTTAAAATTTACCATCCAGCTTTTTTTAAAAAAAATATGTAAATATAGATATGTCAGTATGGTTCTCAGCTGGATCCTTAACACCTTTTCCCTAAAAAAAAAACACATAAATGCTGTCATGCATTTGTCTCATATCTGTTTTCTGTGATCAGTCAATGCTTTCCCTGCCATCCTACGAATTTTCACAGAAATATTCTGATGAACATTAAAACCACTCAGGTTCTATGAGTTTTCCATGGATAGATACTGTCCAATGTTTCTTGCAAGTCTGATTTTTAATGACATCTACTCAGACATGCAGGTGGGACATCAGCAATATTGAAAAGCAGTCTAGGGATTCTCTGTTTGAGATAGCAGCACAACAGGAGGGAACATTCACGTCACAGTGATATCCATCTTTTCTGAATTTCTAAATCAGTTGCTCCCATCAAAAATGACATCACAGCTGCCTCCACACTCCAAAAAGGATTTAGTAACTAAGCACTACTAGATAGGTGTAGTAGTAGGATAAATCCTACTACTAAGGATTTTTCTGTGCAGCAAAACAGGCATTACTCGTCATTCTCTGGAATCTATTAAAATTAAGCATTAGACACAACTTTACATAACTTTTGAAGATATCTTATTTGGAGCCAGAGAGCTAAGCAAAACTAAAGCACCAAGACCAAACATCTCCCAGTTTGAGAGAAAGCTGGAAAGAGATATGAACCCACAGTCACAGATGATTTTTAACCAATTTGTCCTAGGTAAGGATAAACACTGTCTCCTTTGTGAAGTAGAATCTGGGTGGTTTGGGAGGCCAATTCAAGTTTATCCAGTAGTTTTCTCACTTAGTCTACAATGTTTCTGAGATTAGGTTGTTGGTACTTTCTTGCCTCTAGAGCTAGAGCATCCATGCAAAGCCCTCCTAGCACTTACATGTAAAATGGAAGAGCCTATTTTCAGCATTATGCTCAGAAGGAAGCAAGAATACCAAACTAATATAAATATGGTGAAAAAATGTTGCGCTTTAGATCCAACACCTGACTGAAGTACACCAAGACAACAGAGAGGTCTTAGTCCTCTCCCACCTATTTTGTCCGATCGGTGTTTCTCAGTTTTCTTGGAATAGGCTATTCTATATTTGAGAGATCCCCATTTAGTCCTTGTCATCTCTACAGGGTTGGCCAGTTAGTGCCAATGGCCAAAGGGCAACACGCTCCATCTTCTCTTCCCCTTCATTATCCATTCCCTGAGAGAAGACACACAGCCAAGAGATAAGCATGGACACTTTGCATAAGCTAGAAGTTTATTTTCAGTGTTCACAGCAATTCATCCAGCTGCATACATGATTAACCCCATTGTGAACTCTGTCTGGGAGGAGATCTCTGGAGAAATGTCTATGTACATGGAAAGTATCAACATCTACTCTTTTTGCCTGACACCATTTTCCCTGGATGACCAGGTACTGCCAGTTCCCTGGGCCACCAATCTTTGGACCCATGTCACATCTCCTTCTCCAGTGAAAGAAGTGAACTAATGGTATTATAACTAACGAAACTAGAGACAATAACAAATGAAAGAGCAGAAATTAAATTTGTATGAGGAAGGGGAGATCTTCATGTAATGAGGATCTAAGGGATGATTCGCTCCACGGTCCAGTGGTAACCTCAGAGTTTCCGGACCAACTTTTCTGGGGAAATGACAGACCTGAAAACTATATTAGCAGGGGTTAGTTCCTGTTTTGAGGCCTCTTCTCTCCCTTCAAAAACATAAACACCCCACATCTCCATACCTTGATAAGTCGAGTTTGTGGAGCAGAAGCTCAGGTTTTATTTTCTACCATCTCAGTTTGAAGGGTTCAGCCATGGGCTAACCTCCATGCCCTGTAACATTTCAGAGCAATCAGGGAAGACAGACAGATGGAAACACAGGGGGATGGAGGAAAGCTGATTTATATGCAGCTGAAATACAGCCGTGGGGCTGCTGCCAAGCCATATAGATGTGGTGGCAACACAAACAGAGACACGCAGAACAGCCTGTGCAAATATAAACACTGCCACACGTGATGAGGGTTCAGCAAGTTCAGGCAAACACCAGGGAAGAAAAAGAAAAAAGAGACTTAACTGGGGAGGAAAGTGTAAAGATTATGTCAGGCACAGGAGCTCTGTTACACAAGAAAACAAAAAGAAAGTGCCTCTTCTCTCATTCTGCAGAAAAGCATGCTTAGATAACAGGAATTTGAACAGATTTAAAGGACACAGACCCATCTTCTTGTGTAATCAGGAGATATTCTTAATAGTCCTGTGCATAACAGTCATTACCAGTGATCAGTTTAGAGCTGTCTAGATCTGGTGGCTGGTAGTTCATTAAATCATATGTCTTGGATTGATCATTATGTTTGTTTCTCTGTCAGTTCAGTATTGTTTCCAAATGTTGAAAGCTCATTACAGAAAGCTGGCCTGGCACAGGCCACTTCAGTGAACTGCCATTTCTTCTCTAGCTTTCCCACGTGAACCTACATCAAGTTCAGCAGAGACTAGAAGTCATCATCCTGCTAGAAGGGGCTCGCATGGAACGAATTTGTGAAGCTGTGTATAGTCCCTAGAGCTTATGAATTGCAGGGTAGAAACCACTGAAGTGATTATTGCTGACTGCCGTTCTAGGACAGAAGGGACATGGAAACTAAACACTCAGCCATAGCTGAGGATGTCTCTTCCACCACCATGAAGTCCTACCAGCCGCAGATGTAATAACAAACTGTATTCTTGCTTTGGAGTATCATGTTGCAGAGATGCCAGTACAGCATTTTTTAGCAGTACCAAACTGCAGAAAGTATTGTATTCCAGACAGTTTGTTTCCAGGATGGTATGCTTTTCTTTCACAGAAAAAGCAATTCCAGCACTTCCTCTATTGCACATACCCCTCTAGTCACGTCCTGGTGTCCGTTTAACATCTGCCTCTTTGCTGCCATCCTTTGGCAGCCTCCAGGTAGAAAAAGGCAACAGAGTCACTGACTGCCATCTGTGAAACCTTCGAATATCCCCATCAAAATCTAAGCACTCAACAAACAAAGCTGTGGTGTCTTACCAAGAGCCCACAGGGACACCACAATTTCCTTTGGGCTGAGAGATTAGATGGTTAGAGTGCAGGACTGTAAGCCAGAAGGCTTCCATCCAAGCCCAGCCACTGACTCAAAGTCCATAACCACCTACAGGCCTTTGCCGAATACAGCTGTAAGCAGAAAGTTATATTCATGAGACTGATGAGACACAGTGTCCTCTTGTTTATTGCTGTCCATAACATTGGCCTAAGCAGGCCACATTGGTTAGTTGAAATTGGTTGAGATATCCTTGAACAACAGGCCTTGCCATTTCAATACCCTTCGCCATAGAGATGCTCTTTGCTGTTGGCATGTCCTCTGTCCACCCACAGAAGTCAGCTCCACAGATGCCGAGAATATTCTAGCCTTTTACTGCTCCAGCCTTAACCTTTTTCATGGAGTAGTTCTCCCCTGCAGAAAAAGGGAGAAAAGACTAGCAAGCTGAAGTTCCACCTATTTTGTATCCTATAGTTTCTTGTTTCCATGGAATCTTCTTATCCATACAGAGTTAGTTGGATACTCATCATTTGCATTCTCTATTCCAGCTGGATGAGGCTGTGCTGTAATCTCTCATGTATAATCAACCTGCCTGCAATAATAAATAAATGCATGCTATTTCAAGATCTCAGTCTATCACAGTGATTTCCTTCAGACTCTTACTTTCTTGATGATTCTTTCCTTTTTCTTCAGTGTCTTAATCTCTCCAAGTCTTTCCCAACAGCTGTTAGGCACTGTTGTTACCTCATCTAATAGATGACTCTGCCTTTTGCTCTCCAGACAAATTGAGAAATGAAAATGAAGTGACTATTGCTTTTTGCATTGCTTTTTTGATGAGAAGCTGGAGTGAACTCTCAAATATAGCAGCACAAAAATCATTCGTCTTTTCAGAAATGCATCAAAATGTCTCCACATCTGTTTACATTCTCCAGTTCTACATCTCATCTCCCAAGGGGCTGAGCAACTCTGATTGGTCTCACATTGAAGTCTGGATATTTGTTCTGACTCCTTGTGAAGGGTGTACAACCCGAAGCACAGCTCTTTTGGATACATCCCCATTCCAGCAAGATCACATTTCACTTTTTTTTTTGCATTTATAAACTGCTCTCTGTAGTGTAAAGAAGACTCAGTTGACAGTCCTGGAAATGCAGGTCCTCTGCTTAGCCATAGTAGATGCAATATGTTTCACCACTCCACCCATTGGCAACAAGACTTCAGCTTGGAACCTCAGCAAAAAGAAGAGCAAATAAAGTTCACTCTTCATGACCAGAAGTTAGCTCTTCTGCTGTTGCAGTCCATAAAAGTGGCAGTTCTGAAGACAAGGCAGATCCGGGCAAGTCTTACCCTCTTTGGATTAGATACCATTTGTTCTTCCTCTTCCATTAACAATTAGTTCCAAACATTCATATTTCACCGACTTTCCTTGATTCCAGCCAGGAACCCTGGTAGCAATGATTCAGACTTGCTCCCAAACCAGTAACCAGCATCAGCCTCAGTTCATGCAGTACTTTGAAGATCTGGAAGGCTGATAAGAATCCATATTTCCCTCGATTGCCCTGAAAACACCACCCAGCTCTTGCCATTCCCCAGCTCAGAGGGAATGCACAGCCAAGTCAAGACTGCTATGATGCATTGGGTATGTTGGAGGGCCAGCAATGAGCCTGACAGCAATCATGGCTTCGAATTAATAAAATTATTTAAAAGTTACAAAATAAATTATGCAAGAGGATCGACTTCTTTATAAAACTTTTTTACATTTTCAGACAGCTCCTTTCATATTTAGTTCCCACATCCTTTAAAGGAGCCCACTACAAATATCTACAAAGTTACAATGTTATCTTCTTTGAAATCCATCTTTAAAACTCCCCTTCTTTGCAGTGTGGAAGGTAGTCTTGGAATTTGTTAGATCTCTGATACCCTAAGACACCTGATCATTAAGTTTTATTGTTCTCATTGTTCGGTATCTCTGTATTCATTTTTCAGTCCCTTCTCTTACAGAGGCTATCTTTTTTGCTAATATAGTTTATTGAATAATCTAGTATTGACTTATGAATGAACCTCATGAACACCAATGAGTATAAATAAATTCCATTAATAACATGTATTTTAAATGCAATGTGTTTATCCTCTTCCTCAAAGACAGAAAATCTGTTCTGTGGAAAAGCTGAAGTTGGGAAAATGTTCTTCAAAGAATAAGATGGGGAAGAGCAGGCTGGGAAACAGTTACAAGTGATTTCTTCTTTCCTGGAAACGGCCTTTAAAAGGCACTAGTGCTGGCACTGGAGCTACAGTTCAATAAAAGGAGGCCTTTGATTGCCCACATCACCTCTCTTTTTAGTAGACCTATGTCATACAGATAAAGTGTGAAAGAAAATGAAATCTGGAGGGGGACTCTGAACTGTCCTCCTACTGTATAATTTCAGGGCAGTTCTGTCCAGACCAATTAAAACCCATCGGATCTACATATCTCTCCCACCCAGAATCATTGTTTCAGTAATCAGAAACAAGTGAGGACTGTTGTGTGGTGTTTACAGCTGTCAGTGATTTCATGAGCTGCTGTAAACATCCCTGTCACTTAAAGATTATTAAGCATGCTGAGAATATATTGACCGTATACTGTCATGGTCAGTGCCTTTTTAGTAGAAATGAAAATGTATTTAAGACCTCATGGCTGACTGTGATGGATTGGTCTCCATCATAAAAACCAAAATGCTTTAATGAGAACATGCTTTATGAGTCTAGCTGTTAGCCGTGGGGGTGTCATCACACTGTAACCTTCCAATTCTTTCCCTCTGGGATCAACTGAAGGCGGCTGGGCCACTAATTTATTACAAAGACAGGTACTGGCAACAGCAGAAAAGAAGGCGGCAAGAAATAAAGAAAGAAAGAGTGAGAAAGAAAGAGAGAAAGCAAGGAAGGAAGAAAGAGCAAGAGAAAGCAAGTAAGCAAGACAGAGAAACTGACAAACTTAACCCCAAGATAGAATTTGCCTGGGCTGCAATTTTTTTGCACGCCAGATGTCATAGAATCATGGCATCATTAAGGTTGGAAAAGACCTCTAAGACCATGAAGTCCAACTGTCTGTATGGTTCAGGCTGACAGTGTAGCAGAGAATGGGAAGTTCAGCACTGCCCAAAGCCAAAAAACAAGAGAAATTAAAAAAAAAAAAAAAAAATTACTTTGCTTTTTATTTCTTTCACCAGTAAAAATTGGGTCCTTCCAGTCACTTACTTCACCATGCCATGCACTAACAATTTCCCTTGCAAACACGTGGTTGTAGCCCTCCTCAGAATTTGGCCAGACCAGATGAAAAAACAGATTTCAATGCAGTAGGATGAAGGAGTTGTAATATACATGTCTCTAATTAGTTTATCAGTTCGAGAGTGAAGGAATTCAGTGAAGAAATGTAATGATGTCAGTTTTGTGACATTTGAACAGACTTATTTACATTCCTCACCTTGTATCTTTTCCTTTTGCACCCATCTTCCTTTCTTCACCTCTCCCCCTTGCCCCTGCCATCCTTGTTTCTTGCCAAGTCCATCACGTACCTGGGGTCAACCAGACAGTTCTGCAGATGGTTTTATGATACTGCAAAACACTCAGTATAAGATGTTACTTTCTGACCTACAGATGGGAGACTCAGGAACACTTGATACACCCAGTCCCCCATTACTGGTTTAACAGCTTTTCTACTGGAAAGACAAGAGCTTCCCCAGGAAAAGCAAGGAGTTGCCATATGTTCAGGATACTAATAGTCCCTCTAGAAGCTCTCGTGTTTTCAGGCTAACAGAAGAAGCAAAATTCTTTTCTTCTTGGTATGTTTTTAGTGACTGAGAAAGGACACAACTATACAGGCTGTTCTGTGGGTATTGGCAGGCTTTGCCAACTGGATGTGTGTGAGTGTGAATGATGCTTTTTGTCTTAAGTCATAAAGATTGACTTCATTTAAAATATTCTGCGTCAGTATCTTCTGTCCCTAGTGATGCCTCATTACAGCTCCTCAGGATCACCATCACTTAATCAGCCTGAGTCAGAGCACAGTGTCTCTGACAGAGTTGCATATATACCTGTAAAAACTAAGTGGGAAAAAGGGGCTGCTCCACACTTCGAGAGCTCTACTCCAGACCGCACAGAGCAATTGACCTCTTTGAAGCCGGACTGTCCTGAAGTAGGACATAATTGGGAGTGTCCTTTTTCCCAGTGAGATGCCAGGTGTGAGCTTAGGACATCCACATCTGCTGGAAGAGAAAGTCTCAGGAGATCCTTCCATGTGTGAGGCCTAAAAGTGTTCAAGTATCCTGCTGACAGAATCAGTCGTCTTGAATTCCTTTCGCTAACCTGAAATGGAGATGGTCTAACAATGATCAGGTGCTGTAAGGAGCAATTAACATGATAAAATATGCCTTTATTGTCTCTATTTTTTCACGAAGTGCTAGGAAGTGAACACCCTGACTCTGTCTGACAGCACTCTGAGGACAAAGAACTTAAGCAAAGACCACATCAGTCTGCAATGATGGAAGATTCCAGCCTGCATTTAGTAGGAAAAAGCTTATTAGCCTTGGTGTTCTGGCTGAGTTACTGCAGTGAAATTGCATTCTTCTTCCTGAATCCCTTTTGTAGTTTGAGATTGACAGAGCATCCTTCTTTCCACACCAGAAATATTTGAGCGATGTTGTTCGATGCCACCTTCTGTCCTAGCTATAGTAATATTTTTTGTATATTATATGTGTAAATCCCTAAGGAAACTGTAAAAAGTTCTGCAGACCTTCATGAAAGCAAACTGCTTTCTCAGTGCAACAGAAATGAGGTGTGCTGAGAAAAGAACACCTCTAAAGGGAAATTCAGAGAGTTGTTGCCCGAGACTTGTGCCAAATTCCTTTGTAGCCTCAAGGTTTTAGTGGCCAACAGAGACTACATCACTCTTAGGAAGAGGCTAGAAAACATGACTGAAAGTGCTAAAATGCCATTGTGTAGACAGCGTCACTCCCTGACCTCAAACATTGTTTGGATCACCAGCCCTCAGAAAATGTATGACATCAACAAAAAAGATCTAGAGCAGAAACATGGAAAGACTTCCACACAGAAAAGACTTAGAAAGGAGCCCTCCGATGTAGAACCTTAACAAATAAAATACAAGAGAGGAATATAAAACTATGACTGAAACATGGCAGTCCCTAATGCCCTTATCATACTCTTGGAATGAGGGGTTCTCACCTCTTTCTGAAGAGTATGCCTAGTTTGAAATACGTGAGCTGTTCTTGTGACATCTTCATGGCAGCCCCTTGAATTACTCATAAGGTTTAAATTTTGGCACCTGCCTCAGGACGTTGCTGACTCAATGCCCCAGTCTGAAGAACAGCCAGTAGACAGGACTGCCCCATTCACAACAGTGGGTCTCTGTGAATAGCAACACAGCAGCTGTGACTTCCAGTCCCAGACCAGCAACTGACTCATCCTACCTTCATTCTTGGAGCCTTAGTTACTTCATACCAGAGACTGCGCTTCCTTCAGATGAATTCAACCTCTCTGACATTGGCTTCAGCCTGTGTAACCTGGGGGTGACTCTGTCTGCCCTTCCTGGAAGAGTATTTTAGACCAATGAATAAAGTTCTATCTAGCTGTGCTACATTAAGCAAACTAATAGCCCTCAGTTGCTCCAGACCCCACAGGGACCCCCATCACTAATATGAGGAACATTTCCACAGAGCAAATGGGGATTTGTATTCAGAAGAGCCTGATACATGCTGTAGCAGTTATACAAAAGTCGTTTGTGGTGAGATCTTTGCATATGTAAGCTGCTTTTAAAAACTCAGTTTCATAAAAGGCTCTGACGTCTCAAAAAAAAAAAATGACACATTTACATTAAAACCAGAATTCTTGGAAATCTGTTTCTTCTGTCAGTTGCAAAGGAAGGAAGAACATAGTCCACAACATTGGTAATTATTTGTCTACAATACAGCACAAAGGCCTTGGGGTCCTCTGCACTCTTGTCAAGCACATCTTATTGTTACTCACATGGTGAAAACAACTTTTGTATCTTCTTAAATGTGATGCAGGAGAATATTTACGTAATGAACCATATGAAGAAGGCTGGAAGGACTCATTCTTATCTACACTGATATTCATCCCACCAACTTTAGCCATTTGTAGATTAGGTGTCTAAATTAAGTAGCTGTCTAGATTATTCTGTTAATGAAGAAAAGTAGGCATTTCTAACCAGAAATACTCTCCACCTCTGGGACAGGCTGGGACAAATATTCCTTAGAGATACACATATTTCTCCATTGCCTAAACTGGGATCTATACAGCTTGCTGTTGCAAATACCTAAATACTAGACAGCTTAAAATTAGATGAGTTTGACCCCATCTTGAGGCTGGCCTCCTGGGTA